>NW_024512543.1:210000-775000 GCF_017590135.1 Pyrgilauda ruficollis
GGATCTAACAGCTGTCAAAGGGCAAGAATTGAGGTCATGAAGCAAACTAAAGGATTCAGCAGACACAATCAATTCATAGATGCATATAATGTTGGCATACATACAAAATATGTGATGTCTTACTGTATCTTCAAACAGTTCATGTCTATTTTTTACAAAGAGAAACACTGAAGTTGTTTTCATAGAATATTAATCCCAGAGAAGAAAGAACTTCAAAAGAAGAACTTTGCTATAAGTCATTTGAAAATCATAATTTCATTCTGCCACTGTTTGGTGTCTAGCAAACTGAGGTCAGGACATTTTTGTAGTAAATTCACAATCTTTACTTTTTGTCCTCATAGCACTGTTGGCAAGAGCCTGAAAGATTCCCACCGAATTGAAATGATGCTATGCTGAGTGATTTTTGAGCCCAAAGTGTGAATTCCATAGTTTGCATGAACTACCTACATCTTTCTGCTGCCAGCTCTGCTCTTACATGCCAGGGTACATCAATCCCAACTTGCAATATCCTGAATATTAGTCTATAGTCTATTCTGAACTCAGCAAAAACACTGTGCAAAAATACATGCTGATTCCCCAGGGTCCACAAAACTTCATATTGGACTAAAAAGACAAAAATTTAATTGTCCAATTGCTGTCGAGGAAAAGATAAACAAACTCTACACATCTACAACATAAGGGTAATAAATATTTACTGTTTTAAGATCATTCAGCTTCTGTTCCTCAATCATAAAAAACTAAAAAACATTTCATCATCATTAAATTTGTATGATTTAAAATAATTTTTGTTGACTACAAAAATGAAAACCTCACTTTTGTTCCTTCCTTATTTATTCTGGAAAATATATTCCATTTCTAAAATATTTGAAGTGCTTACTTCTGCTGTTGAACTTAAGAGCTAAAAACCTGTCCATACATAGCCTTAAGAAGTTCTAAAAGCCCATTTAAAGACTTTAATTTTGGAAAATGATTAAGAAGATACAAAATTGGTATCTTCCATTAGTAAAATTTCAAATTAAAATACTTTGTTTATGCACTAATACACTCCTCTATGATGTCTTCTTATGAAAAGGTTTTATAAGTTGTATCCTTTATATGCAATTTTAGAAAGCAAAAATATTTAAATATTA
This sequence comes from Pyrgilauda ruficollis, assembly GCF_017590135.1. Classification (NCBI taxonomy): domain Eukaryota; kingdom Metazoa; phylum Chordata; class Aves; order Passeriformes; family Passeridae; genus Pyrgilauda; species Pyrgilauda ruficollis. The sequence continues at coordinate 211,131 of NW_024512543.1, forward strand.
AAAACATTTACTAAAATGTTTATTTGTTCTATTAGATTTGACATGTACTTTATCAAGCTCTGCAGAATGGAAATGTTACCAAAAGTCAAAAATTCTTTGCAAGACAAAACCAGAGTATTAAATATTGATACTCAGATGAAATGTATAGTTGGTAGTAGGAAGGCAAAATCTGGCAAAGAAAATAATATGGCTGCCATGTATACCACCAATTCCCCCTATAGGTGTTTGTAGACAAGAGACAGAACACAGCTGTAAAGGACAACAAGCGAGTAATCCTTTAGCAGAGGTACAGCTTTCCATTACTGTTACTTTAGTCCTGTGGTAATTTTTAAAAGTAAAACTACTTATCTTACACTATAAGGGAAAACAATGTTGCTTAATGAAAATGTTCTCTGAGGGTAGAAAAAAAAATAAAGTAAACCAAAAACACCAGTGAGAAATTCTCCTTAATGTTTGAATTGATGACCAGTGTTACTGGTCACATTATATTTGAAGACATATGAACTTTTCTTTGGGTACAGTGACTGTCCCATAGCACCAGAAAATCTGGCACCTGCTTATGGACAATTGCAACATGAGATTTTTCACTGGGTTACCGAAGCAATTTTCAATTGACACACTTTTCTGAATTTAGTTGACGACAGTTCCAGGATATGGAGATCAGTTGCAATGTAAGAGACGTTTCTCCAAATAACAGATACAAAGCTGATTAATTTTAACCTTTGAAGGATTATGCATTATATGATACCATTATGATCATTAAAGTGTAAGTCTGAATGGAACAAAGTTTAATAAACTGACTTCCTGCTTTCTCAAGAAAAATGGATACAGAGAGATGATAAAACCCCACCCTCCTGTAAGAACAAGATTCATACAGTAGTAATCTAACAACATTTCTTCCTGAAAATAAAACAAATTCCACATGAGCTTCTGAAGCAAAATACTGTTCCTGAATTTTTATGTAAATAGTACAAAGACAAAACAAAGTATAATTGCATGGCCATTATAATAGATTTGCAAACTCAAAAATATTTCAGGCATTTTAAACAGATGTCAGAAAGTCTTGCTTAAATCAGTCCGCACAACACTGGACAATGTATTACATAAGTAGAGTATTGGTAAGATAGCTATGTATTTTCTGCAACAGAAAAGGTTGAGACAGTTTATGAATTATCAGAATAGTACTAGGTGGACAGAAAGTACCAGATTAGGAGAATTTTTTTAATACACATTTTTGGTCCACTTTTCCATGATACTTTACTGCCTCCTTTTTATTATTCGAAATAGTATGCAATATTCCACTCAGTTTGCTATTATTTAAAAAAATAGAACAGTTCTTCAACCTTGATGTTTTTTTAAATGGTTAAGCAGCACCTCAAGCCTCAAAAAGGATTTAATTAAATACGCATTTTAGGATTGACTCTACCTATAAAAAAGCTTGAGCTTTAACAAGGAAACTGAAATAGCCTCAGCTGTTCCTAAATTCTGTTTATATTCTAGGCAGATTATAAAAGTATATGTATGACAGGTTTTTTGTCTAATTATAATATACAACAGAAGTATGCTGCTCTTGAGATTCTCTGAAAAGCATAATTTAACCAGTTTTATTATCACAAAATGAAGAACTGATGAGAGGTAAGTTGTCTACAAGTTTTAAAAACATAAATTCAAAATGCTGAAGTTTTTTTTTTAACACATTTTCTTTTGCACACGGAGAGAATGAAAAAAGATAAAGTGACTTTATAACTGCATTCATTTCAGTAAAAGGCGCACATATTTCACATGAAGTAACTAAAATTCTTACCTTGATGGACTGACTGTAAGGTCCTATGCTGGCAGGTGCCCAGTGGGAAATGCTCTGTACATGCATGACCAGCTTCTCATCATGTACTAAATCATCTGTTGCCATGTCATACTTATGTGCAAGGCAGTCAATGCAAAACAGCACTCCATCAGGTAACAGTGTTTCCACACATACTCTGAAAATACAAGATGATTTTTTTTTTTTTTCAAACAGAAGTTTGCTTGAACCAGCATCCAGCATTTATTTTCCTTTTTTCTTTTTTTTTTTTTTTTTGGTCTGGATATTAGCTTAGGAAATTTTGCCCATATCATATAACAAAAGTTAGAGTACGGCAATAACCTGCTAGCTTTTACACTGTTATCTCCTCATAGACAGCTTCTTGTCCACCAGGACCCCCAGGTCCTTCTCCACAGAGGTGCTTCCCAGCACTTCAGTCTGCAGCCTGTGGTGCATGGGGTTATTCCTCCCCAGGTGCAGGATCCTGCATTTGACTTTGCTGAATTTCAGAAAGTTCCTCTCTGCCCATCTCTCCAAGCTGTTGAGGTCCTTCTGCAGGGCTGCACAGCCCTCTGAGGTATCAGCCACTCCTTCCAGCTTGGTGTCACCAGTGACCTTGCTGAAGGGATCTGCACCTTCATCCAAGACACTGCACACTATTAGTGACAGGTCTCCAACTAGACCTGTGCCACTGACTATGACCCTCTGGGATCTGCCATTCCAGCAGTTCTCAATCCACCTCTCTGTCCACTCACCCAGTCCACACTTCCTGAGTTTGACTATGAGGCTGCCAAGAGACAGTGTCAAAGTTTTCTAAAAAGCAGCAGCTTATAGCTCCTTTACAACTTCTCACAGGTTATTTGTAATACTAGTATATTTTCCTGCTATACTTTAAGTTGCATGACACACACATACATATGACAGGACTCAAAATCTACTTAGGCATTCATTTATAAGGTTCACTTCTGTTTCCTCCAAGGAAGACTGAGAGCCTTGATGAACAGACAGACGTATGTTGCATGTGGCCAGTTAAAAAGCGGAGGGGTTGAGATCTATGTGGGGAAATCAACATTTCAAAGCCTGAAAAATAATTATATTTGCAGTCCATGCATAGAAAAGTCATTTAGCTCCCAGCAGGAATCCAACAAGAAATTACTTGTTCTCTTTACATATCATGTAACAGCCTTATAAAATTCTTCCCATCTTGCTTATTTCTTCCAAGAAAACTATTTTTCTCCTCACCTACTGCATGTAAATACAGTAGTTTTTCCTCATTACCATCATCATAAGCATGGATGAATGGATTTTCTGCTTGGGCTGGTAAATTTTCAAGACAATTTTGCAAATTTATTGCAGATCCACACCCGAGTCAGTGCTTCCAGCATACCACTTGTAAGAACTTCCACAACCAGGCCTCTGTACATAATGCAATGATGCAACCATGCAAACTGCTGTATAATTTTTCTTCAGGACAAAATGCAACATAGACAAATATGCAACATAAACGCAGTGCTGTGGAAAGGGACCTGAGGACCCTGGTCAATGGCAAGTTGAACATGGTCAGCAGTGTCCTGGCAGCCAAGAGGGCCAAGCGTGTCCTGGGGTGCCTCAGGCACTGCATGGCCAGCCGAGCAAGGGAGGGGATTATCCTGCTCTGCTCTGAGCTGGGGCAGCCTCACCTTCAGTGCTGGGGGCAGTTTTGGGTGCTACAGTACAAGAAAGATATAAAGTGTTAGAGAGCATCCAAAGGACAACAACAAAGATGGCAAAGGGCCTTGATGGGCAGCTGAGGTCACTTGGTCACTGGAGGAGATTCAGGGGAGACCTCACTGCAGTTACAGCTTCCTCATGAGGGGAAGAGGAGGGGCAGGCACTGATCTCTTCTCTGGGTGACAGTGACAGGACTGAGGGAATGGTATGAAGTTGTGTCGGGGAGGTTTAGGTTGGATATTATTGAAAGGTTCTTCAGGCAGAAGGAGGTTGGGTACTGGAACAGGCTCCCCAGGGAAGTGGTCACAGCACCAACCAGACAGAGCTCAAGAAGCATTTGGAAAATGCTTTCAGGCACAGTGCGTGACTCTTAATGTGTCTCATGCAGGATCATGAGCCAGACTTGGATGATCCTTGTGGGTCCCTTCCTACTCAGGATATTCTATGATGCTCTGAAAACTGTTTGCTCCATAAAAATAAAAGTAAAAAGCCATTTTCCAGCAACTTTCTAATCTTTCTACCTTTTATTTTACTGATGGAAGGCTATGTAGCTGGCTATACAAATGTGGAGGCCTAAAACATGCAGTCATAAGAAATGAAAGTTAAATTGTGAGAAGTTGAGTACTATAAAGAGAACCTACAACATGTAGGAGTGGAGACTAATTTTGTGTAGTTTGCAGCTGGGATTAGATCCCTCCTCTGAAGGCACACACAGCCGACCCTCCCATTTCTCTCTGATTTAATAATGCTGGCTTACAGTCAGCATCTTGAAGAAGCTCTCTCTGCTTGCTTTGGGTCTGACACACAGGCAGTGTAGTGGAATGTGATGATTATCTTAACAATGTCTTTGAACTATTTGTCTTGCTACACTTAAAATTCACAAGCCTCTATTACACTTCATATTCTGCAGTAAGAGTATGAAATATAGGATTTTTCATTAGAAAATCGCTGAACAGTCGGTTTTAAAAATATGAAGAAGACAAGAGGTATGACCACATAGCTGACCCTGCTTTTAGTGCAGGATTAGACTAGATGACCTCCAGAGGTCCCTTGCAACATGTATTAACCTATGATTCAAGTGAAATTTCTCAAGCTACATCAGTTCTGCATTCTCAGCATACTATCTCAGAAGCATAAGAAATTACTGTAAAAAATTACAAATTACTGTAAAAAGAAATAAGCCATTTTGACAAAGGCAATAAAAAATACAAAGAGAAAATTAGTTTTAACACACATCTTTTTAAAAAAAGACAAAATTCATGGGCTAGGTGTTTTTTATCCAATTTCCAACAGAAAACAAACCCACTACACCCGAATAACACAGGAATCACATAGTACACACCAAGCAGTTTCATTATGTCAGACGTAGACTTGGATGCAACATAGAAGATTTTGTACAACACAAATTGAAAAAACTATGCTTTGTATATCTATGAATTAAAGTGTTATCATCAATGTAATTTCTTTTCATACTTGAATTCTTACTGAACATGGAAGGGCAGCTAAGCTATCCATTTAATGTCATTATCTCAGGGAAACACAAGATATAAAGAACAATCAGATTGGATTGAGCCAAAGATCCATCTAATGCAGTGTTTGTCTTCAACCAGAGCCAAGTGCATATAGGCAGGGGAAGAAAAGAAACAGACTAAATATAGTTTTGAAATAACTGTCAGTATCTCATGACGTAAATCCCAAGCAACTGCTCAGATAACAATTTTGCTTTAGTATTTAACAAAATAAATAGAACAAAATCAGTAACATTTTTCATAAAGACCTAGAAGGTTCCAGACCCCATCACTTTTAGGAAGACAATGCTGGCAGTAAGGCTCTAGTAGTGCTTTTGACACTTTCTCCTATAACACATTCATAGAGAAATTGTTGATGTATGGGCTGGATGAGCAGAGAGTGAGGTGGAGTGAAAATTATCTGAACAGCCAGGCCCAGTGGGTGGGATCAGTGGCACAAAGTCTCACAGGTGTACAACCAGGAGCCTGTACTGGGTCCACTCCTGTTCAACATCTTCATTCATAATTAACATGATGGGGCAGTGCATCCTTGGCAAGTTTCCATCCACATGGATGTTGACAGGATGAAGAAACAGGCACACAGGAACTTGATGAAGTTCAGCAAGGAGAAGCTGCAAGTCCTACACCTGGGGGAGGAACAAACCCAAAATCCAGTATATTCTGTGGGCCCACTGGCTCAAAAGCAGCATTACAGAGAAGGACTGGAGGGTCTTGATGGACACCAACTTGAACATGAGCCAACAACGTGCCCTTGTGACAAAGAGGTTTGATGATATCCTGGGTTGCATTCAGAGAAGCACTGCCAAGGTCAAGGGATGCAAACAGAAAAGAAAAGCAAATAAAATCCCAGCAATACAAACAGTTGTCAGTTCAATCAAGTCAAAAAGAACTAAGACTTGCAAACCATGTATGATCCTTCTGTAAGTCCATATGGGGGGGGGCATTTGTAAACCTTATGGTATATATTAAAGCAGGAATTTCTAACCCTAGTAGTTTTGACATGAGCAGCTGTGATGTTAATACTCCAAAAGGCAGCAAAAGTCTTCTTCTGTGAGACACAAACATTTGGCAAAATGCTTCACAAATATGGCAACAATAATTCAGTCTATTACAGTGCATCATAAATATACTATAGCGGTAGTCTAATCCTACCTTGCTGGTGGACACAAATCAAATTCTGTCACATAAACTGAGTTTATAACACTGAAATCTTTCATGCTCTTTATATACAGATGAATCAAAATAATATCCTTCAGTTTCAATCCCTCTGAAGTCAAATTAGCTGCAGGATAAAAAAAAATAGCTGTTAAAGACAGAATATTGTAAATGTATTTAGAAAGACAGCATAGGCATTCTGGTTTTGTTCAGCAAACCAACTGGCAATAACCTAACTGTTGTCTAAACATGACTGAAGATTTTGCAATATACTACCATTCCCCATTTAATACTTCTTTATTTCATTATATTCTTTCTCATGTTAGTTTTCCAAATATACAGAAGTAGACTACAAAATAAATTTTATCTACTCTGAGCAATGGTGAATTTTTGTCCCATGAAAACACATCATGCATTCATGCATGTAGATATGTTACAGCCTGAATTACTTGTAGCCATAAGTTCGATTGTCTTGGGCGGGCTTGGGGTGGGGTGTTCATTCTGTGACAGCTAGTAATCTACAAAGGACTTTGAATCACAAAAATACAGAACTGGAAGGGACAACAGCCATCTTCAAGAAAAAGATCAAATATTTATATGCCATTCCAGAGGGATGCTTGTCTAAGCTGTTTTTAAAAACTCTCACTGCAATAATAATCTCTGCATAAACAAAGAATTATAAATGGCAAGACAGACAATAGGAAACAGAAGTGGTCACAGGAGAAATGAAGTAAAGATGAGAGCAGAGGAAAGCTCAAGCAGACAGCTAGAGAAGAGATAATGAGAAGTCAAGATCATCTGAATGTGTATGCATAGAATACTCCAGACATAGTGCTCAGAGAGAATGTATTACTCTCATACAGTCAACCACCAGATATGTCATAACCAGATATGTCATCAGCTCTGCAGTGTCCCTTTTGTAGCTCATGAGCAATAGAAACTAAATGAAGACAAAATCTTCTCTGAATATAGAACATATATAAGAGAATACTCTGTGACCTAATTTAAATAAGCCATGTAAAGTTGTTCTCAGTGTAATTTTGGGCATCTTGCCCTTTAATGTTACAGTGTGCACATGTATATATACTCATACATTTGTTTTTAAGTTGAGAAGTACAAGGGTATAAAGACAATCTCTGAAGGTTGTCACCTTAGTAAGAAATAGTTTTTGTGTTAAACTTTTCAGTGTTTTTAAAAGACAGTTCAGGATTCTGCACATTTTCATTAAGATTAGTTTGGTCACACATTTAAGGAGGAAACAAGGACAATTTTTGAATTTCCAGCCAGCGCTTTAGTCAAGAAGAAAGGTCTGCAGTTAAAAGCTCTGCAGCATTATATGGAATACTGGAGGGAGAAAAATCACTCAATCAACTGATACATACCTCTGCACACACAAGCATCCCCACTCTAAATTTAAAATATATGAGCCAACAAACTAAGTCTAATTTGTGGACACAGAGCAAGCTGATGGGAGTGATTTGGATAAATTCATAATTCCTACCTTTACTTTAAAAATATCTTCTAAGTAAAAGTACTATCCCTTTCCCCCCTGCATTAATTAGAAGAATGGTGGGAAATAACTTTTCCCCAGCTTATAATCAAAATAAAATTGATTCCCAAAACACTTTCTCTAGTAGAAGGGCATACATGATGAACTCTTGGGCTCTTCACAACAACTTCTGTTTTTCAGGGACAGGACCTGAAACGGTTTCCCTGCATTCCCATTGCATCTGTCCTGGATATACAGGGAAACCTTACAGACTTTCTGTTGAATTTCAAGCCATTCATGGTTTCTAATAATTTATAGAATATGATCAGGTAAGACTCACCCCTATTCTTAAGCAGAACTGCCCCTAAAGTTTACATTGACTGAAGTACAGCTTTTTGATTGTTTTTGGTTGGTTGGTTTGTTGGCTTTTTGTTTTGTTAGGGTCTTTTTGCTTGTTTTTTTATTAAGGGGGTTATCCAGAATCCTTAGCTGAGAGCCACAAAATACAGGCTCCAAACTGTCTATAGGAAGTAGCATTTAAGAACTTTAGCCTGTTTTGATGTAATAAAAATGCACAGTTTCCTTCAGCTTATGAAACTTTGCCATGGTACAACTAAACCACAGCTGCTTTATATTATATAAAGTGAAGCAGTCTTTGACATCTTCCAATCATATATAAAAAAAGTTTAACATGAGAGTTTAAGGAAACAAATGTATAAACAGCAATACACTGCATTCCCTCCCATTCTTGACTTCATAGAATTCCATCCATTCTACAGAATGTTTCATAGCATCTAGTAAGAAATTTCCATTTCCAAATATTTTTGTCCACACACATTCACTTTAGAAGTGCAAAGAGTTTAAAAGAACTGTGCTTATTCCATTCTCACTACAGTGAAGCTGAACTGCTGTACAGATTCAAAATATGTGTTCAGAAAAAGCCTTGTGCACATCTGCAGATTAAGTTCTCAGAAACAAATTGTTTTGTTTGTCATGACAGAACCATAATTCATTCAGTTGCCACACCCACTTCCAAAAGGAGAATAACTAAAAGAAACATGAGAACTGAAATTTTCTGCAAAGGATCAGAAAACTACTTTGTTTCCTTACCATCACACAAGTAATGCAAGTAATCTACTGAAAGCAACAGGCTACTGCACTAGTCAGACAAAAAGTTTTTTGGTAGATGTTAAGTTACATAATGTTTGTACCAGCTAACTTCCATTCAAATATAATGAGAAAAAAAAAGACTGCAAAACCCTCTTGCTTCACTTTACAGATGATATGCAGATTTACACTAAAATCTATTGTCTTTTTCTGTAAAAGTCTGATCATCTCCACCTTGCTGATTTCCAAACAATGAAAAACTAGCTTAATGATCTTCTACCAAGTATAACTTTGCTTCTGAAAAAATATTCTAGGGTTTCTTTACCGTCCTATATTTAATCATGAATACTCAGGTGGACATACAAAAATATAAGATATGTTAGGTCAATATCTCATGTAAATTCATAAACAAGATCATGAGTTTACCCATTTAGATACTAAAAATCATTTCCATTTTTGTGAATGAAAAGAAGCCTGTACAAACATACTTTACTTAAACTTTAGAATGAAAAAATACAAAACAAAAACATGAACACTTTATGTCAGGAAAAAAACCCATCAACATTATATGTCAGAATCTTGTAAGGAACCTGGATTTCATGATTCCCAAGACAGCAATTTTGCCTTTACATTAAGAATATAAATGAGATTTACTGCTACTGACCTAATCCTAGATGCCAAAATGTATATCAGCTTTCTAGAAAACTTAATTTAAAATTATGGAAGCTACAAATGTGTTTTAGCAAGTAGACAGCATCTATAGCACACATACATACACACACTATATATGTCAAGAATGCTATAAAGTGAGCAAGTACTGTGCAAATAGAGTTTTTACAGTGATATGAACACCACTCTGGTTTTCCAGGGCCTTCAAAGTCAGTGAAATTATGATGTGTTAAATATTAAAGCTGGCAGTCTTGATATCAAAGGTTCCAATCAAATGCAAAAGGAGATGGCACACCAACAACCACAACGTATAAAGTTATAAAACCACATGAAAATACAGATTTTTCCTTAAGATCATATTAAAAACACAATCAGTGACAGCAGATAATGTATTAACTGAATAAAGCACCTCTCAGAGAAGAAAATGCTTCCCGTGCTGCATCTTGAGCATTTTTATCCTTTGATGGAAGGAAGTGGGCAATGATACCTGAAAACCACTGGTAACCACTCAGGGATTTTCCCGAATTTTGAAGTGTCTTAGCTATGGAAAATGAAGAAAAGAACCATGATTATAACAATGAAAGGTTTCAGATTAACCAAGGATACATTTTAAATTGTTTAAAGAAGAACTTCAACAGAACAGAAACTGACAAACTGTAAAAACATCTTCAAAAATATTTACAAACAGATATAAAAGTAAGAGTTCTAGAAGCAAAGCTCCCAAATCCTTCTCCAACACTGCCTTCACAAAATATGCATGCAAGTAGCACATTAGCTGAGAACTTCAGTACTTTTTCTCCTCCTTTCCATTTTTGCTGATCTTTTACAATTTCTCGACCTGTTTGGTTACAGACTTGGCACAAGATGTGACACTGAAAAGCTAAAATTTTCAAAAGTATTCAAGTGGCATAAAAACAGATTTTCAAACTACTATGCCAAATTTTACTGGAAGTTAGGTGCTTAACCCGGTTTCTGACTATCTTTGCAAATGCATAACATGTTTAGACATTTTTAAAGCCCACCAGGCACTTCTCCATGTTCAAGAAACACCAAAGACCTAAATAGGATTCAATACCCAAACACTGTTAGCTGTGAAACTTAGTCTTTAGGAAGTTTATCCATCTATGTGTGTAGTGTAACACAAATGTTGCAGTATTTCCAGGAGGAGGAGAGAGAAGGGAAGAGAGAGGAAAGAAAAAATAATGTGTTATGCTCCCGTAAACTAACTTGAAATGCTTCACTACTATAGATCTATTGATTATTATCAGAAAAATGCATTCTAGTAAGATCTCTCTTTTCAGACTAATTACTACAGGTCAAGCACATTTTTTTCAGGAGTGTTTGTATAGTAATTAAGATATTTCACCTGCATGAAACAGTCAATCTTTTTATCTCATTTAAAAAAAAAAAAAAAACTGTGCAAAACTCACTGAAATCCAAAGACTTATGTTTCAAAGTCTTCCAGATGACAGGAATATTTTTCTGTGGTTCATACTCTTCTGATGAAGGAAAAATATCATCATCCATACAGCTTATCTCACAAGAACAGCTACTGACCACAAAAGTACCCAAGGATTCTTCCTGCTTGAGCCAAACATAATAAAATAAGCAAGTAAATACCATGCCAAGCAGTATGAAATCAGAACATTTTATCATTCAAATACATGTTTAAGTTACAAAAAATACTATAGTTCAACAGATACATATCTTAGAACAATTCACAAAAAAATAGCATTAGGATTTCCCATTAGATTGCAGAACTGGCAAAACATAATGTACTCCTGTTGATATAACAAATGGAAGAAAAAGGCAGACTTAGTAACTGAGGACAGCAGATATGGAAAATTATGAGATCCAAGAATAAAGACAGAAAGAATACTATTATGAAGAAATGGAATCCCACAATTATATACAAGACAACTATGTTTTCAAAAAAATAGTATAAACTAAGTGAACAAAGGAACAAAAGCACAAAAGTAATAATTTTATAATTAACTTTGTATCAAATACTTGAAATAGAGCAAAAGATTAATAAGAAAATTTTAAACTTTTTGGAACAATGAATAAAGGCAGTGCCTGGAAAAAAAAATCTTTGTTATCTCACAAAGACTATCCTTTCCATCAAACGCTTTGATATCAGTTGTGATAACAGAAAAATGCATTTCCCAAGATCTATACACTGAAGCAACTTCTTGACAAGGAAGAAAAATAATTCTTCCCAAATGCTTTCACAGGATCAGGAAGAGAAAACTACCCACTGCACCTTTTAAAGCAAAATGCACAGGCAGAGTGCTTACTGACCAGTCTTTAACAATTCAGTGCTCATTACATTTTGAACATGCCACATAACTACAGCATACATTTTTTGTGAAGTTGTTTTTGTTTGCTTTTTAATTTTAGAGCAATCAGAACCCTTACTCTCTCCCATCTGATTTTCCAATCAGCCTAATCTGCAGAGCACATTGACTACCAGCTTGGGTAATACCACTTGTCTATCTAAAAGCAGTATGAATTATGACAGAATTTACCTAGAAACCCTAATCAAACACCACTGCATGCTGTAATGCCAGATTCTATCAATTAAATTTCTTCCCAAAGATCTCAAATTTCATGTAGTGTCTAAACTATGCATTTTACTGAAGGCTTCTTAAATACCAAATTCACAAAAGTTATAATAAATCCAGATCAGGAAAGATAACAAATTGAAAAAACATGAAACCTTTGACAATTCCTAATAGTGATTAGAAATTTCTGAATATTCCTTTAGCTGATAAATTCATGTTCCGTGCAAAATGTCATTAAAAATAACATTAACATTACATAGTGAAATATTTATTGCATTTAATTTTATTGTATTTTTTTTCTTTCCTGTGGAAAATAAAACCTATCTTATTGCAACTTTAAATATTTATCTTCATTTTAATCACAAAAAAGTCAGAAAAATAAAGGCAGAAAACTACAGTATGCATGTGATGCTCTGTGATAACTCAACCCAACCATCAATGTTTGACTTCACTGAAGTGAAAAAGGATCCAGTTAAGTTAAAGAAGTACATTTGGAAATTTTAAGAAAAGGTTAAATTACAAAAAGATCGTTATCTGTGAGAGGAAACTCAGTTCTGCTGACACTGAAAGAGGTCATAGGTAGTTTTATAAGCACTGTAAACACTAAGTCTATTATCTAAGAAGGGCTGATGTTCTTTGATTGGACTTCATTTTATTCATTCCTCCAAGAAAGACATGAAAGTCAAGGCAATAATCTACTTTACTTGAATCAATTGTACCTCAGAGGTTAAAAGAAGTCAAGAAGATGTAACATAATAGCCTAGACAAAAACTGCAATTTAGCACAAACATGACACGCATTCCAACATTACAAAAGATAAGCATCCAGCAGCATCTGTACCATTTCCCACTCATTGAATTACACCTTTGACTACTGCTATCAGTGGGTGCATCTTGCCATTCCCTAGAGGGATGCCTGATTGCTCCTAAGTCTTCAGGTATAACTTAAAAAAATAAAGAAGCAGGAACACAAATCTGTAATTGAAAAAGATCTTAAGATGGTTTAAGCTACAAGAACCAAGGAAATTAAATTGTTTCAAAAGTTTCTTATTTTTTTTATCTACAAGATACCACTTCATGGAAATATACAGATTGTATAGGAGCATCACACGCTAGAAGTGCTACCACTTGCTTCTTGCAAATGTTTTGTTGTTTTAATAAATAAATCATTTTCACTGAGCAATTCATAGCATCCACCATGAAACAATCAATTTGCATTGTAGCATGGGCATTCAGGGGAGTTCTAAAGTAACACATGCAGAGTTGGCACCTCTTGGTCCTAGCCCCGAGTAAGCAGGCACAGACATGGTGATGTGTCTGTGCCTACAGACTGCTACTGGTACTTCGGGTTTTGTTTTTACATCACCTGGATTTTAACTTCACTATGACATAAAAATCCATCAGAAGGGAAAAAAAATGTTAACTGGAAAGGAAAAAGATCCAGCTTGCCAGTTTTTTTACTAGCTTTTATTGATTTATATAATCACCTTTGAAAAGATCTACAGATACAAACACAAAATTTTTGGAAATTATTGTGAAATATCAGAGATCTCTTACAAGATGCAGTCTGCAAAAAAATTTGGGATGTCTGTTGATTTCAATGCCTATGATACATCACAATGACTCATTCAAGGCTCCAAAAACATTGGTAATCAATCACTTCCCACAGCAGCACAGGTGCAGGCTACAGCAGAAGTATTAAGTGTGGAACCTGGCACCCAAGGAACAACAGGCTCAATGCCAGCCTAAGCAGAGCTGCCATACTCTGTTTAGTAGCTATATTTAAATCCACACAAATGTTGGTCTTCCATTCCTCTCAACAGAGGAAGTAATCTAAGAAGCTAAAACTTATAGACTGCCACAAACAGAGTAACTTTCCCTGAATAATATTTCCCTCATCGCTTTAAAAAGAAAAAATCAAGTTTGCTATAATGACATTTTAATTAAATCTTACAGAACCTATTTTATCGCATAACATTTTCATGTTACTTCACAGAAGCAATATATTTTCCCATTTGTTACACAGTTTCTCCCACACCCACTGTACATTGTGATACCAACCTAATTTTGGATCAGAGCCTGCATGCATGCATACACTTAACTATATTCACATAACTCATGTCATTGATGCAAGTGTGCTCAGAATGAAGTTAAGCAAATGCACAAGTGTTCCAAGATCCAAATTCTCCTGTTGAAAAAGCCTTGGAGCTAGGACTTTGACTGATATAGCTGAAATTCCATGCAGTGGTCTTTTATGAAAACAACAGATTGTCTTTTTAAAAAGCTTACATTCTCTGCTACAGAAACTGGTATAAAAACCTATCACAACACAATTCTGAAACTGATAACTCTCCCACTGAGCAGCAATGAGAATACAGTGGAGCAGAGAGCTCAGAAGATGAAAGATTATGATAATCTCTTTATTCTTTGTGATGTACCTTGATAACAGAACTCCTTGAAATAAATATAATGAGAGGGATCATATGCATCTTGCATTATTTTGAGTACAATGTACAGAATCATAGGAAAGAATGTCCGTTACGCTAAAATACTTTCAAATAAAGTATCTTCACTATGAAAAGAGAACTAAAAATTATCTTTTCTCAGAGAACTGGACTGAATCTGAAAGCAAATAGAGAAGAAAAGAAAAGTCCTTTATTTATTATCGTAGTGTTAGAAATAAATCAGAGCACAAAAGAAGTTTTTTGATATTTCTTATTAAGTTCTGAAAACTACAAGAGTTATCTACATTCTTATGATGCAGAAGGGAAACTAAAGGTTGCTTAGGAGAAGTATTGCTCAATGATGACAAAGTATTCAAAAATGCTACCCATAATGCCATAAACAAAACATGTTTTGAAACTCCTTCCTATTTTCCCTGACATCACTGACAAAGTCTAACTCTACAGCTAAAGTTCTAAATGTAGACTAACTAAAATAATGAGGAATCAGACAGGAAAAGGCTACAATGTTAAATCATATATAACCTGTAGGCTTGCGTGCCTTTAGTTCACATGGCACACAAATATCTCCTGAAAACCTTTTCTAAATTTACAAGTATACAAGTCACAGAACTCTACAAGTGTTTTAAAAATCTTCTCCAAAATGACCTGTATAATAGATCTCCTGCCATTTAACAGGGACAAACCGCTTGCACTTCTGAGATGTGTTCCAGCTAGAAGGTCAAGATCTTCTACAAACAGAAAAACACAATATCAGTTTATAATAGGTAATATAACACAATGGTCCGTTATAAGAAAAAGCAGCAGCAGGCATGAGTTCTGTGTCTCTTATAGGCAAACAGGCTTCTTTCTTCTGCAAAGTGTAGAAAGAAAACTACGTGATTCCCTCTAATTCTGGACTATTCAAACTTAAGGGCTGCAGTTTTCCATGCTGTATTGTTTGATGTGTGTGCTCCCGCTCACTGGAACTCGGAAACAAAGTATTAATTATTAAATGCGGGAAAGAGCAAATGTGAAAGCATGAACAACAGCTAGTATGTTCACTACTGTCATCAGAGGTATGTTCCCATCAGCAGAAGCTCCAACAGCATTAATTTCTGTTTCTGATCTTTACAACGCCAACACAATGAAGAGAAAGAATATAGCAAAAAGTAAAAGCAAGTTCATTGTGCTGACAAACTAAAAAAAAAGTTTCACAGTTGTTTTTCCTAATGGAAAATACTCAGAATTTAATTTTTATTGAGTAGAAGGCCAATACACCTAACTCAAAGATTCTAGAATATGCTTCAGAAATTGTCTCCCGCAAGAAAAACCATTCTACATTTTAAGTGTATGAAGTGAGCACCTTGGCAAAGCAAAATATTGATGAAACTCGGTATCTATATTATAGAGGTGACCTTGTTTTTCATCCTGAAGTAAAAGAAGCATTCCCAAATTTTGAGCATTAGTGTTTTATTATCATTCTTTTTTATTCTTAATGTTTTTTGTAAAATGCCTACAAAAATTGTTTATCATATTTTTAATACTTTTAATAACAAAATATAGTATTTATCTCTTTAGCCTTTTCTGCATCACTATTTATGAAAGAAAAGTGGGTGTGTTTAAAAAAAGCTTTAATTATTATGCATAAAACATGTTGAAGTTGCACAGAAATACATTAAACCAGAACAGTGAGTTCAATGCTATGTTCCCCTAGGCAAAAGGGCTCATTTTGCTGCCAGAAACAATCTAACCCGAATTTCTAGGCAGTCTTTGTAGTCAAACATGAAGAGATTTAGCTAAAGAAAATGCAATATAGAGTAGGAAAGACAGCAGAGACCCAAGGTGCACTAGCTATAATTGCAAAATTATTTTAAAAGTAAATTCAAGGAATGTAAAATTAAGACCTGTGGCAAATAAAAAAGACAAAATTAACATGCAATTCAGTTAAAAATATGTTTCTCTTACAGCAGAAATGATAACAAAATTGATGTCATAATACTTGTTACAATTACACTTCACTGTGGAGTCTGTTAATATTTTCTACAAAATGCTTATAAAAGTGGCTACTTTTACACATTGTTCATAATGGTGTATTATTTTTCCCAATTTTCAGTAATCCCTTGAAAGCCTCAAACTAAAATTAGTTCTCCTTCTGAAGCAGTTTTTTTCCTGCAGTACTTTATTATTATGGGATTGGCTGTTAAGTGCTGAATACTAACTGATACTTAAAATTTTCCACAGGCTTATAAGCACCAAATAGTGAGCAAAAGTACAATACTACAGGCATATCAATCTTGAAGGCATGCCTTTATTATTATGCAGTTAAATTATGCTAACAGTTATGATCTGAAAGACTGACTGGTTCTCCATATTCATAACTTCTCAAAAACTTAGCTTATTTTACTATGACATAAAATAATTTATAACCAAAAGATATTAATGCTTTTGCAAAAGTCAGACTATTTTCCTTTTAAATATACATTAGTTTATGTACCAAAATTCAGGGCTGCTGAAAATTTTACCCCTTGCAAAGTGTGACAGGTTTGTCTACAATGGATTGGAAATACCATTTACTACAACACTGCCTGAAACTGTAAGGCTTTAACCAAATCTAAAACATCTACATAAGAAGGGGAAAAGAGTTACTGAACAGATAAAAGTAAAATCTTGATTCTTATATCAAATGTTATGCATTTCAATATGATATTTCCTCTGATTTATGTAAAGCTTTGTGGTTTTCATTTTCCCTAGCCTGTCACATTGTAGTGATGTATGGTGCATTTTAGCACCAAGTTTGCCATGAACAATAAAGTCAGTGCCCCCAAAGAAATATCAATATATTATCAGTCTTCTCCACCATGCCACACTCCCAAATTTTCCTTTATTCAGCCTATTTGGTTTTGTTTCACACAGTTGATATCCTTTTCACAGTCTCCCACACAAATATTTAATATTTTAATTTTGAAAGAAATCCAAAACTAGAAATTGACAGGATGAAATACAATTTACTTTCCAAGGCAAAATGGAGCCATCATGGAAGAAAAACACTGAGGTATTTTATCTGTTTGGAATAATAAAATTAAAAAAAAGAAAAGGAGATGGAAGAGGGGAAGGCATGATCTATTGAAAGACATGCAGGAAATGTTGCTTAAGAGACATGAAATTTGAGATACCAATAGAACAATGTTCTGTAACGATTTCTGCACTTCAATCATCAATGTGCAGAATGACTTAAGAAGAGCTATAAAAAGATGACTGCAACAATAGAAAAAAGATCATGATGCACTCTCTTCAGCAAAATACTAATACTTTAGAGGCTCAGGAAGAAAAGAAAATCATTTTAACAGTAAAATAATAAAATGAAAAACAGAAAAGTGATGAAATATTGTCTGTTTTGACCTTAGTTCTGCTCACATGAAAGTCTGCAACATTTAAACTACTGGAGTTCCTATTCCTGTTCTGCTCTTTCTACAGAATCATAAATTAATAGAATTAATTCCAATAAACTAATAATGATTCCTTTAAAATTTTTGACCAAGATAATCTCCACGTGATTAGAAGTTATTCATTAAGTGTATTTTTCATATGGAAAAAAAGCAAAACCCAGAACATTCAAAACTCAAGCACTTACAGGTTAGCAAGGTTTTAAATCATCCACATTATAACCAAAATATCAAAAAGAGACGCCACCTCACAACAAATCAATACTCATTTGGTTCATACCATTTCCTAATACAATTGTGTTCTACAGTGCAGCTCTTCTACCCAGGTTGCGCATGTGCTTCACTGAACCACACTGACTGAACACCTTGAGGTTTTGAGATTAAAAAAACCACACAAATATACTACCTGCACTCATTCACTTGACACAAGTGTGCTTGATCATTCCTAAGGGCAAGTTCTGAAATTCAGCTAAATATGTACACTGTTACTTGAATGTAACACCTATATGAGAATATGGTGGTTCACTCCAAATTGTGACAACACGACTAGAAAGCATGCATATAGCTTTAAAGGAAAAGAATATTTGCAGCCTACTTGCCTTATTCTCCAGGTGTAGTTTTAAAAAATGAAGGTAGGCCACAGGTGCAAATGCATCAGCCGAATGCATGACCACCTTAGCTGAATCTCTGAAATACAAAATTTTTATCATTAAATAGTATAGTATACATATTAGAGACTATATCAAATAGTATATATATATATAGAGAGACAACACTTAGTCACTGTGTAACACAAAATCTAACGTAACTCATTGAAAATCTATTAATTTCTTATCAATGTTTTCATATAAATTAAGACCAAGTAGTTAGTTATATAAAACCATATTGTTGAACAATACATTACCTTCACAAATTTTCAATTTTCAAAAGGAATAAACTATACTTCCCGAGTGAGCTGGCACAGCAGATGCAGCAACAACCATAAAACCAAAGATGAAATGCAAAGAGTAAGCTTGTTTTTGTTACCTCGCCACCTGGGGCCCCTGAAGCAGCATTCAGGCAGGGGCACAAAAGAAGGGACACAGGCAGTCCAGAGACTTGGTCCATGCTAAAGCATCACCAAACCTGCGGGTCCCACCTGCATCTCAGGGATTGCCATGGGTACGATATCTCACTGTGCTTTCATCTTTCCCACAGCCAGGCAGGAATCTCAAGTGTGTTCAATAGGGTCCCATAGTCTATCACAGGCTTGTGTTATCTAAACACAGATGCTCTACTCATCCAACACATGAGGCCAAAAACAATTACTATGATAGATATGTTTTTGACACCCCAGCTGCAAGTCACTTGAGAGTATTTACAACCCTCCTTGCCAATCTCCCACTCTTTTCCCACACTCCTAGACCAATATTAAGAGAATTAGTTAGCTGTAGTCTATGAAAGTGTAAACTACACTGTGTTTTAGATTCCAGAGACTAATACATAAAGCAACCTTTAAATTCCATCAATAGGAAATTTTTCAAAAGTCCATTGTTTTGATAATGCTTGAGGGATTAGTTTCTGAAGTATTAACAACATACAGTATTGCATACTGAGAAATCGACTGATCCAGCCATCTTGCATCTGATAGTGAAGACTACCAGACACAACTTTTTAATGCCAAATGTGTTGGTAACAATGTTAAACTTCCTGTGTGCTGATTCAAATTAGTTAATTTTAGTTTTCATTTTTACAGACACAATCTGTCACACTTTGATTCACAAGAGGCAGTATCTGTTATATCCATCTGCACAGTTTTACTACTTAAGAAAAAGGTAGCTCTAAGAAACAAACATCAGAAGGTGAGAAACTCAAGGAAAACATAAGAGAAATTCAGATGCAGTAAAAGAAAATCTGCAAGTTGTTGAAAGTAAGCAAAGGACACATAATTTTCCGGAAACCACGGTGCCCTTGGTACCTTCATAGTGTTCAAAGAGATGATATAGATAGATTTCTAGTAATATCACATAAAACCAATGCAAACTCAAAATGGTTGAAGCTTTGGCCAGATCCCAAAAAACGCGTAAAATTAACAGAAATATCTGTTCTATAAAATGTGTTTTGGGATTTAAAAATAACAAAACATCACAAAATTATGATAAATACCTTTAACATAAGAAGACCCACTTTAAGCAAACTTTTAATGTCTTTTGATGAATAGGCCTCAGGTTCATTCTTGAGAGCAATTATCAAGATTCTTTATGATTAAAATATTGGTTTTATTTAAGATATAAGATACTTTATACATAGTTCCTTCAGATTAATATCATTGTTTCCAAGTGACAATGGTGTCTGCTAATTCTAACAGAAATAAGTAAAAAAAAAAATATTGGTGGAGACCAGAATAGTTCTGTTTACATCCAATTAGTCTCCAATTAAAAAAACCTAATCAAGTCCTGAAGTTGACATGTCATATCCAGCTTGGAAAATAGTAAAAAAACCCCAACCAACTCAAAACACAGGAAAAGCAGAGATTTAAAATGAAAAACAATGATTTGTGAGACCCCAATAAAATCTGTAAGGCCATTTCACACTAAAAATCTGAATTTTGAGTAGGAACTTGACTACCTAAGATGATTCATGTTTGATTGTAATGGAACCACACGAATATTGTTAAGGAAATTTTCAGAAGACTGAAAAAAACCGAAGAACAGTTGAAAAACTGTCTCAATCAGCTATTTGTTTTGAAATCAAAATCATCTGATCTCTCAAGACTTCTAGATGATCTAGAAAGCATCCAATAATTTTACAACACTGTAACTTTCTGTAACTCTGTAACTTTCTCAGGACAAACACATCAAGCTAGAACAAGACTAAGAGTACAATCAGTGATTCTCAGAACATTACTATTTTTTCATGTTTACAGAAATTAAATAAAATTTTGTAATTTTGCTTTTAACTCCAAACCTAGAATTACAAGCCTAAACACAGAGCTAATAGTAAAGTATAGAAAGGAAAATGGTATTTCCCAAATATTTAAAATGTGACAATTTACTTTCTGAAAGATCAAACTATTCTGCATTCCATGAACAAACAGGCCCTTATCACAAGAGTAGATATTAGATGGTACTCTTATAGATGAGAAATAGATCTTTAAAATTTCAAGAAACGTTGATTAATTGTACTTTAAGTACCAGCATGAGAAGGACAGGAAATGCTTGGTAATTTCAGACACTGAGAGTGAGAAAGCTGACAACTAGATTACAATAGACTACCTGGGAAAACCAGATAAATCCCAATCAGACTCTTGTTCAATATTTTGGTTGTAAGATTTTGCTTTCACTACTAGATATTGTTTATTTTCAAATATATGTTTCACTCAATCTGTCATGCTTCCTTTGTGAGGTACATTTTTGAATGAAGACAGAGAAGAATGGCAAGAATTCAACTTAACATTCAGAAGTAAAATTTGTCATACAGTCTGACATTGAAGAGACTCCCACTTCTCCATAGCAAGGAACATTCAAGGTTTTATTTTATTTTTTCCTGAGCCAGCATATTTTTACATTTTGCAAGGATATACAGTAGAAACATATCTTGCCAAGCTTGAGAGGGCAAAAATCATTGACCAGTGAAAACACTACCTGCAAATAGTGTTATAAATGACAGGCATACTAGATCTTCTCCAGTTTTAGGTTTATGTGGCAATGTTTTTGCTGCAGGGGTTAGTGTTCAGCGGTGGTCTCTATGATGTGAGACCAAGGGATGCTGAACTCATCAGCAACATTGGTGTTGTCTCAGTGATAACATATTTTAAAACTATGCTGCAACAGGAGTGAGAAAAACATGGTAGTGACAGCCCTGCAGACACCAAAGTCAGTGAAGAAGTGAGCAGAGCGCTTCAAATGCCAGAACAGATTCTATGTTTCTGTGGAAAATATCGTGGTGAAGCAGGTTGCTGCCCTGCAGGCCAGGAAGGAGACATCAGAGCAGATACACACACTGAGTCTGTGCAGAAACCCACACAGAAGCAGTTTTTCTGACAGGACTGAGCCCCATGGAAGACCCATGAGGAACAGTCTGTTCCTGAAGGACCATGCCCCATGGAAAGCACATGCACTGGAGCAGTTCTTGAAGAACTTGCCTGGTGGGAAGGACACACATTGTAACAGTTCATGAAGGAGCCACGGAAAAGACCCAAGCAGGAGCAGGTGAAAAGTGTGAAGGGAAGGGGGCAGCAAAGACTGTTACAAGCTGACCGTTTCATTCTCCACTTCCTTGCACTGCTCATTGGGGAGGATGTAGAAAAGTCAGGAATGATGAAGTTAAGCCTGGGAAGAACACGGTGAGACGGTATATTTGCTTCCCACTATTCTACTTTTTAAAAATTTTATTTATTAAATTTGGCAATAAATTACATTAATTTTCCCCAAATTGAATGTGGTTTCCCATTACAGTAATTGGTAAGCCATCACATTGCTCTCTTCTTGACCTACAAATCTTTTCATCTTATTTTCTCTCCCTCTCTTCCTAAAGAGGGAGAGTGAGAACAGCTTGGTGAGAACTTGGCAGCCACCCAAGATTAATCCATCATACCTGTGTTGAAGGCAAAAGTATTCTTTAATGTCTTCCTTAGAAACTTTTAACTCAGGAGATGTTTTGGAGTTGTTCAGAATTTAGGGATCTTGAAAATCCTGACAGGTTTTAACCTCTAAGTTGCAATGCTTACAACACCATTTAAGCCTTAAAAATTGCATCAGGATTTAGTCCTGCTTTAGGAATGGTACTCCCAAATTCAGTGCCCACACTGAAACTCTCCAAAACCATACACTTCTCTCTTTCACTGCCCCCTGACCCTGTTTTCCCATCCCCATGGGTGGGATGGAGTTGAGAATTGGAGGCACGAAAGGCCAAGATCATGGGTTCAGATAAGAACAATTTACTGGAAGCAGCAGTGAGATAAGAAAATGAACAATAACAGTACAATATTAATAACAAAAGAATACAATGTGAGTGATTCACATTCAAAAACACTCATTGAGAACCCTGCGACAATGAACAATACAGATGGCTCCCCCCTGCCAGGTTTTTTCAACAGGGAGGAACACTCCTCTCTCAGAGAGAGAGGGAGAGAGTTCCTGAGTGCCTTTCCCCCAACCCTGGGGGGTCCTAGGACACTATAGTGAGGTCCTATCAAATAACATTAGTGTCCTTGGCAAGGCCGCCTCCCAGCTATTGCAAAACTCTAAACCTGGCCTAGCTGAAACCAGGAGACATGTATACCTGAACCATGTATATCTAAACATTTGGAAACTCTACAAGCAGAGTAGAGATGATAACAAAGTCTGTTTAGATTCAGTGTATATGAAAAGCAAGAATACAAAGTAGAAAAAAATTCATAACTTATTTAAAGAAGAAACTATAAAATATTTTTCTTGTGAAGTTCATACAGTTAAACTCATTGAAGAAGTGTTCAAAAGTCCACTGTGCCACATATTTATTATTGAGTATTCACTAATTTAAATATTTCTTTTATGTATTTTTTGTGGTTTTATTTTTTACTTTTATTATTTGGAGTATCACCAAGAGAAATAAAGACAACTCAGCCATACCACCTCTACTTCAGCTTTTCCTAGTCACTTGAACTGTCTTTATATCACTGATAACCAGATATACATTTAGAATATATTACAATATATTCCTACTTAAACTGCTCTTTGGTTGATCCCAAACCAAAGGCATAATCAACCAGTATTTCAGTGGACATCTGCCAAGATTAGCTGCCAATGCTGTAACCACTTTGTCTATTGATCTCCTCCCAAATGCCGTGCAATGAAATGGAGCTAACAGTTCTTGGTTCTCTATTCCTTACACAGACAGATCCCAGTCTTAAAGAAAAGTGAAACAAATGGACCCGCACCATGAAAGCATTACTCATGTCTATATGCTCCATAATCTGGACCTGCACTAAGATGACTGAGAATCAATCACCAGTACATGATTACTGGTCTGTTTACTTGCTTCAGAAAAAGAACAGCAGTTAAAATATTTTACTTGAAGCAGCCAGGCCCAGCTACTTAACAGACTTATAAGAAACAAGACACAAGTATTTTGCACAGCTCACTACACAGATTTTAGCTATTAATGTCAAAGGAATAAACTATTCAGTGTAATTGAGATGGATTCATACAAAGTTTGTATTTAAAATACCCTCTAGTAATTGAAGAAAAGTGTTTATTGTTATCATTCTAAGCTACTAAACTTACACACACATATAAACAGTTAATGGAACCCACAGGCTACTGAAGTGGCACTTTATCAAATTTAGCTGTAATGAAAGATAAATATTACAGGCAATTCACACTTCATGAAAGGATAAAAGTGTCAGTGTATAGGTACCAGTTTTACTGCAGGCCATAATCAGCAAGTAAACGAAAGTGCAAATGTCTAAAAAGTTTATAGCCCTCTATGAACGCCTCATCATGTCAGGTATTGATTTAGGTTTCCAGAGGACTTTGCCAGTGTTAAACAACATGAGTGTCTGTGAACTTAAAGAACGTTTTACCTCTGCAGATGCCATGTGTTACCTCTTACCACCTCTAGCTGTCTCAAACTAAACTTTAAGATGCTCCCATTGTTTTAATATAATATATAGAAGAAACTGTTCCTTACACAACTATTTTCTTCTTAAACAGAGGGCAGTCCAGAGTGAACGTTTCATATTCTCCTCCTTCTCCACAAACATGGACTCCATATTTTTCAGAGAGCTATCAAGAAAGAGAAATTGAAACATGTAAGTATTACACTAAAGAAGTTTATTAAACATATTTTGCTGAAAATGTCAAAACCAGTACATACTAGTTGCTAGCTGGGGTTAAACCACATGTTCTTTCTAAAAGACTACACATTACAAAGCTGAAAAAACCCAATCATCATACAGTCAGGTCTTGATTTCTTTGTGTGCCTCTTACAGTGATTAAAAATTACCAATGTGTTATATTTTAAGTAGAACTGGCACTGTAGTATTTAGATTAACAAACTGATTTCTAGTTCCTCTTTCTCAGTGGCCATGAAAGCTTGTTCAGACTCCCATACTTGTTTTTCTTTAGCATGTCTATTTCACTTGGAGGAGAAACTTTTACTGTGAGTCAACACAAGGAGTAGCACTTCACATAGAAGTATACAATGAACACATTTTTTGACGAGAGATTCAGAATCTGTATTCTATGTTTAGGTAAATATTCTTTCAAAAAAATCTAACAAAACAAATGAGAATTTCATAAGTCAAAAGCAAAAAGCTAAAGCAAGATCTAAAGAGAAACATGTTGTTTCTGTTATAAATTGTACTTAATATACTTTCTAAATCAACATGTATTTATGAATATTCCTGAAGCTTCGGATATCTCACTCAAATACATAACTAGATAAAAACTGAAGCATTCAAAATATGAGACATGACTATCTTAATTCCTGCTTTACAAATGAGCAGCTGTGGAGCATGAACTGAAGTTCTTTTGCTGGAGTAAGGAGTGCATAACTGCTCAGTGGCTCACTGTACTACTGTTTCAATGTACTGTATTGATAGATAGTAATCAAGCACCAGATCTGAGCATAGGGACACCCTCTCTTTGTCTGCAGCAGAAATTCATGTCCCCAGCAGCAGATTATATCACCTTCTAAAGTTCACTGCAGTGATTCAAGTCAAGCCCTGTCCAGGTTTTTTAACGTTAAACAAGTACTAACATTCTGCTTTAAGTGACTCATAAGAACTTGAACTGCAGTCCTTAACTCCATTGCAAACACTAATGTTACTTTTGGGAATATTTATTTAACCCCTTTATGCCTTTCCTTAGAGGAACAGAAGCCCACCCATGATGCTTCTGCAGTCAAAGTAGAAATACAGTTCTCCAGAACATCAGAGGGCTAGAAAAAGTCTGTCTGGAGGCTAGAAAATATTCCAAATCTGCTGTTTCTTTTGAGGCAAATATAAGACTGTGATATTTATACATTGTAGATTACATTTTTATATGGTCACTAGAATATTTGTGTAGCAAGTCTATTACATATATGCAAATGATACTGTATTTTTATTGTTGAAGCTGAATGTAGTTCATGTTACTTTACAGTTCTCTTTCAAAGCTTCTTACTTAAAAACTTCAAAGAGTGTTTATAATTTTGGTTACTTAAACCAAAGGCCTGAATCATCTTCAGCCATTATTTCACAGAAAAGGAAAATGCTCTGAGAAAACAATACCTTGGTAATGTTCTATGTGAATATTTAGTTGTGTGCTGCTATAAAATCAATATCTCTTTTGGAGCATGTTTGAAACATTTTTTCAGTATCTTGTTATGAGAGTTATTTTTAATTTTCGCTTTCACATTCTCTTTCAAAGAAAAGGAGCAAAAGAGAACCTTTAATCAAGTGCTCATTAAAAAATTACACTCCTGACATAAAATAGAACTCCATCTGTCAACAATGGCAACAAGGTTTCTATAGGACAAATACATCAGGGATAATTAATGTTGATGCAACAAGAATGGACAACCTACAAAACAGTTAGTCAAAACCTTTTATTCTTACTCTATTTGAAAAAAAAAAAAAAAAAAAAACCCAAAACAAAAAACCCTAAAGAAAACTATTAAAAATTGAAAGAGAGAAAACCAGAAAAGATCTTTCTAACTGCAACCTTTCCACTGTGAAAACATGGAGTGACTGTTTACAAATCACTTTCAAAATTGGTAGCTCTGCTTGTAAACAGTGTCTAGAATAATTATTGGCAATTAACATTGAATACTCAGAAAATCTAAGACTATTTCCTATCTTTGTTGTGAGAAATTCTCATTTTCAATGTCACTGGCTTCAACATCATTCTTGACACCAATTATACAAGGTGCTAAAGGGTTTTCAGTTCTCACAAATGTCAACAGGACCAAAAGATATTTAGCAGCTCATAGAACATATCCTTAACGTTCATTTAACAAAGTCAGTAATATTTTTCAAATGTCATCAATGGCATGAGAATTTTGCCTGTTAATAATTTAGAATATTATCATTATTTGAGGACCAATTATTTGGGTTTGCAAATTGGATGCTACATTAATAATAAGAACAGCATGGACTCTTAAGTTTTATGACTGCTAAATCTGCCTTCTAGTACAGATGAGCCAGAAAACGCAAATTTACAAGTCAAACAATATTAATTGCAAGTAATACAAGTCCACTTCAAATTCCAAAAGCAATCTATGATTAAACCATCTTCCAGGCTACACAAAGTTCATCTTAAGTACCCAATGAGATAGAGGACATACATATAAGTGAGATACATATAAATGACCAGTCCAAACATAACCTAAAGAGCAGTCTCTTCCTACCTTGGGAATGAAACACAAGGAATAAAGCTTCCTTATTTAACTTTCATAATCAAAGATAAATATTTGAATTCAAGTACTTCCTTTTTCAAGTGAAGACTTTGTTCCCAGACAGAAATTTTAAGACTTAATAAACTCTTTATATTTACAGAAATGCTCTTTACATCAGGAAGTTCTCATCAGGTTTTGAGGCAAGCATACAAATAAACATTTTCCTATTGCCTACTGGCAGAGCCAGAATTACAGACAAATATAACCTTAATGTCCGTTTGCCATTCTATAAACAAATTCAAAGGATAGTGGGATCACAACCTGAGACATAAGTTGACAGAAAATTCTTTAGTGTAAAAAGCTGAGACTTCTGTTACAGAGGAAATATTGGGACATGAAAGTAATGTAATAATTTAGCAATTATCTAGCAACCACTCCTCAAAGACTAATCAAAGACCTATCAATTAGAAAAAAATAATAATTCAAAAACTTTCCTTTCTGCAGTGCTGATGTCCTGAGCCAGTAATAGTCACCCCTGCTAAAACTATGGCAGATCATGCAGATCATCATTGCACTCCTAAGTTCAACATTCTGAAAGTAATGTGAAAAAAAACTTGCAAAAAAGCTTTTCCCACTCACTAGTCCTCCATTTTTCTGCTGCTACTGCAGAAAAAACCAACTTACCTTTATGTCAGTAAAACCAACTTACCTTTATGTCAGTAATTATTATAATTTCAAAGTAACTTAGAAGACTGAAAATTTAGGATAATATGTTTTCAAAGTCAAATAACTGAGTGGAGGAAATCAGGGCTAGATTGTGGATTTATTTGTTGGGGATTTTTTATAACCACCACTCTTATAATGCCTCAACCAGAAATTTTTTGCTAAAAGGAGAATGACTAGTTCATGCTTATTTCTTATATATCCAAAAGACAAATTCTAACAGGTGCATTATAGCAATACAAGATAATTTTGGTCTCACTAACTGTTCCTTAATGTAAATGTTTACTAAAAAAAAAAAAAAAAAAAAAGTAAGAAGTGAGTGAGTTCTATTTCCAGATCAGTAGTACCAGAGAAGTTGAACTTTGTGAGTACATGCTAGAACTAAAAGACAAGTCCCAAATTACTCAACAGATACGACATTTTGTGGCTCTTTCTGGGCACTGAAATTATTTAGATATCAAGTGATTTTCAAAAGAACTGAAGAACATAGAGAACATTACTTTATTAATTCCAAACAGAACCACAAAAACTCTCACAAACTTACATATCACACTAGGAAAAATGATGCAATGAAATACCCTCCACCTAGCAGAATAAACGACTATGGTAAAGTAACATCAGGTGTCACCACAGAACTCAAAAAACAATTCCAAAGAACAGGAAAAAACTATATTAGCAAAAAACCCCAACAAGAAAAACAAATTTACTGTAAAATTTGAAATTACTGGTTAGATAATAGAGTAGAAATCAAAAATCATGTGTGCATAAAGCCATGGCAGTTTTGGATATGTACAGTGTTAAACATTAAATCATTGTGGTGTTTTATACGGTATGGTCAGAATATTAAATTTTATGTCTCTTCCTTACTGGAAACTGTGAACTCCTTGTTTTCATATTCCGTCTGCCAGAACTTCTGATGCTGAAAACTTCACTAGTTTGTAAAAGAGTATTTTTCACATCGTAAGTATTTTTCTTCTGTTTATAGTTAATGATTTGGTTTTATAAGGCCTTAAAGCCAACTAAGTATCTAGTAAAAAGAAGTATTTGTAATGGCTTTGACTTTCCTAGCACACATATGCACAAACAACAGCCAAATGAACAAATAATCAGTTGTGTAGTCTTCCCTACAATGACCTGACAAGCATTGCAAGAAGCGCCAGAATGCCCTATTTGTACATTTTAGGCAGTCACTGCTTTGCTTATTGCTGTATTAATAAAAGATAAAATCATCAAATGTGGGTTTTGAGAAGTGTTAAACCGTAACAGTAATAACTTCAGTGAAACCACATAAGTAAGAATCACTTTAATTAAGATATCAAACCTGATGACAAATATATGCAATTCACAAAAAATACCAGGTACTTTTGGATTTCATAGTTTATTATTTTATTTTAAAAATGAATGATGGTGAAATCAAATGCCCAAGAATACTTCTTATTAGCACAATTAAAATTGCAATACTTGCTGCTACAGTTTTAAAGAAATCAAGACTGATTCAACTGAGGTGAGTAGTTATCCAGCTGCAACCCCACTGAGGCTGCAACCTGAATTTTGATTACAGAAGCTTTCTGTGAATGCAGAATGTTGAGATGATTTTAAGAGATAAGTGAAACAAGACTTACAAAAAAAGGTAATGAATGGGATTGTATACCAACTGGTTTACATAGCAGATTGGCAGGAAGGAGGAGGGGAAGATTTCTGGGCAGATTCTCCAGGTCTGAAGCAACAAATCTCAAGTTAAGAACAGACCAATACCATCTCTTCAGGTAAGGTTATTTGAATGTTATGTACCTCAATTATTTCTTGCCAGCTTTTCCAAGCAGCAATTACCTATCTTCTCCTTTCCATGTAAATAACTTAAAAAATGGAGTTAAACATAAGATATAATTATTATGTAACTCTTCTATCTTTCAGTAGGAAAAGAGTTTTTTAAAGTTCTAGTTACTTTTTCTTTCTCTTCTGCATGTTAGCCATACCCTTAAGTGCTCCAAAACAAACTACTTATGAAGCTAGGCTGACCAGTAACTACCCAGATTAACAATGAAAAGTATTTTGTGGACATTTACACAGCCTACACTGAAAGCTACATCAAGATCCTTTTAAGAGACATGCAATCACTGTGGGTACCTAACAGGCTCAAGGACAAGGAATTGTGGTAAACTGGTATTGTCACAGACAATACATGAAAACACAATTTCAGAACTGTTATTCTTAAAATTTACTTAGCTTGATGTTTGATGCTTCTACATCAAACTTGAAGAAGCCTCAAGTACAAAATCCGGTCTTTTGTCTTTTCCCTAGTTGAATAATTTTTCTTTAAATAAATCTACTAGCTCTGCCAACAAGCATTATCCTGGTATGAGGACACACAGTCCTTTGCACAGAATCAAATACATCCTCAACAATACATCTTTTATTCCATTTTTAAAGGCCCCACTGTATGCAGTCAGATTGTATAAATGGTAGGAAACCTGCAAATAGGAATCTTCAGGGAACCTATGATTTTGCCACTACTATTTCTTGCTGTGAAAGTCTCTAATGTACAATTATTTAGCTGTTTCATCCTGATACACCAGTTAGTGTTCCTGCAATATTGAGGTTTCATGCCTTTAGTTTGTTTTAAAAGATGATGACACCATTTGTGAACTATGTCAAGAAATAATGTTTTTTGACAAGAAAAGTGCTTAGCAAAGGCTTATATTCTGTGTACAAAGCTAAGCTTTGGGTTAACACCTAATTTATGAAAGTAATTTTTATTAAGTTAATTTTACTTAATTTCTGCCTGTGTTTCTTTTTAACTGCAAGTTTAACTATATGAATATCCTTTAAGTTATACTCACCTCCAGAAGAACAGGCTCCATTTCACCTATAGTTTTTCCTAGATGTTTATCTGGATCTAAACCTGCAAAAAAAAAAAACCCAAAAAATGTAAAAATATTTCTTATGAAGTATTATTATGACATCAAGAAATGTCTAATTTTTTTTCTTCTTAAAAAATATTACATCTCCCTTAGAAACTCCACATTATCTAAAAGAATTACTATCCTAAAGAAAATATACTGAGTCAGAATTTTCCCTAATCTTTGGGCAAATATTTTCCAGTTTTATGGAAAAACAAAGCTAATCACCATTTCCATGTCAAGTGGAAAAGCTATTGTATCCCTTTCTTAGAAATTCCACTAACCAGTGAAGTAAACACACAGGTCCATGGTAATAAAAATACTACAAGGATACTACCTCTTTAAGTCAGAAGTTACCTTTGTAGATACCTATGGAATTAAAATATAATTTAATGTTTTTATACTTCCTGCAACTGGAAGAGACACTGGCTTATAATGAAAAGTTCTTTTGCCAAATCCCATTCTTAGTGTATTCTATGCAACTATAAAATGTAAGATTAAAAAGGATGGAGATATAAAGAAAACTCAGCCCTACAGAACGTACTAAATGTTGCACCTTTAGATCCATCACAAAATATTCTGTATTATGTCTACATTTTGATTTATTTTTCTTTGTAAAAAAAGTAAGCCCTATTAACACTTGATAGCTGCTCTAATTTGGTCCTCTGTATTCCTGTTTCAACTTCTTGACTTTTTAATTTTGGCCAGCTCATGGCATTTAACAGTCACTTCTCAGGATAAACCAAGTAACTGGCAAAAATGAGCAGTGGGATAAAATAATCCAGGAACAACTGTTTCAAAAGCTGACATCTTCAACCAAGTAAATATGCTAGTTGGATTTGATATAAAGTTGTCAAAAGGTCTTACCATATGAAGCAAATGAGAAAAAACAAAATTATAACTCCTGAAACTGAAGGAACGTTGTGAAATTTTCAGTTATCCCATTTTTTACTACTCCTAGTTATTGTGGTTTGGGCTCCTTTTTGTACTGATACAATACTTGTCTATTTTTTCCTACTCTACTGCTTCATAATAGGTATCATTACAGAGCTGCCACCAAAATTACTCCATTCAGAAGCAATTTCTAAAATATGTACCTTGCAAAGCACTTTAGATTGTTGATGATGAAAGCTGTTATATAAATGTACAGTACACTATTATATAAAGTCATTGCTGAGTTAAAATAGCTAATATGTGTCTTAATTTTTACAATCATGATCTTGGTATATTTAAATTCCTGTGAAACTAAAACAAGTTAGAGTGAATGAGATTTCACAACACTAAGAAAGTTTTTAAATATTTCATTAAAGTACATTAAAAATTCCCTTATGATGCGGGGGAATGCTTTTAAACTGCTTAATAATTAAAGTTTAAAAAGACTGAGGTTTTTTTCTGCCTTCTATTCCTTTTTTGTATTGGTTTATTGCTTTTTTTTTTAACAGACTAAAAATGTATGTGCTAGATATATGATCATAATTTATTCTTGTGGAAATAGTTTTCAAATATATTAATTCAATTTCAATAGTTCAAATGGTTCTGGTGATCTCTTCCAGAACCAGAACTTACATCAGCTTAGCATTTTGTCCTTGATTATAATGGGAGAGGTATTAGGCCAAACAAGCAATTTCTCTTGACGTAAATGAAAGAGTACTGCATTACAGTATAATTTCACACATTTATAGTAACATTCTTCCTTTAATATAATTACTTTGCTAAGATAAGCAACCTTTGTCTCCTTGATAAAAACAGACTGATTTCCTCTAAATTTAAACCAAGGGATACATTACAAACATATGAGAAGGGAAGAAGTTCTCAGAACCAGACACACTGACATATCACTTCTTTCACGAGGTTCTCTTTGGTAATATGGACATATATTCTGTGCAGTAATGAATGCAAATCAATAATTTAAAAGAAACCCACAAATAGTTTATGAAATACAAATAAATTGCCTATGGGTAAACTCTTTAGTGATATCCCACATGTACATGAAAATCTGTGAAGTGCATGTATCCTTCCTGTATCTCAGCAGAATTCTATTTTTGGACAGCTTGCATTTATTTAGAAACATAGTACTTCTTTTAGCTTCCAACAGGTTAATATTGTGAGTGAATAGAGACTGTCTGGAAAAGGCATCAGGAAGCAATGCAACTTTCAATGTGCAGAACAGTAATCCACATCTCCAATCTCTTCTGCTGTGCACGCATCGATGAAGCTGTATGTCTGTTGCTACAATTCGTATAATAAAGTATCTGGAACTATTCTTACAAAATAGCTTTTTAAAATCTGTACTTCTATTTGGTACACTTTATTGATTCAGATTCTTAAAATGGCTTAGACTAATGAGAAGAATAATGTATTGTAAATTCTTAGTACCACATCCTCCAAATTTATCCTCAATGGAACTAGATGTGAAGGAAGCCGAATGGATGGATAAACCAACAACAAGGTCCAGGGCCTGGATGACTCTATGTAGAATTAAAAAATTAATTAGGAAGGGAACTATAATTTGCAGGACTGACATCTATTTTATTTAACTTACATGTATCAATGGGGGGCAATTAGAATTCAATTAAAATATTAACTTTTATTGCTTCCCTGACTGACCTTGAAGTTAATGCCTATTTTATTTAATTGCATCATCTATGAATAAATGTTAACCCTAGAATGTTATGGCCCATTATTTTCAATGCTTTTTTAACTCCACAACTGAACTACATTCATCAACTTATTATGTGCTGCCAAGAGAGCAAATGGGGGTTTATTTCTCTGAGATAGACTAGTATATGATAACAGAAACATCTCAAAAAATTTGATAATGCTGTTTTTGACAGTGTTCAGTAAAAATAATTACGCTTTCAATTCCAGTTTTGTAGTCTACTTTGACTGTAAATCAGTAAGCAATAGCACAAATGGTATAATCACTTCAAAGTAATTGCTACTCCATCTGTAATTTCTGATAAATCCACTGACAGGAGCAGAACTCCTTCCTGCAGATATCAACAGTGGTTGCAGAATGCTCTTATGCACAGCCACAAGACAAGTGTAGAGAGCTGCAGCAATGTCAAGAGATTGGGGCAGAAATTCATGGCTTTGTTCTGTGGTGAAAAGAAGAACATTACTAAAAGGCATTTCACTACTGTTGCAAAGGAACCATATTTTAAATAGCTCACTTTGTACATAAGTATTAGTGTAGCATGAAACCCTCACCTGAGGGGCAACTACCTGATATTACTTGCATTTATCAAGACCATTAGAAATCCAAGTTACATTTTCATGGCATTGCATTCAGTTAAAAAATCCACATTCTAAAGCCTTATCTGACTAACAAGAACATGTTTTATATATGCTCAGAATTTTAAAATCATCTGGATTCTTAAGAAAGTATTTTAAAATAAAAAAAAATCTATTTTCTCTTCTTAGTAAAATTTCAAATAAATAAAAATAAATCATAGTTACCAGTTTCAAGAAATGTTGGTATATAAAGGTCTTCTGAAATTTACATTGAACCAAACTCTAAGCCATAATATATGAACATATTGTAAAAGAATCATAACCACACACATCAATAAAGTATGAGTTAACCATTATCTATAGTTAAAATAGTGGGGAAAAAAACCCAGCCTTTCCTCACTAATCAACCCTACAATTCAAAAACTTAAACTTCTTACTCAGAGAATTCTTCCATAAAATAATGTAAAAACAAATCTCCAAAATTGATATTATCATATTCTTCTTGAAATATCATATTCATAGGATTAGGATAGGCTTTTGGAGAAAAAAAAAACAAACAACCAAACACCTATTTTAAAGTTACAAGAACATGAAGCTTCCTTTTTTTCCCCCGAATTCTTAAGAACTAATATTGAGAAGAGTAGTAACTGCCTTCACTATGAATGCAAGGGACTAAGACTTAACTTCTGATGATGTAGGCCTGTATAATCTGCAATAAAGTTTCTGGAGAGATCCTACTCAGCTGCTCACCAAGAGTAGAATTATTTAGAATTTTGAATAAGAAAAGAGCCAATAAAAGACTTTGGTTTTCTGGAACCAAAACTAGTTTCTTCTCAATCTCTTTAGCATAAAGAAAACAGGGTTAACAATAAGATGATAGGACCTGTAAGGTAAAGAAATACATATAGAAAGCAAAAGAGTATAAAGGATAAAGCAACCCCCATCTTAGAACTGGAACAGAGAAAATAGGACTATTTTTGAATACAAATTCTATTTAAACTCTATTTTAACTGTGTTTATTTTTTCTTTTTCTAAGTTAACAATACAAAGTCAGTGATTTTCAAAAGGAGGGTCAACACTATTCTTTACATGGTACAGAATACAGGAGAATGTTTCTAGTAACACAGGAAAAGCCTGTACACAACAGCATAAGCTAGCAACATAAGCTTGCTAGGTAGGAGTGCAGGAATGTGTTATAACCTTCAACAATGAGAAATGCACATGCCACACAGATATTCTTGAACTGTAAATCTATACCTTAAGTTGCCTTGAGGTAAATTATTCCTGTTGTCATATTTAGCTTCCATTTCTATGAAGAGCTGGGAAGTGAACTTTTTGTCTGATAGCATAATTTGACAGGTTCATTCTTAACTTCCTCAAAACTTTCACACATGAAAGGCTGTGTTAACAATGGTGAACTGGATGGATTCCTTGGATTTCCTTTTCCAAAAAAAAAAAAGTTGTAGAAACTGCTTAATTTCTGTATAAAATTAATGAAAAGTGCAGTAAATAATTGGTATTACTGCACCTCTAAAAGATTTGAGATGAATATACTTCTAATTTATTTTATGAAAGAGGAAAATTCATGTGACTTGATTATGCTTCTATTTCTCCTTTTCCCTCACTCTTTTTCTTTTTTTTTTTCTTTCTTCTTTTTTTTCTGGTACGTGTTAATTTATCCAGTGTGGGAATTGTAGGGGGATGGAATTTGTAGACATACTATAGATATAGTAACTCTTTTCAAGCTAAGTGATACTAAGTGATAAAGTTAAAAGAACATTAATCCCAAAGTGGTTCTAGCATATGTTTCCAGTGCAGTTTAATTGGGATCTCAGTTTATCTTCCTTCTTGAACATTCTTCAAGAATGTTCTAAACTAGGTTAGTATGATGTCATAAAATTTTAGAATTCTGAGAGGTAAGAGGATCTAAAACTTTTTATTGAAGTAATATTATCTATAATCTCTTGTGGTTTTTTTTAAACATCAAAGATGTTTGTGTTCCAGTTAAATCTAGGATTCAAAGCAATTTAGCTCTGTCAATTTCAAGAACAGAATCCTCAAAAAATCTTTGAAGAAATTTTGTACTATTTTATCAGATAACAAGGCAACATTTCCAATCAGATTCTTTTACAGAATCCAACCTCCCTGCTCAATCAGGGTCATCCTTGAGCATGTGGCACAGGTTTGTGTCCAGACAGCTCTTGAATATCTCCAGTGAGAGAGATTTCACAACCTCTCTGGGCAATCTGTTCCAGTGCTTGGTCACTCACGCAGTAAAGAACTATTGCTCAGTACCACTGAGAAGAGCCTGGATCCATTCTCTTTCTTCTCCCACTTCAGACACATATACTGAGATGAATTAGTCATCTCTTCTTGAGACTGAACAGGCCCAGATCCCTCAGCCTTTCCTCATAAGAGAGATATTCCACATCCTTAATCATCTTTGTCACCCTTCACTGGACCTGCTCCAGTAGCTCCTTGTCATGTCCTGAGGAGCCCAGAACTGGACACAGCACTCCAGGTCAGGCCTCACCAGGGCAGAACAGGACAGGATCCCCTCCCTCAACCTGCTGCCAATGCTCTTCCCAATGCATCCTAGGACAACATAGGCCTTCTTGCCCACAAGGACACACTGTTGGCTCATGGACAGTTTCTTGTCCACCAGGACCCCCAGGTCCTTTTCCACAGAGCTGCTTTCCAGCAGCTTAGCACTCAGCCTGTGCTGGTGCATGGAATTATTCCTCCCCATGTACAGCACCCTGCATTTGCCCTTGTAGAATTTCAGAAGGTTCTTCTCTAAAATGCTGGTAGTTTGAAGAAGATTGTATAATTGCTGAAAAATAGCATTAAACTACTTTTAATCAAATGCAGCAAATGGATCATTTCATTTAAAATAGTGACTGAGTCAACTTTTCTCAGGACTTTTAATGGGCCTAAAAAACTTAAATCCAAAGTTATTAAAGTTTCAGTTCATACAGGCACATATGTATGCCTTTCCTGATACAAATTCTTTGCATAGAATATCTTAAGAGCATTGTTTGCTTATTACTCTATTTAATTCAAATGTTCAACTGATCTAGCATCACATGAATACAAATGTGTGTTAATAAAAAGATATGTGCTATTTTGTCCCTGTTATAGAATTCTGGTATTTCATGCTCTGAACAGTTCTAGTAAACGTTGTAAAAATAATTGAAATTTCATTGTGTGGAAGAGAAAGGGGTGTGGTGCAAGTGGAAAAATTTGTGTCATTTTCATTAAATCCATGCCCATGCAGACAAGTTATAAACTTTTTAAAAAGTCACAATCCCCAAGTGGATCAACAGAGGTTTCTGACAGCAAAGATCAATAGATCTGCTGCAAAAGGGTAAAAGGCCAGAGCAGAAATAAAGGATCCGTACAAGAAGTCCAGCAAAACGTCAACTCATAGTGACCTGAAAAGCAAACATCTATGGTTCTAACTAAACAGATATGTCTTTAAAGGTTTGTGTTTATGTCCTGCTTCAGCACGTAAGTCTGTAAAGTAAATGGGGATCTAGAACTTAAATTGTATCAAACATTAAAGAACAGCAAGTATATATTCTAGTATTAAAAATATACCACTTCTACCTCTTGATTTTCATATTGTTAAGATTATTTCTGCTTTTGACATCTCTTATTAAGTTCTCTTTCTTCCACTATTTTTCAGCTCCAAGTTCTAACTATTCTTCTGTCTTTTTCACTATAGCCCATACTTCCTTTCCCATTTCACTTGAAATGCCTAATAGTGCGCTCTTAGCCTGCTGCTTCCATTTAAATTTTCCTTTAGATGATGTGATCTCCCCAAACTGCAAAGTGATCTTTCCACTCTTAAGCCATCTCTGTCCTACTTTGTCTGTCTGTGACATCTCCTTAACAGCACTCAATAATATCAGTTTTCAACTACTTTTCTGTTTTCAGGCACATTCTCATACTCTTCTAACTCCTGTTATCTTTTATGACAACAACAACCCTCCCTTTTCCAGTGTATAGGCTCACAGTTAGTGAAGAGGGAATCTTATTTCGCTCTAACTTGTTTCTAAACTGACTTATGCAAAATCTCATTTCTTCCTTTTCTGTAACACAATTTATTTTCAAACATTTCTTTGTACTTTATATATGCACTAAGATGTCTTTCTGAAACCTCTTCTTACACTGGTGACAAAATATCGATCATTCATATACAAACATGAAGGCAAGTACCATTCTAAATGCAAAGATTATTTTCTCATCTTATTTTCCTAAACTTTCAACTATGAATCAAACTTTTTCTTTAAGTCCATTACTAGTTCTCTTTTCTCTTCCTAATTTCTTTTGCATCACATCTTAAATCCCAAGCTAATTTTTTTTTTTTTTTTTTTTTTTACTTTCAGTCTTGCATACAATTTCCATTTATCTGTGCTGATCTTTTCCTCTGTGAAACTTTTCCACCAGGAAAAAAAATGGCCTGAGATAAAATGGCTCTCTGTTTTTAGAAGTGTTTCCAAGTCTTTTCACGTAATGTCTAGAGAACAAACAGGTGTGCTGTCTTTTTAATTTTTGTATCATAAATAACATGAATTATGGAGATAAATGGGATGGTAGACAAATATATTAGGGAACAAGCCTAGAGAAAAAGTGTCAAATGCACTTAAACTCTAAAGGGCCAACTAAGTTTCAGAAGATTGGTTTGAAAATTCAGTCACAACATCATATGCTAGCTAGGAAACAAGATTTTAAAGGGGGAAAAGGCTAATAAGAACATCTTTCCCAAAGTACATCATAGGTAATTTATCAAATTTATAATCTGAAAAAACTACAATTAATTAAAAGTGATCATATGTGTAAACAAGATAATACTTCAACACTGAACAAGGATAATTTTTCTAATAAAAATTTAAGGCTAGTTTTAGAATACATTATCACTATCAGAATAGACAAGCATTAAAATCTGACAGGACTTGAAAAATATTATCAGTCATTTTATCTTTTTCTTCAAATTACGATAAACAGAATAAGTGTTCAAAAAACAAGTAAGTGTTTAAAAGTAGATGTGGCACTTTGCAATATGGTTTAGTGGTTATAATGCTATTGAAGGTAGGACTTGATGACCTCAGAGATGTTCTCCAGCCTTAATCGTTCTATGATTCTAAGTGTTTTTCATATTAATAAAACAGAATGTTTTCAAGAGAAAATGTTGTGAAGACTGTCATAGATTCTACTACAGCTCTAGTGTCTGGTAGCTGCACAAGAAAGAAAGCAATGGAATGATCACCTGTAAATAAGCTGAACCAGCTAAGAATAATATAAATGTTTAATTTACTTAGCAATAAGCAAGTAAACAATCCTTACTGTACAATACATAAGAAAGCAACTGGGTTCTCATATTGATTTAATAACAACATGTTATTAAATTCCTTCTGTTATGTTTGTGAATGGTCTGAGAATTTAAAAAAATATTTGGAGGAAGCAAGTATCATCCCCTGTGATAACAAGGTCCTTCAATTTCCTCAAAATTACTTTAAAATTGCTCAGTACTAAAAACACATTTTCAAAGAACACTGTTCCTCTCCATTACACAAATGATGTGCTCAGACAAAACTCACAACCAACAATGTTAGTTCAGGATACGATCTTCCATTGCAGCCAACTTATAGAAAGGTTAGTAATAACCCTTGCGTTGAAATAGAGCTCTGCCCTCCATGCAGCCGTGGTTTCTACAGAGCAAGTTCCCCGTGCCCACAAAAAAGCAGATCTTGCTGATCTTTCCCAAATATATGTGTTTTCCCAAATATATGTGAAAAAAAAAAAATGTGGCTGATATGCTGCCACAAAAACACTGGAGCTCTTACCAGGGCAGAAGCAAGCACAGACTTGTGGTTTAGAAGAGTCAGCTAGAAGTGGGATGGAAAGATTGATCTTTTGGCAGCAACTTACTATTAGATCAGTTTATCTGTGCACTAAATTACACCCTTCAGAGCTTAACCAGGAACTGTGTGGCACTAGGTCTTTTTTAATGTAGCTCTCTACATGTAAATCTTACCTCTGTGAAAAGTAATGTAAGTATGGCTATCAATTTCAGTCAGTTAGGATTTCACTTCTATACACTAGATACAAATAAACAGCAACACAGACATCTAGGTGGCTGGGTTTAAACAATAGATTCATTATACAAAGAAGCAATATTCTCTCTTTTTCAATCAAAAATACAAAAGCATACACATCCCTCAGCATCACATCAGGATAGTGGATTCCATGAATAGCAGGAGTATACCAATTTTCTAGACCATGGGAAGCAAGCAACAATATCTTCTCACACCAAAGGAGGTTCGTGTTAAATATACTTACTACAGACAGCTCATTTTAGTGAAGGAACTTGGGATTTCCAAGACAGGAATCCCAAGTCAGAAGACTTGAGATGGCACTGGCTCCCTAAGGACTCATTACTCCATTGGGAAATAGCCTGCATAAGTAACTAAGGCCCACACACTTCAAAATTTGGGTTTCCACAGACCCTGTGATTTTAACTCTACCCATGGCTGGGAATGTAGGATGCCTATAGGCATTCACAGCAGCTGGACCTACAAGGTAAAGAACGTAGTCATGAAATAAAAGAGCTCCACTTCTTATGCAGACTGATCAGCCCTGATTCCAAGTTTCAGCTTTTATTATTGTTCAGCAGTTGAACAGTGCTACAGTATCATTTCTGTCCTGTGGTCCAAAGAGCAGCTAGAACTTAGAAACATAATTTAATCATTTCATCAGAGTTTTTATTTTTCAAATTAATGTTTCAATTATCTGATCACATAATAACAATGTGGGTTTTTTTCCCACATTGTATTAATTAAATAATATTAAATTAATTAAATTAATTAAAATTAAATTTAAAAGGTATTAAATTAAATAATTAAGGATTAGTCTACTATAACCAAACTGGGAAGAAGCTGCAATATATAAAACAAATAAATGCATATTAATCCCCTAAAAGATAGGAATTTGAGTTTATATTCTAATTTTGACAGAAACATTGAAGAAGCAATTTCACACAACCCTGCATTCTCAAGGCAACAGTGTGCACTTAGGAAAACTTACTCAGTATAAATACTACTTTTGAAACATCAAGAAAATCTAGAAACATTGTGGAAAAAACTACTTTAACTGCATGACATAAAATCAACTTCAAGTATACCCTCATATATATGAGATATGAAATTTGTCATATCTTAAAAAGTATAGAGATGCTTAAGTTTTAGTGTCAATACCTAAAAAGATTTAGGTATCGACAACTATAGAAGTAAACTAAAAGTAAATAAACTTGAACATCAAGTTTTACTAAGGATCATATTGGAAGAAACTCAAAAGATTTCTTCCAAATGTAACACTCCTCTCTCCCTCACTTCCACATACGTATTACACCTTGTACTGCAGTAGAAACAATTTGCTCTAGAATGAGGCTCAGTAAAGACCAGAATATAAAGTTACCAAGATTTAAAGTTGAATCTGTTATATGCATACTCTGCAAGTTAATTAGTATTAGTTAATCTGGAAAACACAACCAAAAAGGAAGAGAGATAAAAAAGGAAAGAGATCAAAAATGCATCTTCTTATTGTGTTACAATAGTTACACAATTGTTCTACTACACAGTGATATATTTCAATGTATCACGTGAGCAAGGGATATTACTGGAATTTCAGGCACATACAGGTTAAAAACAATCAGCTAATACCTTAGATTTTAGCTGATACTGAGTAACCTATTTCTGAATTTCTGGATTTCCACTGAATAAGGGTATATTTCAAAGATAAAAGTATGATGTATCATACAGGCATCTTTAGCTGCAAGAAAATGGCACTGAATATAAATATTCAGAAGTAGCTTTTATACATATATATAGTGCTCAGGTTTGCTGCTAGATCATGGAATGTTTTTCTCTCATCATTAAAGCTTTTGAAATACACTCTAAAGGAATGAAAGCTGATCTACTTATAGATCAACAGAAGGCATGTGAAAAAGGTTGCTAACAATACTTTTTTTGCATATAAGTGAGAGCAATTGGCATCCCATCTGGAAAACTACACTA
The DNA here is from genome assembly GCF_017590135.1 of Pyrgilauda ruficollis. Taxonomy (NCBI): domain Eukaryota; kingdom Metazoa; phylum Chordata; class Aves; order Passeriformes; family Passeridae; genus Pyrgilauda; species Pyrgilauda ruficollis. The sequence goes on from NW_024512543.1 coordinate 253,315, forward strand.
CTCTGAGATAGAAAACTCTTGCCACTGGCAAGGTTTATGGTATTAATTTGTAATGGTGGATTTAGGGAAATGTACTAAACTAATGCTCATTTACTTGCATAATTATGTGTTTTCTACATAAAACGACAGGCTTTTACCTTGTCAATACCGGCACTGAGTTAATGGAAAACAGGACAAGGCGGGTGTACAAGTTTGCCAGCGCTGATGAATGTTAAGCTCAGTTTACAGATTTGCTTCTTGCATTAACAACTGTACAATGTATCACCTAATGCATTACCCCTCAGACTCTTAAATCTGTTATTTTAAATATTTTCACTGCAGTTTAGCTTTGATTATTAATCTAAAAGGCAAAAAGTTAAACTGTATCTTATCTTCTTTGCCACTTGATATGTTAAACAGCCTTCATACCTTAAATCCACTTTAATAAGGCATGCAATTATTAAAGCATTACAGAATGGCCCCAGAGCACAAAAGCTCCATTAAATTTGCTTACATCTAATTACGTCTGCCTGAGGCAGGTGAGAAATTGACTCTGATAAGATCTTTCTTTTACCTGTAGCCAAAAAAATAAAAAGGAAAAATAACTCAGAGTGATTTTCTATCTAATTGCTATCTACAAGTATTTATGGTATTCGCTCTTCCAATGAATAGCCCACAAAGCACTCTTTGTGCACTAACCAGTGCACTTTAAGTTTTTTTAAGACCGTAGAATACAAAAGACAAGCTTATCTTGCTGCAGGCATGACAGGTCATCAATGATGTCTATTTGGGAAATACTTTTATCTATTATTTAAATAATATATTTTCTTGAAAAATAATTCTGATGTGAAAAAACATGTTACATATGCAAATGTACAAATGTGGACTTAATTTTTTTCTACATGCCAGTATAAGCAACGAACACATTCTATTTTATGGAAATATAACATAAATATATAAATATACTTTACATGGCCTGAAAACAATTATTTTAGAAACTTTTCTTTTCCCTTAATTTAAAACCAAGTGTTTTGTAGTAGAAAACATGGTATTCAATTCCTATATATTTGTAACTGACCTCCCAAAATTCAGGAAAATGCAGATAAATTACATTGCTTGTTACCTGTAAATGAATGAGGGCATGTGGCATTTCTAATCATTCTAATCCTGCTCTCAGCCCTAGCAGATCCTACAGAACAATAGAGCCAGACCATCATAATGACAATGTAAAATCTAGTTAGAAACTATACCAGATAAAGAGGAAGAAATAAATAAATTTTTAAAAAATAATTAATTTTTAAAAAAATTATTTAATCCATCCAGTCTAAATTTGAATTGTAATTCAAATCTTGGTTAAAAAAGAAGGAGAAATTACTTTATTACTAAACATTATTTGAGAGAAATAGAGATTAGGTATTTGATGGGAAACTTGCCCATGTAAACCAGAAACTGGACTTCTAATGAAAGATTATGCAACACTATTTTCCAAATATCCATCTTTAACCACTGATGCCACTTGTATGACACAAACCACTGTTTGCTACAGTGGACCACAAGTTTATAGTCAACCCCAAAAGAAAAGGTCCTTTGGTCACATTTTATGCCTAAAAACTTATTTGTTACTCTGAAATAGAAAACTGCATAGGGGCCTGAAATCAATATATTGTATTATTTACATGTTTCTCATGCACTCCTTAGACTTTTAGAGCACATCATTCCATAAGGCTTCTTATAAAACTTCATTTGACCTTACCTTTACATTCAAGCAATAAACAGATAGGTTAACTTTCATATTGATTTGCTTCAAGTTTTATAACTTCATTTTATATACCTGATAATGAACAGACATTGATTTTCTGGTATGCTAAGCAACTACATTTTAAATATAAAAAAAAAAAAAAAGAGGCAATGATGAATTTTTTCTGTTTGTTTTTATGATTTACCAACTCCAAGTCTGCTGTTAAGACAAAATATTTTGGCCTCAAAATTATATCTTGTTTGATAATAACTTGATGTATTTCTATTAAAACTTTCACGGTTGCTTATAATATTGTCTAGTCACAAGCCTGTATCATCTATAAATGACAATACTGTGAACTACTGAATTATACATGCATCTTTACTGCAAATCAAAACCAAACCAGAACAAAAAAAATATGAAAGGAATTTAATGACTATGTTAGGAAGAACTGCTTTTCAGCTTTTCCATGTCTCCTTTAAGAATGAATTGCATCCTGTTAAATTAATTATTCAGACATTACGACTGGTATTAAGCCATTTTTTATAATTTGCTTGATATTAACATTTCATATCTTAAAACGTGCAATGAAAGTTCTGTTTTCTATTTTCCTCTGTTATTTTGTGGATTTGTCCATGGGAAATTTCAGTAGACAATATTGCTCAGAATCTGAATACATACCAAATGCTGCCACTTTTATGATTATGGCTTGAATGTTAGATGATATCATTTCTTTAAGCAGTATTTCCTGGTTCCAGTGCCAGAGGTAAGCTAAAGGCTGAAGATTAAGCCTTCTGCAACTTAAAAACAAACAAAAAAATTGGAAAAAGCCAAGTATAATGCTTTTACACAGTATTATTAATGTAAAATTAATGAAAATTTCTTTTCCAAACCTGAAATAATTTTTCTTCTATAATTTCAATTGCAACACTTTTCTATTCATATATTTCATTATAAACATTAAGTTTAATATATATTTAAAAAAAATAAACTTGTTCTGACTACGATTCATCTACATAAGATGTAACTTACTGAGGTAAAAAGATCTGCACAAGAATGTTAAGTCAAGCCATTACAAAATGTGTTCCTAAACCTTTTGGGACGCAAAAGCAATTAGCACCTTAGGAAGTCATCTCTTCTGTGAACACAGTTAAGGACAAAGTTACTGCTCTGTGATAAATGTGGCACATGTCACTAGTATAATATGCTGAATTTGTTGCTGTGATTTGGATCAACACCCAAGGAAAAGAATAATTCAGGAAAATATATAAGCTTGTGATACAAATTAACAACTTGTTACTGTAAAGTTAATAATTTGTTTTGATACATATCATATATAGACAGCATTTGATACACAGCATTTGATTATTTATCAAATTAGAGAATCACTAATTTGTATTATTGATAGGTAACGTTTCTGTAAATTGTCAAGAATCATCAGTTGATGATTAAATGTATAAGGTCTCTGAAAAACTTAAACATTTAACTATGGGACTTCAGAGTCTTTAAGATTTACATTTACTTGTCAATCATCATGTTTTTCCTAATACATGGTCTTTCTCACATATATGGGCATTCCTCCCTACGTTGGATAGACCCACTAGTATGATTGGGAAGACTATATAGTTAAATGTATGTTTAATGTTGACATATAAATGCATAGTTAGCATCCATATAATCTGACTGGTTTTCTTATTACTTTGATATGCTTTAACAGAGCACTAAGTTTCGTAATAGAACGATTTAGCAGCTCTAAATGTAAAGCAGTTACTTACGTGCCTAAATTCAGCTAAAAAATTAGCTGAATTAATTGGGATGGCTCATATGAAACAACCTTATTGCAAGGGTTAAATCTACAGATCAATGTGAAGTATTTTACTTTACAAGATCAGAAATAATCATGCCTGTTTGAAATACTGTGATTTCCTGTCAATCTCTTAGCTGTGGTAAAGACGTAAACCAATCAGCAAAAACTATCTTTTTTTTTTTACCTACTGACATGTGAGGCAATTATTAAAATGTTTAAGTATAAAGGAAAAGAAAAAGGAGTTAATTCTGACTGCAATTTATCTATGTAAACTGTAAAGAAAACAAATGTGCTCTGTAACTTGCTGACATGAGCTGAGTTGGCATAGCATTAATTTCACCATTCTTACAGCTCATAAAGGATTCCAGATACTTGCTTTCATCATCAACAAATCATTAATGAAATCATGAAACTATAATTAATTTTTGACACAAGGTGGTTTTGCATTTCATCAGATGTATACAGTGAAGATCTTTTTTCAGATCAAATATGGCCTACATAACAGACACAACTACCATTCCATAATGCTCTTTTTAAATTAAGACTCTTAAAAGAATCACAATTTATATAGACATTTGCGCACAATAGGAATGACAAATGGAAGCTCCTGATTAATAACAAATTTTCAATTTAAGGAATTAAGCGAAGATGTGCTCAGAAAGATTCTCTTCTATCTAATTCCTTATAACAAATCACAGAATGTTCCTCTATATCAAAACACTGGTGAAAAACAGAGGGACTTGATCACAACACTGTCGTCATTGGAACTGAGTGAGCTTCCTGTTGAAATCAAAGAACTGAACCTACTCAACTATTTTCATACCAAATCTCTGAGTATTTTCAACAGATGAAGAGAGATCTGAAGAGCAGTCAAAAACTCTGGTATAGTTTCGACTTGATTTTTACTAATGAACACATGGTTTCAGGGGGGAAAAAAGGAAGAAAAATAAAAGAAAAAAAGAAATACCTATATTAATGAATATAATGAATTTGGTATCATAGAACATGAGAAAGCAGGCAACTGTCTCTGCTTTAAATTTGAGTTAGAAAACAGACAAGTACTCTCCAGAATGTGTATTCTGAAAAAGATTAGTATTTTCTTACACATCTTCCACTCGAACTCTCTGGTAGTCAGAAAGAATGGCTCCCACAGATACACCCTCAACTCCTTCTTTGTCCTGAAAAAAGACATGGAATATCAATGACACAGTATATAATGTTTTAAGCTGCAGAGATTCAGTATCTCTACTTGCAGAATCAACCAATAATAATTATTTTTTCTGTGTCCAGCATATGGAACAGAATAGGCTGGAATGCAGTTCTTCCACAGAAGGGAGCAGCTCAGCTGACCTACTACATGGTTATTACTCTAATGCAGTCTACTTGACTCAAGTACCATTCTAGAGAAGAAATAACCAAGGTAGCTGAAAAGTATCAGGTGTAACAGATTATCCTGAGGTTTTCCAGATATCCCGAAAATTCCTTCCAGCTTCCAGCTAGTCCACCTACAAATAATTATCAGCAACATACATCATACAATTAACTCAATTGTTAGCATTTTTCATGGTACACAGCACAAAAGAGTGTGAGATGACTCTTTTTATCTTGACACTAGAACAAGAAAACTCACAGGAAACTTACTCAACATCACCTTTTAAAAATTCTGCTATAAAAAAAGGTTTTCCAAGACACATTTTCTCTGTTTCATTTAAATTACCTAAGCCAACAAATGGCACTTTATTTTTTCTTGTAAACCCACTGAGAATGTAACATTTCGAATGCACATAGCTCCAGTATTTTGTGAGATCTTGCATTTTTAAATTGTTTGAGTCCCAGTCAACATGCTGAACTTTCTTTTTCTAAATTTTGCTCCATCTAGACTTTGGTAAAAGTTGTTTTCCTCTTTTAATCAAGGTTGATCATAACTACACACCATGATTTACTTTCTGGACCTGTTCCAAATCCTGTGAAGTTTGCAGCAAGATTTTACAACAAAATTTTTAGTTATATACCTGTTGATGCATCCTGTCCCTGCCTTTCTCTTTTGGCCTACTCTATGATCTCAGAAGTCCTGCTAAGCCTTGGCCAAGCAAGCTGAGCAGTCAAGTGCTCAGAATGGGGAGAATGGGAGAATTAGTTAACATACCTAAATTCAGTGAAATGGAATGAATTCAATCCCCCTATTTTGTCCAGTTCAACCAATGAGGGCTGGAGTGGCACAAATTCAAGAAATAAGAAGATTTGGAAGGAAGAAGAATGGAGCATGAGGTAGAACAGAAAAAAAAACTGGGGTCTAACAACGTTCATAAACTCCCCAACTGGACAAAGTTTATACAAAGCCTTGTCCCACAGTATATTCAGCTCAGTAGATGAAGCATGCAAAGAGTACTAAGTAAAAGCCACTTCTTCTCTGCACTTATTCTTTGGTATTGAAAGAGTTATTGGACACCTTGCAAACAGACAGCCTTTTGTTTGACTAAGAGTTGATCATGGTTAGCAGAGAATCCATCCCAGGATCAATAGTGCCGTCACTTTTAATGTGGAATCTAATCAGGTTTGGTACCATTAAAAGCATGTTCACAAAACTGCACTCTGCAAGGGTAAACCAAGCTGACATCTGCAGGCAAATATCAGGGATCAGCACTGAACTCAAAAGCTGAGGAAGTGAATTTGGGAAAATTCAGAAGGAAAGATGTTACATCCTGTGTCATATAAAAAGTAACAGATAACAGAAAAAACATCTGAGGAAAGTCAATATGAAAAGGTGTTTTTTTCTTGGGTTGAGTGGATCTTTTAATTCTTATTTTAAAAAGCATAATATACTGTTAATTTAAGATATGATTTACCTATGTTAAACTTTACTAATGTTTCTAGTGCAATAGGCTACTTTAAAATAAAAATAAACTGCTTCTCTGGAATATTTGGATAATTCAGAAAACACTTATACTCAGTACAATATCCTCTGTCACAATGTATTACAACACAACATAAGCAACGTGCACATAAAACCAGATGTTAAAGCCAAATGTACACAGATGCTAACAAAGTTTTATTTTCCATATGACTTGTTAGGACTTATTGTTCCCTTTAGAGCTATGAAAAGTACTCATTTCAAAAGGCAGGTAGAAAAATAAACTTTTAAAAAGCAACTAAATAAGACAATTTTTGGTAGTTTTTTACATACCTAAGATTATTATTAGCTATGTTTTAACAGTAAGTGAAATTACACAATTATTTTATATCTTGTTATAACAGTTAATTTATTCCTGTTCAGAGGACAAGACAATAATCTTCATAAACAATTGTGTTAGAGCAGCTAACTGATCTTTGCAACTGTAACTGTACTAAACTGCACAATTTATGTTTAAGGTATCCTAGTTTTAAAGTTATTTATTATTTTAAACAGTTTAATGAACAACAAATTTCAAAAATGCTGCTCTTGGTGTATTATAAATTACTGTTGGCTGCATTTCCTATCAGGAAATAGTATAAAAAAATTTAACCATTTTGTGAAAGCTCCAAAACATCGCTGCTGTTTTTAAGGTACCTCTGTTACATCCATGTACAAATCTAACATACAGCTTCACAGCTAAAGTGAAAGATAAACAGATTAATTTACACTAGCACACTGTTATTTTAACTTTGCCTTTTTTTTTTTTCAATTAATGATTGTAACAGTAATCTGAGGAAATTACTACATATGCATTGTAACATATAGTACTGGTAGAAGTATTCTACTAGTAAGTAAAAAATTTATTGCAGTGGTATCAGTACTGAGGTTTCCTATAATTTCTTATTTTAATATCTTTACCTGACCCTTTCAGAGTTCAGCAAAAAGAAAATTAGTGCTAATGTTTTCAATTTAATTAGTACATTACATGCACTGTAACTATTAGTGGAAAATGTTATATTAATGAATGTAAAAGTTAGCTGTAAATTACCTCAGAGTTATTATCAATTTCCCAAGTTACTGCTCCTTAAGATAACCCTCTCCCTATGGTCCTTCCGGTAATTTTTCTTTGCCTGATAAACATGATGATTAAACAGCACACAGTGCAAACCTTTGATACTTTTTAAATTAAATCCATGCCCAGCCTAAGGGCTGTGTCTGATTTCAACTAAATGTGTCAGTTAATCAGATAAAAAATTATCAGCAACTCAAAGAAACAGCAGCCTTAGGCTTCATCAGTGCCAGAGAAAGCTGAACAAAATAAGACATACAGACAATATCACATTATGAGTAAAGGTTACTGCCAAGCATATCACTGCAAAGCACTATTCACCACCTTAATAATGTCTATCTTAAATGAAATATTGAATACAACAGCCATAATATTAACAAAGAAAAATGAAGTGCTAGACCTGTGCCTATGTCTATTTATGTGTATTGCAAGAAAATTTGAGCACTGCCATTCAGAAAAATGCAGAATATCCCTAAAAATTTACTGTGTAGAACAGATCTTTGTAAGAAAATGAAGTATAAACAGCTGAAGAATGGTTAAACTACATTCAATTTTTTACATGTGCTTCACAGCTTTGCCACAATAGTTCATTTTTTATAAGCCAGATATAAAATATAGTCTCTAAATGAAATTGTCTTTCCAATTAATATCCTTCTTAAAGCTTGTATGAATAACTGAAAATCATAATACATACTTAAATTAATGCTTAAGGTTATTTGTGCTAAATAACGATTACCATACAGTTGCAAAACTTCAAATTAAAGCACAACACATTTGCAGGTGGGTGCCCGACAATATATACCTAAGTAACAGGACTTCAGGCTTCTACCATTATTTGAATGGAAAACTCTTAAATATGAGCTTTGCCTTATAATTTCTGAAGCATTCTAAGATCACTGATTATAGTGATTCCAAACAGAGTATGTGATTTTTGTCTAAGCTTTGATACGTCTGTCTAATACAGCTGCAAGTAATCAAAGACAGTATGAAATATTCCTGAGACATAAGGATATAATAACTCTATGTCAAATTGAAAACCCACTATTTGGTAAGGCTCTGAAGACTAGCTACAAATCACATAGATCATCTTAGTGACTGCAGATCACTATACATCATCTGGGACTTTCTTGTCTTCCACACAGGGACCTCAAAACACATATATGTCATAACTCATGCCTTCATTCCTTGGGAAGAAGTAGTTCCAAAACCAGGTGGGAATTAACGTAATGTGGATTTACATTAAATCCCTGTGTGAACACTCTCATTATGAAGTTCAGAAGTCTTCAGCGGCCTTATCTCAACTTGCTTTGGAAGTAAATTACTGAATAATGGTATCTATACAAGGCAATAATACTGTGTAACTAATCTACTTTGAGCTAATTAGATACATTTCTACAAATGGCCTACATAGGACATAGGCACCCTACCACCCACCTTTAAGCAAAACTGATGGCCTAACTTCCAGAGTTTTACAAATGCAATTACTGAAACACTGCACACCCACCACACGCACGCGCACACACACACACACCCACACTCATCTATTAATTCAGTGTAGGGGACCTTCAGTATCTGGTTGCAATCTCACAACAAACACATTCAATGAGGATATGGTCCTCTTCCTACCTAGAAGTGCCAAATGTTCAGGGATGGTGCAGGCATATGTTTGTTTGCACATAATCACATACACACACCACAGCAAAAGAAAAAGGAAGGAGAGCAAAAGAGACAGAAATATCACTATCAAAGTCTAATATAAAATAGAAGCATACTGAAAAGGCTAAAATTACATTCTAAACAGGAGAAATGGAAAATCAGGAAAAATCTTCCTCTATACCCATATACCACACCATAAATGCAAGTTTTCCTGATATACTGATTCTCCCATTTAGCTGCATTTACAAAGTGAACGATTAGTCTCATTAATTAGAAATCATTCATTAATGAATTCATTCTTTATTTTATATATTAACTATTTTCACAGAATTCAATAAACTTGCTACATCACTTTAGATCCCACACTATTTCACAAGATCTTTTTCTAAATTATTTAATTTAGATTAATTGATTCATTTATCCAATTTAAAAAGTCACACTAAACCCAGTAGGCATTTGGTAAAGTCTAATATAGTTAGACATATTTATCAAAAAACATAGAATACTAAAATAAAAATCAAGAGACATCCACTATTTTAAAGGCTACCTAAAGAGTTTTCTACAGCACTGTTTTTTTTTTTTTCTTTAAACCTATTAACTGAGTAACTGTTAACTGAGGCCTACACTCCAGCCACAGGGCTACAAAGACTTTGACAATGAAGCAAAAGTCTCCAGCTGAATTTTTTTTTTTAATTGCATTTTGTGCAGAGAATTGGTTTCAAATAAATGTCTGCTTCACCTTTGGGACTTCCAACTCTTAAATATTCAAATAATTACAGAGGAAACTTGCCCGCAGACACTTCTTTCAGGAAATCTTATTTACAGAATCACCTCCACAAAGACTGATTATTTAATTTAATAGCCAAAATTAACCTGAACAGTCAAGTCCAGATTGAATAAATGACATTACATCAGCACAACAAGATGCCAGTGAACAACTACAAAGCAGTCAAGTAGCCATGCATATTTCTGTTCTGATGCTACACTGAATATTTTAAGTGCTGGTAGTTTTATGTGTAACTATTTTGCAATCAAGAGCAGTTATATTCATCCAGAACTGGTAGCTCAAATCTGTGACTGGATTTAAAAGCTAGGATTTTAACCTACCAACATGTATAAATGCTTCAGAATGAAAAAAAAATAGTATTTGGTTATGAAGGCAGGTACTGGCCTATATTATTATGTCACAAATCAATGTCTTCCTGAAGACAAACCACTTACTAAATCAAGAGAAAGGTCAAAGGAATATTACCTTGAATGTTTCTAGTTAAGAGACGTCTCATGGTTTAGATAATGAAACTCAGTTCACTTGCATCGTACTCTGACCTCAGACAGGCAGAATTTAATTTTTGGATTTCTTTTTTTAAATAGTATATTTAACAAACTGTAAGAGCCAAAAGCCAGATGTAAACGAAATTTTTGAATATAGACACAAGGCTTTTTTCCCTTGCTTTGACCGCACAGCCTCCATGCAGACCAACTTTTAGATGCTAATGGCAAGGTACTCCTCCACAATGAAGACCAACAAGACATGGATCCAGTGCAGCACCTACAAAACTGGAAAAAAACTCTCTTGCTCTGGTTATCTGAGGTAGACACCATAATTTGGGTCATTCAAGTCATTAACAGACTTCCACTAAGGGAAGTTACTCTAGGAAAGTACCATACAAGAATTATCTAGTCCCATTTATTTCTACATGAGTATTGTCAAAGCAGTGCTATTTAATGAAGTATTTCAGAACACATGCTGGGAAATACTGAAGCATGTAAATAACTCGATTCTTGTTAGTAATTCTGTGAGCAAACAGTCCTTTTTGAGAAAGTAAAGCTCTAGGCATGACGTGATACCTACTTTTCCTTTTTTAGTTCTTTCACCACATGCAACAGCACAAGGCTCAGAACTATGGAAGAAAAACATGTCTTAAATGAAAATGAGCTATTTTGTCCATTAGAACCTAATCTTTTTTCTCTTATCTTTTCATGCAAACAAATTTGAAGAAAAAAAATAATTTTTATTTCTCTAAAATTAACTCTTAGATGTCACAATGCAATGGCAAGGTAGTTGCCTGCTTATTTTTACACATTCTAAATTATGTAAGAAATTTCAGTTAAATAAGTCAATTTCACTTACACTAACAAATCTGATAAGTAGATATGTTTATATACATTTAGATAATTCATTCTCCCATATACTACATCTTTCAAAACTACATTTCATAGCTATGAAATCTGCATAAAGTGCACTGATATACACGCACACTCACACTCTCACACATACATGCATTCTCACATTGCCAGTGAACTCTACTTACTTTAAAAGGAAAAATACTTTCAATAGGACAGTTGAGCTTATACTCTTCTTGTGACTTCAACACCAAAGAACAGTACAAACCTTTACTGTTTAGAGAGTATCTTTTCATAGTACTGAATATTCAGCCTTTGCAATGTCCAGTACTTGTAGAAAAGAGCTCCTGAAAGTATTTATTAATCAGTCTCCACCAAAATTTTACTGTCAAATTAAGCTTTTCAGCAACTAGGCTTGTAGAAACAACACCTGCAGCATACTGTGCTAGCGTAAAATATCACATTCTGTAAGAAAAAGTAAATTTGCATTTAAGGTTGATCAATATATAAAATTATTCAATGTAATATTTGAACAAGTCATGGAAACACAGCCAAAAATGTTCATCACCACTTACCAGAAATATCAATCACATTCAGTAATCTGAAGTACTTGAATTAAAAATATGTAATACAACAGGCATGAAAAACAAAGTTTTAACCTCAAAGTTCCTTGATGAAAAAGCAGACATTTTCTCAGTAAGTCTGCATATTTTTAACTTAGACCCTTACAAACAGTTAATTCATATCTACCTGTATGCTGACTCATGTCTAACATGAACATACTTTATAACTAATTTATCACGTGAAGATGCAAAAGATTTGTAATCATTCCTGAACTGTCATGAAAAATATAACACTGAAATACATGTAGAGTAATTAAGTGACTAATGAATTAAAAAAATTTAACTGTTGACAGACAATTTAAAAACCCTGAGGCTTTCACAGTTTTTTTTAGTTTAAAATGGTATCTTGTCTCAAAGTGCCACAGTCTTTTTTTAATATAGAACAAGAATTATAGCAAATATTATTATAGTGACATGAGTTATTGGAATGTGAAATCACCTGATAATGAATGCATGAGAAGAAAGGCATGGTTGAGGAAGTAAGATTTACTACATTTCATTTGGTATTACTCTAACGGGAAACTGTAGGCCACTATGGTCAAACAAACGTCAGTTGGCAAGAAAGGTCTACAATTTTCACCTGAAAACTTACTGCAAGAAACAATGGCACTTGTTCTCCTATATGCGCACATTTGTTGGTAAATTGTGTCCCTCTAAAAATTTCTTTGGAATTTCATATATCCATTTTCAAACTACTAAATCATTATGCTGCTACTACTTCTATGAGCAGACAATCTTGGCATGGACTCTGAGTACACAAAAACTCATACAAGATCTCTAATACATGCTGCAAATTTCAGTTTTTCCCAATGACAACATGTGCTAGACAAACTCTCTCAGAAATATTCTTATTATCTGCACTGCCAATAATCCTCTCTTCTGATCTTATAATCACTCCTCCTTACATAAAAGCAGAATACAGGACTTTCAAAAACTGGAGGAAAACAGTCTATTGGAAACACAAGTCCAAAAGAAAAGCCTCTTTCTTTTTGTACTTGGAACAGAGACCTCATGAACCCTCCTTTAATCTTGAACAACATTTTTGTTACTTCTCCAAAAGTCCAGGGTTAGGAATTTATTTAAAACTGTTAGGAATCTCAAGAATGCCATATATGATATTTGTTTTATCAAATTAAGTCGGTATGGTGAGGTTCTTTATCTTTCTTTTGCCCAAATAACACTGATTCTAGAAATCATATGAAAAAGAAAAGTGAATAAAACTGAATTTAATGAAGGCATACTCGTGATTTTCAAATTTTTCTATAGCCTACACAAATTTAAAGCAATCCTGATAAAATATTCTTTAAAACCCAACCCCTCACTTTCTACATTGATATACATTTTCGTCTAATTTTTTGAAGTGATCTGCTTTAAATTTAAGTATTGACACAATAATTACTGTTTCAGAAATATAGTGTTTACACTGCACTTCCCATAATAAGAATTCATTGAGGATTTAAACTTCTTGAGCAAAACAAACATAATTCTGCACATACTTAAGTGTTATTTTATGCTACTCATCTATGACATCATTTACTTATACTGATGAAAAAATTGCAACTTTCAATAATGTCTTTCCCAGATTGCAGAGAAGCACAAAATGCCACACTGATTTTCAGGTTTGATTCTCTTATAAAGTGCATTTGTTTGAATATTTTTCCATCACAGTTGTTTTTTTTTTTTGTGTTTGAAAAAAGGTCACGTAGAATTACTAAGATAATAGCAATGATTCCAAGTCTTAAGAGAAACATTCCAAAACAATATCAAATTATGATGACAAACTTGAGAAAGTTTACTTGAAGCATCAACTCTTCATTGAGCTGCCTAGCAGGAAGAATCAAGGGTTCTTCCCAATATTTTCTTGTCACAAGAGAAACAAGTATTTGTCTATATGTGTATGTGCTGAATGATCGTATTTCAGACACTTCACACTTTCAGCTACAGCCACACAAAGTCACATTTCTATAAAAGTTGTCTACACACATTTCTATAAAAGTTTGCTCATATGGTAATGTGGCAGAAGAATAGCTTAATAATACATTCTTAAGGATAACATTCTCCCACTTACAATAAAAACATTTCTACATTAGATATTTAGATCTTATTAATTAGAACCAATTAATAAAGGAACTAAAAATTTACCCTGAACAAATAATGCAATATTACCTCTTAGTAAGAGCATGTTAGATGTACTGCAAGATTGTTACACTCAGTACAGTAGGTCCACATTGCCACCAAATTCCCATTTTATACCTTATTCTCAGAGTATACTGCCATAAACTAGTCTTTACAGAGTAGAAGGTGATTCGATTTCAGGTCCCTGAGGAAAAACCAACTTATCACACATTTCTCTGGTAACAGTCCTTGAAGTCTCAAAAGCTCCCAGTCTAGTCCAAACTTCAAAACGCCCTCTTAATTGCATTGCATTAAGGGTTTTCACTTTATTTTAATGAACGAAGACTAAAATTGCCATCTCCAACAGATGGCAATATCTGGCAGAGTAGTATGTACTCTGATGTAAGCATCAATACCAGGAAAGTATTCTACTTTTTTAATATCAGACAATTTTATAGGTCTTTGGACAAAATGTAGCTTTCCAAATGTAAGAGAAACACATGTGTCTTCAGCAGTGATTGAATTTATGCATGTCCATTACTGGAGGAGCATAATTCTTCAGCAACAGCACATGCCTGCCATGTCATGAGACGAACTGAGAAATTTAATTTTTTGGAGTTGTCTAAGTGATTAATGATGCAATCAGATTATTAATCTATAAAGAGCTTCATCAAATGGCTCCTTTCTAAACCTTTATTCAATTCTTGTTCCATAGGCTCTTGTTCTCTCCTCCTACAACAGCTTAGGTGATCCATAAAATAAGGTACTCATTTTAATTACAAGACATGGGGCTCTTTCCCACGGGCAGATCCTCATTTTCTTTCCAGAATATTGCCTTTTAATTTCTAAATTAATTTAAACTTGTGTATCATTGTAACTAAAAAGTATTCTGGGAATACAGCTGCCTGGATGTTCTAGATCAAAGTAATCTGTTGATAGCAACAAATTTTCCTCATAAAAGAGAAGGAGACCAAAGAGTCTGAAAAATCCTAAACAGCAAAGAATCACCAATTTCAGCCTACCTACAAGATACAGCTTGGTCAGATGAAGAATGCAGTCATTTTACTAGGAGGGTGCAAATGTAATTCAAGAAGTTCAAATGTTCCGGGTCACTGTGCAATTCAGTCTAGACTGGTTTTCCTGTTGGAGGCTTGGAACAGGGAAGGAACAAAGCAAGGAGGCCAGGATGCAAGATTCTAGTGTGCAACATACTGCCTGTCAGATCACACTCCTGTGGACAAGCAGAAGCAGCCCTGAAAAGGATGTATAACCTCATTAGGATTTATAGGGAAGAAAAAACAGCCAACCTGATTTAAAAAAAAAAAAAAAAATTAAGAGAATCAAAATTATCAGCGCTGGACTTCAATTAATACTAAAAGATTAGTACCAAAACCTGTGATTTTGCTTTAAATGTATCAAAAAATGAATTTAATTCATGGGAGACAAATATTAAGCTATGTTGTAGTTGTCTGCCATTGGAGACAAATATCACACAGCAGAGTATCAGATTAAAGAAAATTGTTTCTAGCATTTCTGTGATACAGGTGTACCTGTTGCATTCCACACAATTTAGGATGAAAAATTAATGACAAGTGTTAGAAATATGTAAAATAAACAGGCCATTTGCTAGAAAAAAAATTCTGATGTGTTATTCACAATTACCACCCACTTCTGCCTATCATTAAAAACTAGTTTTTAATACCAAAGAACAAAAAGACACCTTTTGTAAGAGCATTCTTTTGAAAGATACACTTGTATAGAGCACTGTTTATAAAGTTAAATGTAAAGCATCTTTTTTATTCCAATTTCCATGTTTTGGAATGTGTTCTATTTTTTCCTTTTAAACTCTACAAATGTGTCGCACGTATTTATGTCCTCTAAATTTTGTACTTCGAATTTCATTAATACTTCATTATTAACAAAGAACATACAGATGACCTTGGGTTGTTCTCAAATTTCCTTGCTTTTGAGGTATTTTTATAGCAGCAGGATACATAAGATACTCCTTAATATTTTTAGTACCAGAACAAAACATTTTGAATCAAGATAAAATCACTACATCATGAATGTTAAAATCACTCTGTGAAAAATAATATCATATGACTAGAACAGACCATCCCTTTAGGGAAAAATATAATATTCAAGTGGATTGTTCTTTTAGTAGTGTAATGGAAAGGCATTCCACCTAGTCCCAGAAGAAAAATCAAAATATGCATTTAAATGGAAATACTATGCAATAAACCCCTCAGAACTGTAAAGAGCTACGTGTTACATGTTACACAAACACATGTAAACACAGGAAGCTATATATATGAAATTTTACTTATACATATTTATTTAATTCCATACATATATACTTATGCATATAATTTTAAATTTTAAAAGCTAGGTTTCTAGCTCTAGGCTTATCTCACAAATATCAAGATGCAGTCACTTCACATATTCTGGTTTTGGTCACAATTTCAAATAATATATACAACTCAGCTCTATGCAAGAAGTTGTGAGTATTCTTTTTTAATTTTCTGCACATTTTGTGCCAGACCATATTCTAAACAGCTTTTACAAAGTGATAATGTTTCACTGACAGTGTTTTGTGTACTTCACATAAAATTAAATCTCAGACAAACCTTGAGAAAAAGAAAGCAGAAAGCTAAGCAATACAGCATGTTGCTCTTTTTGACCCACAAACGATTATCAGTTATTTTAGAAGTTATGACAGTTTTCTCAAGTCCTTAAGGAGTCTGACACCATTGGTATAGCTTTTAACACTGCATTTATGTTTATATCACAATACAATAAAACAGCAGGAATAGTGTTCAAATTACTTGGGTATTGGATGGTTTATTGAAAATAACAGCATTACCATAACATTAAAAAAATTCTTTGAATGTGCTAAGTAATCACTGCTATCCATGCTGCATGTGAATTATGGGATAAATTTTGGAAGGCATCACCAATTACAAAGACTACTAGGTCTGTCTCTCTGATGGAGGACTCTATGCATGAACAATAAATCTTAATCAAACTGAATAACCAGTAGTATGTCAATACTTGAAAAATTGTTGTGAAACCAGTGCTATGCAAATTATTTGTTTTTACAATACAGAAGACTTCATCATTAGACCTAATATTTACTGCTCTTTATCAGGTACAAACAAAAAGCAGAATATAAACAACGCAACCACTCTTCTCTCCATCCTTTCCCTGCAGATTGCTACATAAACCACAGTACCAATGGCACAATGCTTAATTTATCTAACTGTATCAGTAATGATTTTATCATGATTTTTTCAAAATATTTAGAGCTACATTTTCTTATACTCGGCCTTCATTTACTCTTTGGTTAATCAAGCTCAATTTAATATCACTTGGATTTTTATATGAAAGGAAAAGAGAGTTAATTTTTTAAAATGTCTTGATATTTTGTAGTACTTAATCCTAGAAACAAAAGGCAAAACTATGCTAACCGTCTCAGGCAAATTTGAAACCAGCTACATATAAACTTGGGCAAACTTATTCACCATTTCCTAACCAACAACCTCCATTATTTTCAATGGCAAAGAACAGCTTAGCAACATTGGCAACCAGTTATAAGGGTTTGGAAAAGTACTACTACTACCACCCCAGCCCCTCATATTAAGTGAGGAACCTCACTTAATGAGATGCCTTGTAAAGGTTTCAAAAAGAGACATTTGAGCTGATTTTGTATTCAGTAGCATGGGCAATCACACTACAAGTACAAGTTTGGCAGGTAAAACAGTAATAATAAAAATACATTTTCCATTGAAAGAGGATTCTTATCCATAGACACTTCTAACCCTTCTGCCTAAGCGACTTTGCAAGTGCCCTATTAGAAAGATTAAATGGATGCCTAGGAAAATTCATCAAAGATATCACATACTGCAATTATGCCCAATGCATGAAGAAACAAGCCCCAAAAGACAATTTCTAAAACTAGACATAGTTAGATTTACACATAATTATATCTAGTGACATGTAATCA
The DNA here is from genome assembly GCF_017590135.1 of Pyrgilauda ruficollis. Classification (NCBI taxonomy): domain Eukaryota; kingdom Metazoa; phylum Chordata; class Aves; order Passeriformes; family Passeridae; genus Pyrgilauda; species Pyrgilauda ruficollis. Next base: position 271,322 of record NW_024512543.1, read on the forward strand.
CTATATACACTTTGAAAAAAAAAAATAGAACCACATATCAATCCATTGTAAAAGACTGCAGAAAACTAATGCAAATTAAAAGTGAAGGGCCTACTGTTTTTAAATTATGTTCACTTTTAAGTTTACCCAGAAAATCTATTTCAAAGCAAATGTTCCAACCCCTAATGACCGGCCTTCATGAAGTGTACATGCCTGGAACAATGACAGCTAAGAAATACTTTGCAACTTCTGCTGAAACTTGAAACTCAGTCTATATTCTACTTGAAGAGAAACCTATATAAATTGCAACATAGGCAACCACTAACTGATATGACTGCTGTTTCTTTTTCCTTTGTGTTTTTTTTTCTTTCAATCTCTTATGCAGTCTTCTCTCCTTTTGCATAGAAATGGAATAAAAAAGTACTTGAGTACTTCAAGAAAACCAAGTTTCAACAATGTAGAGGCAGGGATATCCCTCCTTTTTCCATAGTTTGCCGTGCATTTTCAATAGCTTTCAATGGTATGTAATTTTATTTCTAATAAATATAATTTAAAATACAGTACAAAGAATTGACTTTAAAATTTCTTGCAATTATGGAAAAGGCATTTACTCAACAGAAGCACTCAGTCAAACTCCTACATTGTTTACATCTTTTTTAATGGCAATTTTTAGATATTTCTGGTCAGAAAGGGACCATTCTGCAATCCAACCAACTGGAATAATACAGGACACAAAAAATCACTTGGTAATTTCCACATCTGAGTCTAATACCTAAAAATCAGTCTGCAAAACAGTCGCAAACACTAGATATCATCCTCCTCTCTATCATACTTAATGGCATTATCTATTAAAATGCAGTATTTTAAGGCATCAGATTTTCACCATAAAGACTTCCTATTCTGAGCAGTTTACTAAAGATATAATCAGAAACAGCCAATTTTTTCTACAAATTTAGGCATATTCACAGAAACTATAGACCACCTGGGAAAAAAAATCATGTCTCCAAGTGTCTAACAATTAGTGACGGTTTTTTTTAAGAGGGTACCTCAACACAGGTGTTATTCATGCACTTGGAAAGGACTTACCTTGGTCTCCTGTCTTCATTATGTGGCTATACTCAAAAAAGCCAACTCCTCTACAAATTGACGTGGAAATTAAAGGATCCCTGTAATACCTACTAAAAGAGCACCCAAACTCTACTTTAAATACAGTGGCAAGCATGGTCAGGGATTAACATCCCAGCCTCTCTGAGAACCACTGGCACCACTCCTTATGTGAGAGCAGGGAACAGAGTACTTTGTCTCTTCCAGCAGTCTTGATGCACACAGGAAGAAATCTCCTTTTACTTTTGATTACCAGTAGATACATTCTCAGCTTAGTGTACAGTCTATTCCTAATCCCCTGTCTTTCCAGTATAATAATAAATGCATACTCTACTATAATCGATTATGCAAGCAGAGATGTGCTCAGGTTATACAATAACAATACAAGCGGTTACAAGTAAGAAATTTGAAAAAGACTTGTAAGGTAAACACTTAAGAACAAATGTGTGTAGAATTCCAAAATGTGCAATTCATCACTGCACTTTCACCTTCCATTTCCAGCTACCTCAGCTATCAACACTACCTTAAAACATTGCTGTAAAATACAGGATGTAAAGATGAGAAAATACAGTAACTTCACTTATAAGCAATCTTGGTTTGTTTCATATTAGAGGCAAGAACACAAATAAAGTTAATAGGCAGAAGAAGCTGATGTCATCATTTTATGATTCTGTGATTATCATTATTACTTGGTGATAGTAACATAGTAGCACATCAAGGCTAAAATGCACCTGAGATTTTTCAACACAATAGTTTTTAATTAGAAATGCCAGTGCATTAAAGCCTAAGTGTTTTATAAGAAGCAGTTGGTTTTGGCCAGTTCCCAGTTAAAACACAAGATTACGTGCCAGGTTGCTGTCAGGTTACTTAACAGGCTCCACCAGAGTCTTCATTTGTATGGTCTACAGCCTGTAATACAGTTCCCCAGGTAAATGTTGTGAACTTAGGAACAGACTTTCCCTATCTGTTTGGTCCCAAACTGACAACATGGTTCTACCATGTCCAGCCTGAAGACAGGATTCAGAAAGAGTAGCACAAAACACCCAAAGCCATTTTCTCACAAGAATTATCTGTTCAAGCTCAGGAAGACAGAAAAAAATCTCAATTTTCTGCTTTCATTTGTCTCATAGGAAATTTCAGTACCTAATTTTTCTCCATTCTCACCAAAAATCTTTGGAAATCTTTTTCCTACATAATGGAGATTCTGCACTTCAATCAGTTAACTGCAAACCAGTTTCACAACAAAGCATTAATATGACACTTTCTACAAAAATGCTTGGCCAAAACCTGAAAACCTCATTAAGGTTTTACATTTAAAAATGACATTTGAGATGGTCTAGTCTCACACAAGTACTCTAGGTAAATCAGATTCAACTTTTCCATTTTAAACAGGCTTGATGCTTCTGAAACAAAATACAACACCTACTTATACCAGAAACAAGACAAGTATGAACCAGGTACTAAGACATCACATTCATGTAAAGTCTAACTTACCCTAACCCAGGTAAAGCTGTAAGTGGAAAGCCTTCAGGAAATGCCAATATATGGAAGCAACACCATCCCAATCTGGGTTGACAAGACCACACTTTAGGCGATATTACTACAAGGTAGAGAGAATTTGTGTAGCAGAAAGGGCAGCTTGAGGATCTTCCTTAAGGAAGAAATGTAAAAGGATTTTTAGAAGGAGATTGGAAGTAACAAAAAGGAAAGGCAGATGATAATGTGCCAAAGACGTGGCAGAAAAGGAAACCAAACATATACACAGAGAAATAGCAAAATCAAAAGAGAAATATGTAGTAAAGTAAAACTTCACAGGATTTTTCTGTCAAGGAGCAACAATTAAAAAATTAGAGAAGGAAACCTTCTAGCAAACCTTATATAAAAAATATATGAAATTCCCCAAACACTTAATGTTATCCTAAAATCTGTTCCATCTTGCTTTATTTTATTAGCTTTCATAAACTGGAAATGTAATTTCAATCTTCTGAAGTTCTGACATCTCATATTGTCAACAGAGTTGTAGCATCAACTCACTCTCAGAGTGGCAGTCCCCTTAAAATCGGAAAGTAAATGTGTGTCTAAATATGGGAGAGAGGAGTATTTATTTTTATTTCTTCCAGTTGGGTGAGAGTGAGGCTTTCTTTTCTCCAGGAAGATGTGTCCTTAGTCACCATAAGAGTACCAAAAAGGGAACCTGAACACAAAGGCATGATGAAGAAAGGAGACAGGTTGGCAGATTCACAATATTTTAGAGAATAAGAAAAAAAATACAGCTTGTTTAGGTGATACCGGAAGATTAAATACAGGCAAATGTTTAACAATGGAGTGAGAACGTAAGGAGAGGCATTTCAAAGTAGGAGTAGAGAAAAATATGCAGAAAAATGTAATACCAGGAAAAGGTGTAGACCAGAAAACACTGAGAAGAAATGGCAGGAACCCTGCCAAAAAAGAAAACTGTCAATTTAATTGATCTTGAACCTATTTCAAAGGCAGAGAAGAGTGGATGATGTAAAGCCATTACTGAGCAAGAATGAAGAAGAGATGTATGTTAACCTTTTACCCCTCCTCTTCCAAATTCCAATAGCCTCCAAAGTATGCATGACTTTTTAAAACTCCAATATTTATCATAGTTCTTCTATTTCCATCCTAGTCACAAGTAAATATTGAAAAAAAATCCAAGAAAATGCAAAAAATTTGAAGTTATACACTCAACCACTGTTCAACTGGTAAGCTCTTTTTTTCCTTTTTTTTATAGTGACATTTAAAAAAAGACAAAACATTAGTTCAGTATTACAGTACAATCCCAACAATATTTTGAGGGGTATTATTACTGTATCTGCTGTTTTAATAAGAAATGGATAGCAAGAAAGATAAAATCACTTATATAGAGCATCAAGGATCCCTTTGGTACCTTGTCTGCCTAAAGCTATCTGCATTTTCTTTACAATTCAGATTCCACATCTTTAAAAGTGTGTACCCGAGTAAGCTGAATATTAAGTTTTCTGGCATTGTCAATATGCTGCATCACAGATAAGACAACGTCTGTCTTCCTTTATCATCCCTTCTCACTTATTCCTCAACTGCAGGCTGATTGCCATGGTATTCTCCAAGATTAAGAACAACCTGATTATTTAAATGTAGAAGACAATGTTGCTTGAATCAGAATCTCCCAAATTGTGTGTAGCCTAAACTAAGAAAAGCATCTACAGAATGCTTTATTGTTGAAAGGTATATGCATGAATATTATCTTGTGGGTTCTCAGTCATATGCACCTTCTCTAATTGAGATGCTACAATTATTTACTATGGGGTTGCTTTTTTTTTTTAATACAGAAATTTAAGTTTCAGAGCACCAAGGTGTCTAAAATTGCAAACAGTATTTATCATGTCCTGTACCCTTGGTATAAGTGAGTATGGACTGCAGTGAAAAGATGGGAGGAAAATAGCTATTTAATAAGAGCAGAAATATTTTCTTAATCAAAGAATTTACCAGCCTCTGAGTCTAGACTCACACAAACTGAGTAATACAAAAGGACAGTTCAAAGAGAAAAAAATCCCCAAAACAGCCAGACAGGGACAAGGACATTAGAAATGGTAGAAGTTCAGAGGCATTCACATTCATCAAGGTTTCAGTCCCTTTCCAGTTCTCAGAGCAGACATTTGCACAATGGGCAAATTGAGCTGACTTAGCCATTTCAAAGTAAGTGTGGTCTTCCCACAAATACTTTTGTCTCTTTTAGCAGAAGCAAATTATGTATATTAGCCTTTCAATCTGAATTATTTTATTGAAAAATGTCATTTTTTCAAATGAGAATTGTTCATGGTCTCAATGTTTTAAACCAGTGCCTTCTGTTTACACTGCATACTATCACACTGTTCCACTGTAATTGTTTACTTGGGAGGAAGAGGTCAAGGATCCTAACCTCATTTTAAGTAAGTATCAAAATAACGTGAGACTTGCAAGTGTGGCCTCAGTCAAGGGTTTGTAACAAGGCACAATTAAGACATTAAGTCAAATGTACTTCACATGTTTTGAATGTCCATACAAACAACAGTGCAACATCCTGTCAAACAGACCAAGCACTGAAACATAACCAAAGTGACCAAAGAGATGGATGAGTCCTACACTTCACCAGAATAAGAAGTTAGGCATTAGAGGTGACCCTTGCCTCATACAGATACAATCACTCAACTAAGTAAGTGGAAACTTGCATTCTAATTCAGTGTGGACTGAACCTTTCCTGCACAAACAAGAAACAAAAAGCTTGAGGAGAAAACTAAATCTGGATGGATTCTGTGAGCTTTCAGTTTGAGTGGAAAACTGTAAATGATAATTTCCACCCAAAAGGAATCAAGACAACTTAATCATCAAGACAACCTAATGATCAGCTTAGAGAAAAACTTCTATGTAAGAAAGTCTCAGTTCTTCAATAGAAGTTTTAAAGTAACTTTTTTAAAAAATGCAATAAAAGGCATAATATACGTATAAAACCCGAAAACATGACTGCTACATTATCAGAAAACTGCAATTTAGATGAAAGAGAATGGAGAGCAGGATGAGAAGAAAGTTTCCTATTCAAACTTAAATAACTTAAATACAATTTATTAATTTCTTCAGTTAAGGTATTTTACAAACAGGCTGTAATTGTGTTATCCCCTTAGCACATCACATAGCTCACAGAGTGCTAAGTGGAGCAGAGAAAAAATGTTGACAGACTTTAGAAGTAAGGGAAAGGAAACTTCCCAGGAATGAGGAGTTGAACAATGCTTGCCACATATCAGCATGCCTGTCCCCTGACTGAAAACAAGCCTGGAAGCAAGAAAGCTCCTGCTTTTGAATTTCCTATATATTTAAGTATCTAATTACTATTTTTAACATGATATATTGCTATGATGAAATACAGAAGTCTAATTATCTGCAACTTCTACAATAAATTTAATATTATATTAAATGTTTCTGGATTTAACAGTTTTCTGGAGCAACTACCTTTTACTGGAGTAAAGGTAACATGAAATTGGGTGCTTTAGCAAAACAGCATGGGTAATGAAGCTCTCAAAACAATTAAAATAGACATAGGGAGAAGCAGAATTTTCTTTTCCAATTGATAATTTCAAACAAGTCCTTTTCCAACTGATGATTTCAAATAAGTCCTCTCCTCTCTTTGTCCAGTTACAAAAAACAGTATCACTAAAACTCAAATAAATATTTTCAAGCATTCCTTATATAAATACTTTATCACTTCTTAGGGGATGAAACTGCATATTTTCAAGCTCACAATATAAGCATTCAAGAAAATACACAAAATATTGACAATTAGGAAGTTTTATACTATAAAATTTAATTGCCAAAGTCCTCCTGCTCCACAAAAGTTAGTTAACACAATATCATTTTTCCATTTTGAGAGACAGGGTACTTGATGTCAAGTTATTAAAACCATCTCAGAACTAATAGCACAGATTTAGTATTAAAAAGAAACTCTAAGTCTCAGGGTAAATCTTCCTTTGAAAGCATCTATTGATCTTTCCTTCACCACACTGTTCACCATTTCTGTAAAGCAATATGTTTGAGAATGGTGATGTAAGCAATGAATAAGTCACAATGACAAGTGGGTAATAAATAATGACTGTCAGAGTTTCAGAGAACACAGGACTGGTCTCCAAAGGATAAGGGTAATCCTGAAGGTGGCCAAAAGGGTTATTGTAGCACAAAACCACCAAAATTACTGGAAATCTGCAGCAGTCTACAGAGAGTTAGGGCATGTGAGAGAAAAAAAAATACTGGACAAACTGTAGCACAATGAAACATGACTATATGAACAAGAAAGTTGAAAAAATTAATCCCAGTAATTATAAACCAACAGTATCTAGCTCTGTAAAATCACAAACATTACAATTTAAACTCAAGTTCTACAAAACATTATATATCTATATAGATTAATCCTGATACATTGACCAGGGAACACAGAAGTTGAAAAAAGCCAAGACAAGAAACCCAGTTAGTTTAATGTACCTCATGGATGACATGTTCTGCAATAAACTGTGCCTTCATGAAATACAATGGTATCACTGTTCTAGATACCAAAAGTACACTACAAAGAAAAAAAAGGGGATTGTGGGTAATACAGAAGACAGCAAAGCAAAATGCCTAAGGAATGTAGAACAAACAGGTCTGTAAGATAATATTTCAAAGGAAAAGTGTTAATTTGTTTTCAGTTCTTAACTCTTCAGTATCTACTGTCACTTCGTTGTAATTTTATCTGTATTTCAGGAGGATATTATCTATATTTCTTGTGGTCATAAAAACAGGCCATCAAGTAACCAAGTAAAGCCTAAATACTAATGTTTTTCTTTAAAAATATTATGTCATCAAAGACTCTCTCTCATGTGATCAAGTTCAAGAGAAAGAATGTCTTAAAAGTAAAATAAAAAAAAAGTCTTAAAAAGAATACCCTAAAAACAAAAGGAAGTCTTAAAACTTAAAAATATAACCATAAAGGCATAACAATATGCCCTAGGGTCATAAAAAAAGTCTCATAAATGTCTTCAGCAAGAAAAGTCAATATTTGTTTCACTGTGTCAAGTAACGTTCCAATTTAGATTGCAGTATTTGTTTTTCCTCATGTAACTAGTGTTATTGTGTAGGCAACTGTTAACCAAGCAAATTGGAATAGATATTATATATATATATGTAATGTATAAAATATATACCCAACATTCAGTCTTCATATTTTTTGGTATTTCAGAATTAAAGAAACACCAAAAATGAAAATTAAGACAATCATCAGAAATACCCTCAACTACTCTGCATCACCTTAGATTTTATGAAAGAACATTTGAAATTTATTTCATGATCTTAAGCAAGTTACTTGAAAACAACTACTTCCAACCACAGATTTTCTTTAAACATGTACTCTATTAAAGATTTCAGTCACAGATCATATAATCCAACTAAATGAAAAGAAGCATGGTACTTCAGGGAGAGGTAATGATTATAAAATGGGGTAAACTCATTGACATTTTAAGTAAAAACATAAAAGTATGTGGACTAAACACAACATTTCCTATAAGCATCTGCACTGGCTGCTTTGCCACTTCACTGCCCAGTTCTGGTAAATTATGTCAGCTCTCAGTAGACAGAAAAGCTGTAACGCATTGCCTCCACTATTGTATCGATATTTATCACTATTTTAATTATGCTGAATGTTAATTGGCAAGTTTCATTTCAATAAAAAACACCTAATTCATTTTTCCAGATTGACAACATCTTCTCTATCTCAAAGGTAACAGTTTAAAACCAAAACCTTCTATCACTGCTAACCAGATCACATTTATAACAATTCACCTGCATTTGTTTTCTAAATTAAAATATTATTTTAATAAAGAATTAATTTTCTATGCAAAATTCCCACTGACAGTTAAAAAGAGTGAACTGTGATGAAGTTCCATTAAAACTATAAAAATTATCTTAAAGTACCAATTTAAAATAGAAATTTATATTGCGCTTTTTTTCCAATAACCATTTCTACGCTTCCTTCATGAAGTAAACTTCAAAAACTAAACTTTGAAAATTAAAATAAACTTTATAAAAACACATGGTTTGGCTATCCTGTTTTTAAAAAAAACTCACTTGTTTTACTGTAAGAATCCTCCCTTGAATAAAGAAGCTCATTAACAAAAATGATCTCTATCCTGCCCCAATATTTAAGACTAACAATAATTATGCAATTGGTGCAAGAATTAAGCTTGATTCAAAGTTTCAGATAAATTTAGAGTGAAAGAAAGTAATTTTAATCAAATTATCTTTATTGTAAAACTACTTGACCGCATTACTTTTCTGCCAGTAGAATAATAGTCGCTTTACTCAGATAACGTGGGTAACCTTTCTACTTCTGCAATTTCACTATATTACTGGATATAATATAGTAAATATGGGCTGTTTTCTGGATTAGTCAGTGCACATTATGCCATAATAGTTGCTTCCTCCAGTAACATTTCAGTATTAAAAAAATCTCGTGGCAAAAAGTAGACATATGACTACAGGCTAGTGATTACCCATAAAATAGAAAAAAAATCAAAGCTTCTACACACTACACTTCTGAAGGATCTCATCTCCTAATTTAATATTAAATTAGTCCTCCTAATTTATCACCATATCTCAAATATTGCAAGTGGTTTGTGATGTATTATTTACTCCACCAAAATTCTCACCACTTGTTACACAGAATAAAGGGTCTTCAAAAGTGGAGAGCTCATGAGCTTATCCATCTACTGTTCCAAACGAACTAAGGCATGTGGTCAGTCATGTGCTTTACACAAATCATTAGAGATACAGGAATGTTTTGAATAGCCATCTATGGTTACATCATTAACTATAATTTACTGCAATGACTTATGAATTTCATTTCATGGAAGTCCATTAAGAGTGTGTTCTACATGTACATTAACACTCCCCATCATAAAGTAAGCCATTTAACTTTTCACAGTGTGACTTTTATGATGCTGTTACAGAAGCAACTAATTGTAGTTAAAGCATTTATTTTTTTTAAAGGTCATTCTTTTTTACTGCAGTTTATAATATTTAAATGGCAGCTCATTGGTGTGAATGTGCACATATGAGAAAGCAGGGATCATGTGTGTTCAATACTGAACCTGTACAACAAGTTCTGCAGAAAATACAGACTAAAAGTTATTTGCATATTAAGCTACAATGAGTTAAAAGAGAAATCTAAATTGTAAATGAGTTTTGGAGACAAATCAATGCTAATGAACAACAATTACTTCAGTCACAGTGTGAATTAAAACAACATCATTAATAAAGCTTAGGTGCTCTGCTGGCAAGCATGTCTTTAGTCCCTGGCAGATAATGTAAGATCTAAATTAGGAGAAATAGCAAGTACAAAGGAAGTACATTTAAAATTATTTTGTTTTGAAACTCCACTTCAAACAAAAGCTTCAGGAAAGCCTACAAAACTCAGAAAAACCCATCCAGTCATTTTAACGACTGCCTTGAATGAATGCCTCATAAAATATCAGATTTGCACTAGATAATGACAGAAGATCTTATAAACCTATAAGATGAGTCAGAACAGCCTCTTTTGTTCCCTTTCTTGCATATGAAACAGTCAGTCAAAAATCAGAATCTTTCCTTAAGAAAAAGGGGCTTTTCTTTGAGCTAAAAATAAGTCTAAACATCCTGTTCTTTACCTAAATGCTCAAAACCAGCTGCAGGTAGTAACCATGTAGGGAGAAACTACAGAGGGCACTGTTGTATCAGTTTTTAAGAGTTACAATGGTGTAAGGGGCCCAAGTATAGAAGATTGTCAGGAAAATAAATAACTGACTAAAGAAAGAATTTGGAGTTAGGAAGCATGCAAATGCACTAAACCTAAAACAATAATAAGGCAAAAACATTGAAGCTGTATTTCTGAAGGAAAATGGACTGAAAGAAAAGTTCATGTAACAGACTGTCAGGCTGATAGGAATACTGCAGTGCACACATTTGGCATTTTCCTTTGTAGTGCTTTCTATGGAAAAGGTAACTAATCATAGTGTCGCCTTATCCTTTGCAAACAGCAACCTATTACTGGAATCCCACTCATAATCAATATGAAAATGAGTGATGAGTGTTATGCAATTCTTCCACAGGCAGAATTTATCAACAGAAAGAATATCTTCACATTATACAATCCTTTCATAGTGTAAAAGGCCAGTTCTGTTTTATTCCTTTTCATGACACTTACAAATCAATCATTTATATTTTGAAAGCAGTAACATTGGTGCAATAGAAACCAAATTAAATCCCACCTTTTACAGAGGAAGTACCTTTAAATATAGCGATCAAAACCAGCCAGTGTCCAGCTGAAAATAACGTAACCCTGAAACTGCTGTATGCTTGACATTCATATGAAAGGGGAAAGGATGTTAAATAAGTCAGCGTAAATACCTTAGTATATCTATGCAAAATTATTTTCATACAACAAACGGGCTTCAGAGATACAAATATTTATGAAAACAAATTTGATAAATGTTTTACTGTTAGTTTACATGAAAGTCTGCCTGTCTTTGATCTTATTTTATTAGAAATAACCCCAATTACATTTTTTTAATGTAATAAATTTTGAAATGTATTTTAGCACTGCCTAATGAGAATTGCAAATAATATAAAACAGCCAGCTACAAAGCAGTACAGAACAATTAATGTTTTTTTACATTTTTCATTTTTATATTTTAAAAGTATTATTAAGATGTAAATTATGAAAGAGAAGTACTGAAATAAGATATGGATAGTATCAATCATTTAATGAGACTTCAGAGAAGAAAGGTGTTACTTTTTTTCCACATTGTGGTGTCAAAACCCACAAGCAGCATGTTTTGAAGTACTACAGCAAAAAAACACGGGATTTTTATGAACACCGACTCCAACTCACATTTAAAGAGGACTACATGGAAGGTGATTTGAAATTAAGTTAGGCAATGATTTTTTAATAAACCAAAGAATAAATGTTAACAGAAAAGATGCTTAAGCAAATGAAACATACCAGAAAATTGTCTAAAGCTATGTGAATGAGTGAACAAAACAAACAAAATCAAAACCACAGACGGTGCCTGTGGATACTCACTCACATCCACATCCATAAGAACTGTGATGGTAACTGTGAAAGAATTGTGTCTCTAAGCATGCAAAGACAGATGTACTACATGAAAGGAAACTGCCACAGAAAATGAAAACCTAATTTTTTTTAGAAATTGCAAACCCAGCAACGTAAATATATTGACTAAGCAAGACCTCAGTTCCCTCACAGACACTGAGACCTACAATTTCTAAGTGATTTCAGTAATTGTTTCAAGCAACTTATTAACAAAAGATAAAACAAAAACTAATGTCCATGTCAGAAATGGGTTTCATCCAGATTTTGCCAATTCTGCCTTCCAAACAGGCCCTGTATGTGCAATACTAAGTGGAAAATTTTGCTAAATTTCAAATTCATATATGTTGTCTTTAGCCTAATTCTTTTCCTAAACTATTTTAAAATTGCTTAACATTCTACCAGTCTAGTAATCTCTTTTCATCAGCATTCTTTATGGCAAAGTTTTACTAAAATAAAGTTTCCTCTTATTTTATTGTTTCCAGCTGTGGATAAAAATTCACTAGTATTATTTTATACACCTTTTTTAAGTGTATATGATTGCAGTCAGACAGGCAGTTTGCACATGTAAAAAAACCTAACAGTTTGTTAGATATAGAGTATTGATAAAAGAAATGCATAAATGTCTATTAACCTACTATATACACTCTATGACACAAGGTAAAGTTCTCAAGGCATAAAACATACCCCTTCTATGCAAAATTTAACTGCATTTGAAGGCAGAAATTTGCAGTGCATTCCTAGAGACATGCAGTTGGATACAAATAGGGCTGCTTCGGAGACTGTTGCATCTATGCACATCACTTAAATACACTTCAAATGATGAAAAAAGTTTTGATAATGTTTACAAAATTGACTTAACCATCTTAATGCATTTTTCCATTTAACTACAATAATGAATGCCAAAATGTTACTAGATAACTCTCTAAATATTCAAGATATTTAACAAGATATTTAAGGTTCCTTTCTCCCTATGCAAAAGAACACATTAAAACCAATTTTACTATCGCAATTTATTCAAAGCTTGATTATGAGCAATAGCTGTGAGAAGAAATACAGCATTGTTGATTCATATACAAGCATTTCACTTAACTGCATTGGATAATAGATGTGCTCCTAAAGGAGTATAAAAGCAAAGTGATTAGAAGTCATTACTGTTAATTAGCATTCACTTTACATTTACAGGGATGAACCTTTTCTGTGTTGAACAAATGGAAAGCTTTTATATGAAAGTCTATCAAACCTGGTCAAGGTAGGCACTGAAATAAATGTCACTGACCAGTAAGTTGAATTCAAAACAACAATAACAAAGAAAGCAAAACAAAATCTAAGGATGTATCATCATCCAATTAGTGAGATTCAGTTTTTAAACAGGAAAAGGTCTGAAGGGAATGAGCAAAACTGGAAACTCATACTTCACATTCTGCAATCTCACTGATAAAAGGAGGAAATGTGTGTTTATCAAACTTGCTGCGAGTGCACGGTTCATTCGGCGTCCTGTAAACAATGCCTGGCTGCCCATTCCCAAATGCATGTGAGAATCTTGCAACCCAGAACATCATATTCAGCAGGCAAGGTCACACTAGAGATGCCCTGGAAATGGGAAATTAGGAAAACCTGGCAATCAGAGGTTTCAAGCTGACCAGAACAAGCCCTCAGGGTTGCTTACCATCTTTCACCACCAGCCTGACTGTCTCTGCTTATTCAGTATTAACACAACAAGACAGGGAGCGAGTGGAAACAACTCCACACACCTAACGGGGAGAAATACAGTGACTATTTGTTTACACAATGCTCAACATTTCTCACAGTAAGAAACTAACTCGAAGATATTGCCGAAGATCCTCCTTAAAAAAAAAAAAAAATTAAAATCCTGACCATGCCTGAACTGGTCAGAGGAGACACACAGAATTTCAGGCATCCTACTGATTAAAAAAATTTCTTTGTTCCCATCTCATTTTAAAATTCATACAAAACCCCCCCAACAACTAAATAAACTCTGTGTTTTGAATGAAACAAGATACATAATTATTTTTATACTGCTTAAATCACTCCCAACTATGCAATTACTTCTTACCCTCTTCCCTTCATTCACACTTTTATTCACTGCTAATGACAACAGTCATTCCCAAGGTGGAGGAAGCTATGGAACTCCAGTCCAGAATTAATTAAAAGAAAAAATAACATGATTAAAAAATTGTAATCATTTAACATGATGAGGGTAAAGGGACAATCCAAATCCTTGCAGATAAAAATTTATTCATTATAAAAAGTGGAGGAACCAAGTCTATGAAAAAACACAGCAAATATTTTCTCTCAAAAAAAAAAAATCTTATTTTATCAAGAAGCACAGTTATTTATTTCTTGTCAATGTAGACAACCACTTCATACAATTTCTAAAAGTTCTCATTTAACTTGCATGTTTAAAGACAAAAAGAACTGTGCTAGGAGATGTGGTCTCCAAATGTTCATTAAATCTACACAACTACTAAAGGGCCCAATCAATAACTTCCATTGTTTTATCTATCACGGTTTCCCTCAACTGGGCACTGAAGAGCTTTTACAATTTTTTTTCAATACTTATGGTATAATTTCATTTGCCATACAAAAATTCTGTATTTGAACTGTTGAATTAGATATATTAAAGGCACAGTTATTTGCAATAATCATAATTCAGGCAACAAAAATTATGGAGAAGTGATTATTTTGAAAATTCAGCATAAAGAAAAGTACTTCTTTGCATAATTTAATCTTTCTCCAAAATATTGAGAAATACAACTCCGAGGTATTAATCCATGTATCTACAGACCACTCAAATCATAGCAGGGAAAATTTTCTCCAATGAAAACATGGGAGATTACTAGAACAGAACTCTTCTGCATGCCTCTGAACTCTCTGAATCCCTTAAGTGAGAGGGGAAAGCTACCTACTTTGTCTGAACTCATAAACTACACAAGTAATTTGGTGAAGAGCACGCTGAGGACTTCAGGTTACAGATTCTTCAAGTCAATCAGGATTCTACAACTAATAATTATTTGGCATCTTTCAGACTCCTAAGAAATTCTGCAAATCTTATTTGTATGAGTTAAGAGTAACTACTAGTCTTGACACATTACACTACACTTATTCATATATTTTTCCTGGTAGGAGCACCTAAATCTTTGTACAAAAGTCACAGAAAGTCAGCAATCACACTGAATCTGAGAACTCATGTCACCCATGGCCACAGCAGCTGAACTCTGGAGAAGTGTAAAAGAAAGACCATTTCCTTAGCACGGAAGATTATTAGCAATATCAAGGAACTGAAAGTTTTAGGTTCCATGATGGAATTAATCCCTATCTGAAGGCCACAAAATAACCTTACATTTCATCCATTCATCTCAAACCCTGAAGAACTGTTTCCTGAAGAAATCTCAAGGAGTTTCACTGAATACTGATAGGACCTAAGTTTCTTCTATTCCACCTGAACCCACACAGCTCAAGTACTTTGTCTGAGATGAAATATCTTAAGTAACATCTAAAATGGCACTGCTATTGCAATTTTAACTCTCAGACAGGAACACTTTCTGTCTTCACTAAACATCAGACTTGAACCATTTAAAAAAATCATGATCCTGTTCTTAAAAAGTAATTATTAAATGCAGGAGTCACATTGTATTATTAAGCTCTTTACTTCTGTAACTAAAAAATGTTACTTATTCTTTGTGACTGACTGTTGTAAAATTACTGTTCCAAAATGCAACCATGTTATAGAAAATAAATCTCCTTTCCTTCCGTTCCACATCACTGATGAAATGAAACAGTGCCACAACCAAAGGCTGTCATTATTCAAATGTTTCATATATCAAATATATCCAACATTAATATTTATTTTTCAGCTGATGATCAATGGATGATTTCATAATTAATATTGCTTCAGTCCTGAAAGCCAATATATAAATTTATTCCAAGTGAATTCCATATTTTTTGAAAGCTTGCGGGTTCTAAATCCACAAAGAGCACAACAAAAAAGACTGACAGAAATAACATGTTGAAACTTCAAACCCACTAAAAATCCATTTGCATGTTTTATAATAAATATGGGTAAATATAAAAAAACTACAAAAATATCCATTTTTAAAATACTAATTTAAAAAAAAGCAGTTAAGCATGTCATAAAAAAAATTGAAAAAGAAGAGCTAGAAGAATGACATTTGTATCTAGTTCAAGAATTCTACAAATTACTTCAGCAAGGAAACTTACCAAACAAAGGCAAAGACTTATGGAGTAGATAAGGCAAAGAATTTCAGTTTCTCACCACATTTCAAAGACAGTGCCATTATAAAGCCCCTAAAAGATAATTCAGGTAACTGAGAAACTCTAGTGCTTACAGGCTTGGCTAGGAAAATCTCCAATATAGACAGTAACAAACATGGACAAACGAGGATATCAGTAATCCCTATTAAGTAACATTGAGAGGAGAATAAATTATTCTTTAGAGTTCAGGATTTACATGTCTCATGAAGTAAATATTCTTCTATCAGGTGAAGACTGCATAGTAAGATATATTTAGACATTATATAAGTACTCAGATATGTTTCACAATACGTACTGAATACAGAATCTAAAACATGGCATTATGCAACTATAAATAGATATAAATTTTCTTTATACCTATCAATCACCTTGGTTTGTGACAATAAAATTAATAGGTTTACAGTCAATGACAGTCAGTATCACTCATGGAGTCACATATACTAGAACAGGACTGCTGTCCTGGGTTTCACAGAACTGTGAGGGAATATTTAATTCTTTAGAAATCTTGTTCTCATAACACTGTTTTTAAAAACATTGTATACTTCCAAATTCATACAGTTTTTTCAAAGTGTTTTAATTTTTTACTAAGTAAGTACTTGCAATAGAAGCATTCTTTGCCAATGGCAAGTAAGGTACACTATGTGATTTTGATTTAGACACACCTTTCCTGTAGTCCTGGCCCCAAACCATTTACTGAAAAAAAGAGGTATGTTATTTGACCAGTGTTTTAAAATTACAGTCACTCAAAGATGGTTTTGACAAGGCTTCCACAGAATTCATCCCCTCCCTTCAAGAGAATGCAAATTGACTTCTCTGTTTAAAACTATTAACATGTGGGGAAGAAAAACTCCTGAAGCAAAATCCTCAGTGATTAAGAATTAAATAGTAAAGCTACTAAAAAGCAGTCATTAAAAATGTGAAAAAATAAAACCAGAAATCTTTCAAAGTTATTGCTAACACAGGAAAAAAGTTAGTAGTCTTCTTAAAACTAAAATACCACAGTTGCTGTAGTTTATTTCTCCTCATAATTTTGCAATTATTCATCAAAATATGCAAGACACTTACTGAAACTTTTGTATCAGAATTTCATAGCTAGGTTGTACTGTAAAGACATCATTATACAAAGTCTAACATAAAGGCAGTATATTGTTAATATTTACGACTTGAATATATCTTATAGTGGGCTTAATATTTCTACACAGGAAATAAATTGTTATTTAGCTCCAGACAACATGATAGCCTCTCTTTCAGCTATAGTTATAATTATCATGTACAAACTTCCAAAGCAGAAGTTGTCAAGATTTAACACTAGCATTAATTCATGTTAGGGATCAAGTCCTCCAAAGACAGCAAGATCTGTAGAGGAAGTATCTTAATTGCCACTAATTTGCCCATTTTTAATTACATTGATCAGTAATTCACTACCTTATCCAGCAGCACAAAGCTGTTAGCATGCAGCTTTAAGAGACAGTAGATATCAGTCCTTCTAATTTCTAATACTATCATGATTCAAAAATAATTTAAAACTGCTGTATCATATTTCTTTTGATTCCTGTATTGCAGGATATGCACATTCCATTTAAAACCTCTGTGAAGCACTGTAGAGCATAATCATAGAATCATTTAGGTTGCAAAATGCCCTTGAAATCGAGTCCAACCATTAACCTAATACTGCCAAGTCCACCACTAAACCATGTCTCTTGGCACCCAGTCCACACAACTTTTAAATGCCTCCAGAGACAGTGACTCAACCACTTCCCCAAGCAGCCTGTTCCAATGCTTGATACCCCTTTCAGTAAACAAATGTTTCCTAATATCCAACCTAAGCCTCCCCAGCACAACTAGAGGCTGTACCATCTACATGAACTATTCTCCTGCGCTGTAGTCTTATACTCCAACACAGGTCTAAGATCTTGATTTTACTTTAGAAGAAGATCATTTCCTTGTCAAAAATGTTTACAAGATTTGACTCCAAGATGGGTCAGGAAGTGATCTGCATTCAAACCAGATTCTTAGGTCTTATCTGCGATTTGATTTTTTTTTTTTAACAGAATACAGAATAGAGCCTGAAGTATTTAGGTTCATGAATCTCAATTATCATTTTAGTGAAGGAAAGCGAGCTAGAAAATCTTCAATACCTGACATGAAGACTACAACACCTTTATCTGAAGTTTTGTTAAGTAGTCTATACCAGTTTGATCAATAAAATCACATATTTTAATTTCTTTAAAATAGCAGTTATGATTTTCTGAACAGTGTATTGGTTTTAGCACTGCACACAGCAGTAATCAACACGATTAGCTGGAAAGGACATAGCATGTTCACTCAAACACTGTAGAGAACCTCTAGAGTCAACAGGAGGTCTTCTGTTTTTTCCAATGAGGTCTGACTTAGTATTGGTAGAAATAAAGTACTATATGAAAGATTTTGAAAAATACCAGAGAATAAATTTTAAAGTTTAGAAAGTGGGTTCATTGTCCCTCTTTAATTCATTTTATAGCTAAAAAGGATTGATATATGTTATTGCTACTGTGTCATATATTAGAATATAATCATAGGGCCACCAGAATCAAAACTATCATTGTGAAATATTCCGTAATATTTAGAGAATGACATGCAACATACAAACAACAGATTCTGGTTTACACATCATAAAGTGTACTCAAATGGAAACGTCTAGACATCCCACACATTTATAAATGCACAAAATCCGAAAGATCTCTCATTACAGTAATCAAGCAATACATTATTACAAGTGCAAAATAAACTAAATATTCTATTTATAGATGATTGCCACAATTGTGTTTTTTGTTGTACATGCTAAGCTCCTGTTACAGGTGTTTTCACTAAATAGGAAAAAGATTTTGGCTTGAAATGAGGATTAATAAGTGTGATTTGCATTGGGGGAAAAGGAATATAGTTATACCATATATTTACAGAAGAAAGAAGAAGAAAGGAATAGAAATAAAACCTGTAGAAGTCCATTTTTTTTCTTAAAGTTTAACTTAAATACCTAAGTGGATCATTTACTTAAATTCATAAATTAATTAAGCAATATAATTATCCCCAACTACATAATTGCTTTCAATCAGCATACCTTAACAAGTTTCATGAGCTGGTAAAGGTCTTCAACCTCATCTTCCTGGCATGCAGTATACACTCTTCCAGTATTTACACTGGTACCTTTTATAAAACCACGATAGAGTGGCAAATCCAGTGCATCAGCATATAGGTCAATGGCATGGTGTCCTACAGTCTGATACATATAGCTGTCCAATTCATCAGTCTGCCCTGCCACAATTAAGAAAACAACCATATTAGGTACATTGTTGCAACAATTACAGATAATCACAACACTACAAAGTACTGAGAAAATCTAAATGTTAATATTTTTCAGTTCACAAACAGATGTTTGGTGACAACACCACTATAAACATGGAAAGAAAAAAAATAGATTTCTCCACCCAACAGACGTATGGAGAGGAAGACATCTGTCACAAACATGCTGCCTATTTGCAAATTGTGGTGCCTTTCCTTCTTCCTGCTTCATCCAAAAAATCTCCTATCGATTCAATTCTGCTTCCATTCACATGGTAATTTTCAATAGGAATACAAGACAGAGGCACAAACTCAGATGTATTTCAAAACACTCAGATCAAGAAATTTGTAATGCACTGCAACACTGAGAACAAGCTATAGGCTGTCAAAATTTACAAAAAGTTTACTGTTAAAATTGTTAACATGGTCATCACAAAAGGAGACTATCTCTGCTTAGGCAGAATAAAAGCAGACCACTATAATGTTTTGACACTGTTTAATAAGCAAAAAGCTTATTTCCTTAACCATGAGAAAAAAATTAACCAAATTTTCTTACAAGCAGTTTGTAGCCAGCAGATAAGGAAAAAGCAGCTGAAAATGCAGGTATCACGAATTAGAATTACATCTCAAACTATATAACAAATCATTTACACATAATTTTTTTCAGATAATATTTCTAACAGATTGATAAAATAATAAATTATTATTGGTGAAATCTCCACTTTATTACAAGCTAACACAGTTCACTATTTTAATGCTAATTTTTAACTCTGGTACTTCTCTGAATTTACATAGAGACATCAAGCATTTCTGCTGTACACATGTAGCACATCTTGCAAAGAAGAAGGTCTGTAACTGACCAAGATAACTAGTTTGTGATGTAAGAATTAGGTCAGTCACCTTTGATGCCACACAACAGATATGGTTCTGCACAAAACAGACAAATCCAAATCCCTAATCGCAATTAACCAACCTACACCAGAATAGTAGACTTAAAGGAAAATTCAGTGGTTTCAACATACATGAACATGACAAGGTCTTTAAGTGATATTCTGCTTAGAATACACAGTTTCTTTATTAATTGAGACTCTCCAGGCAACAGTGGTACAAGATAAAATAAAAAGAATGGCATAGAATCCACTATTGCCTGAAGCACCTCAATTAACTTTCTATAAAATTTCCAGCTACACACTTAAAGAGAGCATTTTATGATTTTAATGATAATATTCTACATTTCTGATGAGGATAAATTAGTTTGAAGACAACATATTTCAATAAGATTAGAGATTATTATGTCCTAGCTACCCAGAAAATAAATTTTTCCTATACTCTCCTAGCATTTGCCAGTTCTGCCCGTGACTCATTTGTGATGGCAGCTCCCTTTTTCCTTCCCTTTCTGTGTACCCTACTGTACAGTTACCAAATACCATACTTAATTGCTTAACATATGTTGAACAGTGAACCTAGTTAACATACTTTAGCATTCTCCCCTACCAACTGGAAACAACTCACTTGCTTTTCCAGCCTCACTTCAATTTGTGCTTTAATCCAATATACAAATACTTAGCTCACTCTCTCACCTCACACTGACTACCTGAGTTTCTCCCATTCTTTTTCATAGAAATAAAGTGGAGCCCATGAGGAACTGATCAAAAAATCATTCCAGCCTAAAAGGAAGAAAAGAAGCAGGAAAAATACGTGTATCAAGGTCAATTCCAAGCCACATCAGTTCCTCAATGCAGTTCACAGATGCTGGGTTAGAATAATGGAGAAAGACAAACAAAGATAAAAATGGATGAGCAGCAGCACAATGGCACATTTTTGGCAGCTGGAATGGTTTACAGCATTCAGTTTAGCACCAGTTTAGAGCATTTCTAGAAGTTCAGTGCTAGTTTTGGTTGATGACATCATCTATCAGCTTTTAGCATTTGTGCTACTGACTTCACACGACCCGTTTGTTTACCACCAGAATATCAATATTCTCATTTTCAAATTGCGTAAGCCTTTTTTTAATTGATCTTCTCTTCTTGTGGGCTCTTTTTCCTTTAAGGGAAAATACACTTAATACATCTCCATAGCATTTTCTTTTTCATACTTCTTTCAAGTTTATATGTTTGCCTTCAATATGCAAAACCAGACAAAAACATATATAGGAACTTAATTCAGGCATGGTTGTGAGTCCATTGTTTCTAACCTATTTTTTAAAAAAATCCTGTAAGAAATGTGGCTTTCATACCTGTATTTTCAGCAGGTCTTAAATTGGCTAGAGCAACAATCTGATGCCCAGCAGCAACACATTGCATCATATTGTAACAACTGTCCTTCCCACCACTGTAAGGAAAAGAAAATAGTGGCAATCAAAAGTATAGATAAAAGTTTTAACCCCTTATAACTTTTAACTAACTGTTCCAAAATAAGTATTATCAGAACTGTTTATAAATTTTGAAACATGAAGAGCTGTAGAATAGTAATAGTAGAAAAAGAATAATTTCACCATACATTTACTACATATGTATAGTGCCTAAATACAGTAACCATAAAGCACATAAAGAGTTTTGTATCTTACTATTAATCTGAGAGGTCACATGAAGAAGAGCTACTGACACTGGAATCTCTTCAAAGACTCCCTTATTCCAGAGACGAATTACTCATTACTAGTTAATTTGGATCAAAACCCCAAAATCTGCTCCAGTGAGTTGCCAGCATTAGTAATCCTTTAAAATTAGGTCTGTCATACAGAGGTGATGCCTAGGGACACATTTTCAGTGGTGTACTTGGCAGTGTTAGGTTAACGGCTGGACTCAACACCTTTGAGATCTTCTCCAACTCCATGCATCCTATGTCAGAAATAACATTTCTCCATCATGGGATATGTTGCCTAAACCTTCAACAGTTTGAACATACTTGCCATTGTCAAAAACTTTACTTATTATAGGCAGTAGTTTCAGCTGACACTGCAGAGAACATATGAATTTTTTACTGCATTTCACTGCAAATAAAAATGATTAATGCTAGTAAAAAAATATAAAAGCAAATACAACCATACTCTTGTTTGAGGCCAAGAGATAATACTCCAAAACAGAGGATACAATTAATTTTGACATTCATTCAAGATCTACAGGAACCTTTTCCGCTATCAGTAACAAAAGAATTCTGTTCTCTTGATGTAACTGAAAAAGTATCTCTATGGATTTTAATCAATAGAAAAAGAAACATTACAATCTACAACAAAAGTAGAATACACACTGCTTAAAAGATCCATGTTCAGACTTGTGGCCTTCAGTACAACTGCAGGTGGAGATTCTATGCAGCTTCTTTACATGCCAAGGCACAAAAACCATGGCAGGAACTGCAACTGAGATCTATACAAGCTCTGAAAAAATGCATTTTGTTTTAGAATCACTGAGACATGCACAGGAGAACACATAGCACAAGCAGTCATTGCTACAACAGACCGTTGTGTTCCTTGTAGTCACAATATTACTATTTCTACCTGAAAGGGAGTTGGAGCAAGATAGGGCTTGGCCTCTTCACCCAGAAAACAAGTGAAGAACAAGAGGAAATGGCCTCAAGCTGCAGCAGGGGAGGTTCAAGTTGGACATCAGGAAGAATTTCTTCATGGGAAGGGTTCTCAAGCATTTGAATGGGCTGCCCAGGGAGGTGGTGCAGTTACCACCCCTGGAGATGTTCAAGAAATGACTGGACATGGCACTTGGTGCTATGGCGTAATGGACAAGTGGTGATCGGTGAAGTGTTGGACTTGATAATCTTGGAGGTCTTTTCCAAACTAAATGGTTCTGTGATTTTGAAACAAACTCCTTCAGAATTTCCAGCTTTAAGCTCTCCCTTTTATTTAGCCCTCTACACAAAAGCTTCAAAGTGCCTTAGAGGAATGTAACCCTTTAGCTATTCCCCTCAATCTCTGCTTTTATCCATGCAAAAATTCTGTATGCTGTCTTGAATTTGTTGTGTAATTCAAACCTGGAGTAGAAATAGTGCAAAACATGGCATCCTTTTGTACTGAACAGATTTTCATAAAGCAGTTGTTTCTGTTTCAGTGCTAAAAAGTAAATATTAACATGACAGAATCCTACTTGGAGGGTCCATCTCTACTTAACATTCTTATAATGCATACTGGAACTTTCTTCTAACCTATATACAGACATAAAAAATTTTAAAATCATACAGTCATTACTTTTGGACACCCTTCTCGACAGCTTGAAAATGTAGATAGTATTAACTTTATAATTTGAACTTCCATGCTTAACAGAGTAATGAGACAAAGACTCTTTCTTTGTGAATGACTTTATGCTAAAAAATAAAAGTTTCCCACTAGTTCTGATTTCAGCTACAAACAGCACTTCATAAAAATAATTGTATGACAATAGATAATTGCCTATGCTGTTTACAGCATTTTAATATTTTTTAAAAATTGAAATTAAAAAATTAAAATGTCACTGGAATAGATCTATTAATCCTTTCAATTAATTTATGTGTGTATATATATATATATATATATATACACATAAAGACATTTTAAGATGCATATTGATATACATATTGCTTACATTGGACCACCAGTTAGTAGGTGGAAATCTGTGCTTACTAAATCACATGCTACTGTCCTGTTATTTATTCTCTGTATTATTTACCATAGCCCTAAAAACTACCAGTACCAAGAAACAAATGGCATGGTGCCCACCCACAAGACCTTCCAAACTAAATGTAAAACACAATATGGCTAAGACCAATGAAACCAGACAACCCAGGCCCATGGTAGGAAGGTGGACTCAAAGAAGTCCTCAGAAGGGTGATGAAGACAAGTACTGAGATAGCCTGGGGACCCCTCTCAACTCCCAGCACAGAAAAAAATAATAAGGCCTTTTTGTGGAAAGCTCCAAAGTGAGGTCAGTCAGGGTTCTGCAAGTATGTTAACAAGCAGGCTTATAAACAAAATACCAGAAGAAAAAAACCTGGGTAACCGTGAAGATATGAACCTATGAATGACTTCTAAGCAAAATTCCTTTCTATAGACAAGTATAACCACTTACAGTTAAGAAAATTCTAGAAGAATTTTAAAGAGTTGAAAAACATCATATTTCAGGTTGAAGACTGGCTTTAAAATGTTTATGATTTAGCACAAAACAAAATGCAGGGTTTACCCCATAAATACCACCTTAAAACAAGACTATCAACTTTTAGTGTGGCCAACATTCTACAAGGAAAAAAAAAACAGGTTAAAGTAGTTTCATACATAATCCTGACCTTTGCAAAAGTAAGAAGCACTTTTCAAATACTTTTTTCCCCTCTGATCTTTGGCTAGCTCTGTTACAAAGACTTCAGACACTTTGATGTCTCTTTAAAACTCTTCTTAAAACTATTACTGAAACTAAATCCATCCTTGTAAAATAGACCATTAAAATAGCAATTGTGTTAGAAACCTGTTTATAGGATTTTGTTCCATCCTGCCTTTTAACACATTCCTCTGCTTTGAGAATATCAAAGTAAATAATCCAGAAAGTCAAAGTCTTATCTATAAAATAAAATTTTAAAAATTGAAGCTAATTTTCCCTACACCATATTTGAGCCAATCTAGAAAAACAGACAACATTTCCTGTATTTTCTCATTTGCATGAGTTTTGTAATGATTTGCAGTTGTTATGACCAAACCCCAGTTTTCAACAAGGTTTGATATTGGCCATTCCCTGAAGAATTTAATACATTAAATGCTTTGGCTTAAGTAAATAGCTACTGCACCCAAAAAATAAAAATACACAGCTCACATCTGCACAGTTCTTTTCCACTTAGAGGTTTCCTAACTTATTTTTTTTAATTAACTATTGTTTCATGTTAGTTTCTAAAAAAAAAAAAAAAAAAAAAAAAAAAAAATTACAAGAACTGCAGAAACTAACAAAGAAACTTACAAAAAATACGGGACGGCGGTGAGGGAAGATGGCAAACACAGCAACCCTTGACAGACACGATTGGAACGAGCTAGCTTCATCATTTAAAACCGGCAAAATTTAATCTCTCGCAAAAAAAAAAAAAAAAAAACACACTACAAAAATCTATCGTTAGAACTCGAGAAAAATCTATCCTGAAAGACCTTAAGATACTTGGAAAGCAAAAGCACCTGGATACTGAACTGCGAATGAGCAGAACCCTCTTTTTAGAGCAGGACATGCGGCCCACGCTCTGCGCCCCCAGCGAAGGCGCTGCCCGCGGCCCGGGCGGCTCCGGCTCTCGCCTCGGCGCAGACGAAGAACCAGGGAGACCGGGATATCGGAGAGCAAGCGACTGGGGCAAATAACTGTAGGTCTTGTTTTGGCTCGGGGGGTGGGGGTGTGTTGGTTGGTTGTGGGGGTTGTTTATTTGTTTGGGGTTTGCTTGTTTAATTTTAAAAATACACCGGTTATTCTTGAATTCTGCCGTAACACGGGAATTGTCCTCAGTCTCTCCCTGTGCGCAGGCAGGGACCGGCTCGCCCCGGCACTCGCAAGCGGCCTCTCCACGGGCAACAGGCAGAGCCGGCAGCCGGTGGGAAACAAGTCGCCCAGCCAGGGGAAGGGAGGCAGCAGGAAACGCATGGGCGGGAAGGCCGAGCGGAAAGGGCCGGGCGGGTCTCCCGGGTGGCGCTGGGTGGAGCGCGACCCCCGGGCGGGCAGGGCTTCTCCCCGCGCCCTCTCTCCGCCTGTGAGACGCCCCTCGCTCGCTCACATAGGCGCTCCGTCAGCGGGTTACCTGATCAAAGCCACTACTCTCATGTTGCTTGCAGGCCGGGGGTGGTAACACTGACAAGGAGGTGGGCGACAGCCGGCAAGTGCAGCGGGGAAGGCGCCCTGTCGCACAGCCACCCTAGGCTGCGCACGCTGCCGGCTCCTCCGTTGCTACCGCTACCGCTTGGCCGCCTCCCCTCGACGGGCCCTCCTCCCGGGGCAGGCCGGCAGACTGCCTGCACAGACCGAGGCTCGGCGAGCCGCCGGCCCCCGTGGCCGGGGAGGTGCGGTGCCTCCGCCGCGGGGCTGCGCGGCGGCCGGGGATGCGCCGCTCTGGCGCGGCCCGGGGGCGGGCGAGAGGAGGGCGCGGACGCGGAGGCAGAGCGCCGGGCGCCTATGGAAGGCAGGGCGGACGCGCTGGTAGGCCCGGGCCGCCCGTTTGAGGCGCCTGCCGCCTGCCGCTTCCCTGTGACTGCCTATTGCCTTCTGTCCTTCAGCGAAGAACCGCGGACCTGCTCCAAGTGACTGCTGCCTAGGGAGCAGGGCCGAGGGAGGCCACCCCCGCCACTTGGGGTCCCCGGCGCGGGGACTGTAGGGCGTAGTTGTAACTCCACCGCGATCCGGGGCAGGGACGCCTGCAGGGCCCGCTGGGAGGGCAGGAGGTGCCGCGGGGCTTTCCTGTGATTGCGGCAGCGGGGAGGTTGGAACAGCAAAGCTGACCACGCTACCTCGCTGCTCTCCGCTCGTAGGCGAGCACAAAATGTCCTTCTGCATATTCGGCTTTAGCTGCTGCAGACCGAAAATCGGATCTCCTGATCTGATCCCTGTTTTGGGCCAATTTTCTGACCAATCCCGCCGTGAGGCACATGACAGACACCCGTGTAGGTTTGCAAGCTAAGTCACAAGCTTACCCAGGCGCCCAGTCTTTCGACACCTGACACACAAGTTTATTTTCCCCATGTCAAGGAAGAAACACGTGGGTTAGTTCTCTCGAAGAAACTTTATTGCTAGACTAAGAGTACTGTATCAGCAGATAAAGGCATTGCTGTTGGTATTGCGGCAGGGTTTCAAGCAGCAGTCTAAAGGCCTGCCACTCTCGGGGCTTTGGTTCCTAGGGCCTGTGAGACTGGAATGGGGCCAGAAGCCACTGGTGCGCGCTTGGGTGCCCACCCTGGCTGGAGCCTGGTGTGCAGCTCAGCGGGACCAGCACAGTGCCTCAGGATGAGCCTCCCGGCTGCCCCGCTCCCCGCAGTGACCAGGAATGCCCATTCATGGTTCCTGCTGAATTTAGTTGCAGCAAACACTGCAGATATCACAGAAAGTTTTGTCCCTCCAGGCTGGGATAAATGCTTTATGCGCTGTGAGTGGACTTACCAGTCCCCTGTAATGTGATATTATACAATGCTATATAACAATCTGTACCACTCAGGCTTTTCACTCAGGCTTTACATTAGTTCCTTGCACATAGGCTGCTGAGTATGAAGTTCCCAGGAAGAGATAAGATGGAAGAAAGCATTCTAAAAAAATGACTTTGTTATAGTGATACATGTTCCAAAATAAATGCATAGTGAAACAAGTATATAAGTTTGGTTTCTTATGTACAGCTCATGAAACAGCTTGAAAAGCCTTTTTTTTTAAGATGATTTTAGTTAGCACATGATTTATATAGTGATTTATACAGTAAATCACTATAAAATAGGAATGAATAATTATGGTCAGATATGAAGGTGATGATGCCTTCCTAAATACACTTTTGAAAAGTTAAGAAATGACGATATAAAACTTGTTTGTTAAGTAGTTGTGTAGAGGTAGTAAGCGCAAAAGAGATTTTTCTGCGCTGGAATAATTGCAAAAAAACATACATTTGAAAAAAATAAATCTTCAGTTCATGCTTTGGCCACCACGGGCTGGCATTATGAAACGGAATGACTTGCCTTGGAATTGCTTACAGGGCTTTTGAGTTTCCTACTAGTTTATTGATGATGACATAATGTGTAAATCTTTGAAAGCTTTCTCTGCTCTTCAAAGCATGCTAGGTGATCTAAAGGAGGGTGTCTTAGATGTGAAATTCTGATTAAACCACAGGATTTTTTTAGGGCTTGGGACTTCTCTTTTTAGCTCATAAAGGTAATGGAGACCTGTTCTGAACTAGAAGAGAGATTTTTAGCAGAGATTACTAAAATGAGTGAAACAGTACTGCATAGTACATGAACTAGTAGAAAACAACCAGACCTCTGAGGAACTGTAAAAAAGGCAGAACAAAGTTATTTGATTTATTGCCCAGAAAATAAAAAAAGTGGACAGTAATTTTGTGATACATCTCCTCTGTATTTTCTGGGTTTGAATGATGCATATTTACTTATTTATTATCACAAAAAAGAATAATTTGGCTACTAGCTGTGAACCCTTAGAATATGCTTATTTGCAATACTTAGCAATGATACATGGAAAGTAAAAATCATGGACATAAATTAATCTGCTTTATAAAATGGAGAGGTCATATAATCTGTAACTGTAATCAGACAGCTTTAATACAAATACTCAAATACTTGTAAAGATATTTTCTAAGCATTATTAGAAGATCTGCAAAGAGTAATTCTGAAGTCCTGCATTTTCAAAAAGGTCTGTTATTACTAATCTATTTTTGATATAATATAGCTGGGCTTTGGGGGAATGGTTCTATTGCATTCAGTTCTACAGCTTCCAGAAAAACCACATTTCCACAGACTTGTTTGAAGTAGAAGTTAAATACAATACTGTAGGACCAAGGTCTGCTTAATTTACTAGTGC
Organism: Pyrgilauda ruficollis; assembly: GCF_017590135.1. Lineage (NCBI taxonomy): Eukaryota > Metazoa > Chordata > Aves > Passeriformes > Passeridae > Pyrgilauda > Pyrgilauda ruficollis. The sequence continues at coordinate 300,170 of NW_024512543.1, forward strand.
AACTGGAATTTTTGCTGCTACTTTATGAAGACATCAGTAGTTATTTTCACAAATAAAAAAGGGGCATTTGGGTCCCAGAATTTGAGAAATATATCAGAATTGAATTAATAAAGTGGGGTTTGAAAACAAATCTGCATTTTACCCAAAAGGATGCTGTTTTCAAATTATGTGGAATATATTCTATGAGAAAATCTGTTTGCTTTCATTTACCTAATGGAATAGCTCTTGTGTAGTGTCACTGCTCTTAAAAAGTTCTGCCATATGACAGTGGACAAAAGACAGTGCACCATCTCTCAAACTGCTTGCCCCAAGACATTCTGCTGTATTGCCTCAAGCAGCTCAAACAATAAAATCCACCAAAGCTGCCTTTCATCTTGGGGTAGTACTGGCTAGTTCGTGCAGAAGGCCTGCAATGGCTCAGTGTTTCTTTTTCACCCTTTTCTGCCTAGAAAGTTGAAAATAATGATAATGAATTAGTATAACTGGAGGAACCTGTCAGAGGATTGAAAAAAAGCAATGCAGTATCCCTAATGATCTGGAATGGTTAATTAAGTTCTCTTATAAATGAGTTCCAAAAATAACTTACTTTCAGTAAGTTATTCTGAGAAACAGTCATTTTAGCATACCTGAGCTGCAGTGCCTCTTAGCAAAGGGCCAATTATCTGGTGATTGGCAGTTAAAGGTGAACTAATGAAGTTCTTAATTAAAAGATTTCCTATTATAATCACCAGTAAGTAACAGAATACTGCATACATAAAGCAGATATAACGTTAGAAGAATATTTCCATTTTGAAACAAAGGTTTTGAAAATCGTCTCTGCTTTGCTTACCAGGTCCAGAATGGGAATGTTAGAGTTTTCACGGGTGTAGCTGGCAGTGTGCCACTATTGGCCTTTGTTAGGGTGTCCTGCCCTGACTCTCCTACAATCAGAGGTGTTTTCTTCATTTAACAGGTGGCAGAATTTTTTGCTGCTCTTAATGCCCAAAGTTCTCTATGTAATACAGAAAAACGGTTTGAGATTTTACAGGAGAATATTTTGGTTGGACTTTTAACTAAGAAACTGGCTGCAGAGTTCCTTTAGCTGCCTGTCATCAACAGCTTCCCTGAATTTTCACTTACTTCACAGTAAGCAGGATATTTTCAATTTCTCTGCGAGATTATACTAGAATTATATTTTGAGAAAAAAAATCTGGTTTGTCAGCATGAGATGCATTGACATACTACTAAAATCTGAAAAAAATGAACTTCTCAGGCGGCATCTCTCTCTCCATTCAGCTGTACAAGGACTCCAGGTCCTACTGTCTATGTTTCTACAGCTCAACAGATGTGGAGTATTGCTCTGAATGCCGTATAACCACACTAACAGTTCATGATGCCCTAGATAAAACAACCTGTTAAGATTAGCTTGGGCACCTTGTCACACTCATTGTCTCTTTTTAGACCAAAATAGGCATACATTGACTTAAAGTTGATCTCCAGCCATTCACACAGACATGGCCCTGGGGATCAGCGCTGTATGTGAACGTTGTCTTATTTGGCCTATGGTTTCCTTGCTCTTAAGTGCTCCATATAAACACTACTAAACACAGCTAATCTTGTCATTCTTAGTTCTAGTCAGGCAGGGCTTGTCATTTTCGTAAGTGATTTGAATTTTTTCTGCAGAACTATGAAATTCAGCAACTTTATTTTGTCCTTTGTATAGAACTTTTTAGAACTCTCGGACTGGTATTCATTGACTGCTATGACAAAGAGAATTTAGCCTAAGGTAGCATTATATACGTTCTTGACAAATAGGTAATTGTCCTTACATGATGTCAGTTTTTCTAAGCTTTTGATGAACTTCATTAACCAATCTACCATTCTTCAGAGAGTCAAAGATATAACATTAACCTTATAAGATTATGCCTCTGTCAAAATGACCAGTGTTTCTATCAGGCACTAGTGCAAGCTAAATTAATATTCAGTGACAAATAAACAGTTTTTCCACTTGACTAGATGAGTTTTCAGTGTTCAAAATCTTAATTCTCTCTATTAGTAAAAGCACTAATATTAATTAGCACCAAGAGAAACTGTTGAATGTGACTGGCAAAATCATTAATTTACCATTTTCTGTTAAGCATAATCCATGGTATTTAAATGTATTTTTCTCTGTCTGAAGTCTTTAAGTACTTTCAAGACAAAAAACGATGTCTGACCACCTCCAGGTCACCAGAAAGCCTGTAGTAATAAAGGAGTTTCTCTTCTACATATATCTATTTTGATTGCAATTAAAAATTTAAGTGGGGATGTTATATTTACAGGTTTAAAGCACTTTTATATTCTCCCCACTTTTTCTCCCTTATTAAAAAGATCGGGGGTTTAGAAATGAAGATTTAGATTTTTTTTGTGGAGATTTTAAATGCAAAACAAATTTGCAAGCTAATCTAATAATACATTGAAAAAATGTAAATCAGAGATGAGTTTATTGCAAAGAAGTACATGTACAAGATTCAAAACCAAGTCCCTGTTATCTAACATGAGATGTTTCCTGTGAAGCTGTATTAACTGCCGATGAAGACTGAAGGCAGAAATTTTGGAGTGTTTCTGCACGTTAGAGACTGTTAACCATTCTAGAGAGGAAGAAAGAGACTAGGCTCAATAATCCTTAAAATGTGTTCTTCATCCAACAAATTTGAATCTAAAATGATAGGTTTAATTTATTGGGAGTTAGCCATCTATTGGCTGCAAAACACCCAGGAAAAAAATGTGGTCATGGATAATAATCCATGAGAACAGAGAAAAATTATCTATCTATTTTAATGAGGTTAAGCTACAGTATCTTCTCCATCATCATAAGGTAAACCACAAGGATCTTGTAGGTAGAAATGGCTGAGATATTTTTACAGAGACACAGAAATTTAGAGAAACAGCTTTCAATGAAAAGAGTCAGAAAACTGAACTGTTGCAATGAAAATCTAAAAAGGAACTATTGTCTCTTATTGTAGTGGTGTATGATTTGAGATCATTCCTCACTTATTAAGTGGTTCTGCAGTTCATGATTGATTAAAACATTTGAGTAGGTTAAAGCTGGTGAAGTTTCAGGGGAGTAAGCATACAAAAAGTTTTTTGGCCCATTTGTTTCATTGCAAAAATCTTTCTGTACCATAAAATATTTATAACAGAGTTGTAAGTAATAAAAAGGACTATTTTCTTTGCATTCCACTCTTCCTATTTGTTCAATTTTGTCAGTAAAAATAACATTAATAACTTTAACAATCAAAGCAGATTTTAATGTGTCATATTTAATACTCTTCATCTCACAGTTAAATTTTTCAAGAGAGAATTAATCTAGTAAATATGGAGCTGTTTTGACCTAATTAGCAAAGTAGTGAGCTTAATTTTGAGTGATACAGAGAAAGCATTTCATGCTGAAAAGAAGCAGCAAATCAGTTTTACTTTTCAATGTCCCATTGAACTGTATGACATCATGTGTAGTATAAACCACTTGACATAATCTGCCTCTGATTTTGAGTCCTGAAGGAAGGGTGGCTGTGACAGTGCCCTTTGAAATAACATTGAAGCTTCAGCTCCCATGTCAACATCATGCTCTAATCAGTGCAGTCTTTTTTGTCACAGGGTCTTCCACCTTATAATTGACCCTGACATATGCTATTCACTCTACCCCTTGGCTTCGGACATATAATTCCTGTCATGGTCAATTATTAGGTGATAGAGCCTGCAACCACAGGGACCATTGCTTAAAATCATCCTACACAGTAAGCCCTGAAGTGACCAAATTCACATGTAACTGGAGGGGAAGAGGGGATCTAGTCTTTGATAAAACGAATATTCTTTTCACTTCTATATAGAAAAATGTCAATTTTCATCATCCTATAAGTTACTGAGACAAATGGTGACAGTGCTATTTCTGAAACAGGTTAAGGAAAAGTACAGAAACCTTTACCAAACTCAAAACACTCTGCAATGAGGAAATTGTCTGTATGAGCATACAGTATGCATAAAAATTAGATTACACTACATTTGAAAGGCAGATGAGAGTTTAAGAGTGACAAGTGGGCAAGTGCTAAAAATAAGGGCATGTTACTTCCTTTCCAACACTGCTTTGTCTGTATGCTTTCTTTGATGTTGTTTAAGCTTTGAAGTAAAGAAATACTTTTCAGGAGTCTGAAAGGTAATTCTGATTACTATATTGATAAGAACGGGTTTTGAACAAAATATGTCTTGTGGTTTTCCCATTGGTTCTATAATGCCTGAGAAACTGCACAATGACAAAAACCTGCTCTCTGTTCTTCATACAAACATTATGATTTTCAAAACCAAACAGTTTTGCAGTCATTGTATTTCTGCAGTAATGTTAAAAAAAATCATTACTTCAGGAATGTGAGCTGAGAAGAGCAAAAGTTTACCATTTGTCTACAAAGGTTGAAAGGCAGTTTTGTGAACTCCTGGTTCACTTCACAGATTCTCTGTCCATAGTCAACTATGCCACTAACCCAGAGGACTCTCCCTGTTTTTTGCTGTGTGAACATTAATTTCAATCTGCTAGGCACCATTGCCTGTTTATTTGGGTTTGGGTTTTTTGGTTGGTGGGCTTGTGGGTTTTTAAAAAGAAATTTGAAGGGAATTTTAATAATCTATAGTCTTTTCAAGTCACAAATTTTTTGTCTGTGGGAATCTTACACTGTATTGTTTCACTGCTGACAATTTACTTAATTCTCTTATATATAGAACACAGGTCAGAAATAATCTGTAAAAGATCCTTGCATATCTGCTGAGTTTTAAGGTAATACAAGATATAGTGTTCTGAAAGATGCGATTTGGTGATATCTTTATTGCATCTCTTAGCCTGAATAGACAAAGCTCTAATTAACATTCATACAATTATCTAAGTCTTTAAAATCCCATCTGTCTTAATGATGTATACATAGCATAGCAAGCCCAATAAATACCAAGCACATACAATGCAAATGCTTTTAATTTAAACTATAACACATCTTACTGAAGCTCTTGTACATATTCTGTGGTTCAATTGTATGGTTATCATAAGACTTGAAGACTTCCTCCTGAAGTACACCATCCTGCATATATCTGAGAGCTGTTAGTTCAGCAACTGCTGTTACTGTGTGCAATATCCAAACAAGTAAACTTTGGAAATAGCTGATTTAGCTACATATGAGTTACCTAGTGTGTAACCTCAGGTGTTTGCAAGACAAGAACTAACCTTGACTGAACATGCAAATAGACGCAAATACTAAATTTCCACACCTTCAGAATTTAAAAAAAATAAAAGTGCTGTTCCTAACATGCATTCTTTTATCTACCCTGCATGTATCATGTGACATTCTAAACCTTATTTCATAGAAGAATTAATTCAGCTTTCAGCAGTGTGCAGTCTGTGAAGCAAGGAGAATAACTCCTGGCTGCTTTATGGTTTAAAGCATGATTGGATATACTAACAGGGCTCCATGAAGTACTTATTTCAATATATATAATGTATTTTTAAAATATTTCATCTCTATACAGGTCTCTTCCTCTCAAGAAGTGGAGCATCTCTATTGGCCTTAAGAAGATGAGGCAATAGAGCCCAAAAATACTGAGACAGCACCAGTGATCTGAATCTTGAAATTTTATTCTCTGGTCAATAACTTGTTGATCATTCCTTCTACTTCAGTTGCTCTTTGTTTCAGTTTCTCTCTGTATAAAGTGACATAGCTATACCTTGCAGAGTATTTTGAGAATTATGTGAGTTTACAACTGCGTAAGATACAAAACATCATTGTAGTAAGTATTTTTAAAAGAGTCTTTTCATAAACCTTTTAACTCTGTTGCTCTAAAAATCATTCTTATCATTTAGATTATGGCAATTAAGGGAAATACTTTTTGTGTAATGAATGAGATAATCTATAGTTACATAAATTTATAAGATTAGCTTATTTTCAATGTTTATATGCAGGTTCTTCTGGGAAAGTAGACAGGGACATCAGAAGCAGTATTTAAATCTCACCACGGCAACTGATTTTTCTATGCTCTATCAAATAACATATTTGCAAAACTGCCAGATGGGGAGAGAGCTGCAGTGAGAAAATAATGGTGAGGTTTGTAGTACGGGAAAAAGGGATCAGACATTGGATACATTATTTTAACATTATGAGGAGCTTTAAAAATTTAACAAACTTCTTAAATAGAGGCTTTTCATTGATCTGTCTTCTGCAAAGATAGCAAAAGGAAAAGGTGAAAGAAAACCATACAGCTAAAACTGACACAAATCCTAACCAAACACAATTAATAAGGAGTATAAAAATTGTAAATATTTGAATGATAAATCTTGTGGCAGTATGGGAGGCAGGAGGTTACTATAAGCTTTGCATTGAAGATTTCTAGTAGGGTATATCCAGTCTCTCCTCCTTCCGTTATGGATACAATTGGTAAAAAACAGCTTTGAAAAATTTGATTCTCCCAGGCTTTTATGCATACTACAGCATTAAAAGCAAACATTTAAAGATAGAAAACTTGTGAAACCTCAGTGCATTTTTTAACCCATTTCCAGGCAGCATTAGATCAACAGCAGAAATAATTGCTGTCAGTTTGTACTTTTTGACCAATAATTCTCTGTATTTTCTGCAAGAAACTTGAGTGATGCAAATGACCTTATTTTTACAGCATGCTTTTATTAAATAGTTTATTATTTTGGCAGACTAATAAAGATTTTGGTATTTGCTTTTATTTGCAATAATATTACCACGACATAAAAAAGGATTTTATGTTCTTTTTGAGGAACAAGGAGGATAAAAGTGTTGATGGATAGTGCAACTAAGGCATCAGCAATGAGCTGGAAATGAGACACATAAATATGAAAGCAGAGCTAAGAAAATAGAACTGCACCCTTGGCCTTTCTTAAAAGAACATGCACATGCCATGGTTCATTCATACAGTTACAGAAACTCCTTTTGTTTTTAGTGAGTCAGTGAAAATATGCAAAGACTAAAATATTACCAAGATTCTCAGTTGTTTGGCATATTTCTGTAGTTAATGTAGTTGTGAAATGTTTCAAAACATTTAGAGAAATGACTGTTGATGATGATTTTTTAGAAGACATGTATTTTCTTTGAAGTATAAATTTGTCCTTTTTTTCGAGTTATGTCTTAGACAAAGGTGGTGAAGGAATATCTGCGTTCAGTTTTCCCTTTTTTGCCCTTCAAACAGACCTAATTCTTTAAAGATCAAAGAGCTGAGACCTCATAGCCAGATCAGACAATCACACCAAGGTTTTTAAAAACAAAATTATCAGTCCTGTAGGAAAAATAAAAGAAGCCTATATACCATGTAATAGAATTAATCTTACTTTATATTGGATGGGGAGTTTGGTTTCAGATTGAGAAGACTGTGACTATAATATTCATTTCTCAATAATCTGAGCTCCTTGAGAATGGGTGGTGTTAGATGCAAGGAGTATACAGCAGTAAGAAATGTATTGATTCAAACACGTAATTGGATGTGCCTTGCAAATAACGATACTTTCTTGATTGAGGGTGCTTAAGATTTGAATTTTGCTTATAACCACTCCTCAAAAAGACAGTCGAAGTAGAAAAATATGAACAGAACAAATACCGCATGAAAAAAAGCTAAACAGGCAAACAAAACTTTCCCTCACTGGAAATTTGTTTGTTCCATTTGCCTTTTCTAAAAGGCAGCCAGTAAATAGGAATCACGAAGTATGAGTTTCTTAGAAGAATAAATCTAGCAATTAATTATATGTCAAGGCTTAAGAATCAAAAAACTGCTTATGCCCATTGCCAGTCATTCACTCCCTGTCAGTAGTAGTTCACATCTTTCCTGGGATGGCATCCAACCACAGTGGCATCTAAAATATAGCAGGCTATATTGTTACAGTTGGAGGTGAAATTGAAAGTTGCACCAAACAGAAGTGACAAATTCACATTGCTCAGTGTTGCCTAGCAATAAGAGATGAGTTTATTATGAACACTTGACTCTATATCCATCGCAAAGAGGCTTTGTATTCACACCAAAATGCCACTAGTCTTACAGGCAAAAGGGGCAAAAATAGGGTGGGCAGAAGGAGGGAGCAGTCACGGTAGTTGTGAGTATGTTCTGTATTTCAAGATTTCTCTCTTTCTCAGGGGAGCGGGTCAGGAAGGAGAAGGCAGAGCCTGCCTCCAGCTGAACTCTGAGATTGGCCAGGTAGCTTGTTACAGACCTTAATCGTGCTTTTGAATGTCCTTAGTAGTGCTGTTTCATTAGTAATGGCTTGTAGTTCAGACACTGCAAATGAAATCTTTACTGAATGTTCCCAAGTACTGCTCAGTAGTTGTTTTCATTGTGCAGAGCTATCAATGTGCTTCTGCTCTATTTTCTTTTTTTTTTTTTCTTTTTTTTTAAAGGGAAAAGGACAAGTGATCAGGGAGCTTTTCCCTCCTCAGACATCTTGCTCTTTTCTTTTTTGACCACTGTTTATGTGGGAGAACATTTATTTCTACCTTGGACATTGGACCTTGTCTCTCAAAGTATTAATTACTTAACTATTCACATAAATGTTGTTTTTTTAAAGAACACTTAGGTATCCTTGAAGACCTTACTGGATACCCACACATTTAGGCACATAATCAATTTTAAAAATCAATGCAATAGTTTCTATTAAACCGGCCCCCCCTCCAATAACTGATCTGTTTCTGTGTTTTTATGCCATCTGCATTTTTGACAACTGAATATTTTTGACAGCATGGTCCATTGTGCCCAAGTTCACATCATTTTTTTTCTCTCTTTTTTTTTTTTTTTAAACATCATATGACTACATATGTAATAAGAAATTGGGTTATATCACACATTTTGCTTTGCAGATTTGGGTTCACAGTGGATTTTTTGAACTGACAAAAATTGTACAAGAAGAATTTCTATTATAAGAGTGCATTTATTTTATAGACATGCTGGATTAATGAAATGATATGTAAATATATTGAAATTACAAAACAGTTGTGATTGTAAGAAGCTTTAGAAACAAAAAAATAAAGATGAAATTTAGAGATTATGTAGTTTAGGTAAAATAGAATAAAATATAAATAAAAATGTTCTCTCTTGTGAGATGTTTAATTAAAAATGCTAGTGCATAATTATCTCCTTAACTTATGTGTTCATCTAGCCAAATTAACTGAATATATGAAAATTTGATAGTATAACTTCTATATTTTGGGTGCAAAAATGCAGCTATTGTCTCAAATTGTGACTTAGGCAGTTAGCTTTGAAGGTATAAAACTGAGGTACTTGCATTTTGTAAATGTTTTTGTAAAAACCTTTAGTAACTTTGGTCCTTTCTTTATTTCAGATTCAACGTGTTACAAACAAACATATTCCACCTGTTACAACAATCTGGCATATTACTTCCTTGATACGTGATGATACAATACCTCTCAGGTTTGCTGAGTAGCAAAGAGAAATGTAAGCAAATGAAAAGGTTTTCCACTTTCACAGTTTTTTTCTGCTTGGGGTTCTGTTTGTCTGAGAACCGTATGAATAGAAGCCATATTTTATAGTATTTCTTTAACCTCTGCCATCTGGTGTAGGTTAGTTTTTCCACTGCCAACATATCCTAGAGGCCCCAGTACCAAAATGTTTAATTTCTAAGTAAACATTTGGACTTTATAAATCCAGTTTAAAAAAATAGAGCATTATTTTTTTAAACTTTATACTACATTTGCCACTACTGATGACATTAATAAACACACAGGCAGGTATATGGGTTTAAAGGCGTCTGGCCATGACTTTTCTGCAGCCAGCCTCCAGAGATGTTAGGTCAGCTGACATCTTTAATCACTGAGTCATGCTCAGTTATCACAAAGAGACTTGAATATTCCCTTCTGACTTAAAACCTGAAGTTGTGTCATGGGATTTGCACCACCACAGCCAAAACTTTCCAAATCAAATATGGTTTCAGGGAAATAATAGTCACTCATGCCAAAGCCAGAGCTTTAACTTTTTTTTTTTTTTTTTTTTTTAATTTAAACCAAAGTTATTTCATTGCAACAAGAAAGGATTGTTGCTACAAAAGAATTTAGGCAAGTAACTAACCACTTAAGAAAACCAAAGAATGTAATAACCATATGTCTAGCAACTTCCTTATGTCTGAGGAAAAAAAAAACCCAAAAATCATGTGCCAGAATTCTACTACCAAGAGGATAAAGTCCTTTTTAAACTTGCAAGAGTATAGTGTTTCACTTTGTACTAGGTCGCAAATTATCAGATTTCTGTTTGAAGAAATGCAGTGCTGTTGATTGTCCCAAGCTGATCTTCAGTCAGAGTGAAAAACTGAAAAATCCTTGCTTGTGCTGAGCATGGGCAGGCAGACTGAATTATCTTAATCAGTATTCTTCAGAGGCAGACAGTCACCAGGTAAACAACCCATGGACAATATGGGTGCACGGATTACAGAGAACATTTAAAACTGTGTATAGGCAAGTTCTGAAGGGTAAAGAAAAGATAAATAACTACTATCTTGTTTCTTAATTTTGATTTAGGGAAAGTTCTGGAAAAAACCTTAGGAATTTCCACTTCTTTACATGCCCACCTAATTAAATTTTTGTGTGGATGTGTGGTTTTCCTTAAATTCTAAATATCAAGGATATAGAAGGTTTTCCACCTTCACTTGATGCACTTTCTAATCCTGATGAGTATTCAGAAACATATTTCTGGCATGAAATGAATTTTTAATGAAAATTCAGAAAAGGTCATCAGTTAGTGTTTATTGAGTTTCAAATGAAACAAATCTTAATAATAAAGAACAGTAAATTAATTAACAAGTGTCTCTTTTTTGAGCACTGAGGTCTGAGCTGCTGTGCAAAAGTTATGCCCATTTAAATGAATTTAAAATTTGATTAGTTTAATCGGTGTGATTTGGTAATGAAGATTGATGGTATTTGTTGAATTTAAATGATGCTTGTCCTGAGGATAATTCTTCTTGCTGGACAGTGTGTATGAAGAGATGAGTATCACCTTTCAGCCAATCTGGGGTGTGAAATTCTGTGTTACTTTGCAAGACCACTAATTGCATTTATTTTATTACGCTGAGTTATAAACAGCAGCATCTGGGGAGTGAACATCCTCTCTCTTTCACAGTGGTAGTGACTTCTTCTGCCTGGACAGACAACTGGTGAAATTGCCTCAGTATGAATCATCAGAACAGATAAATCAGTGCCCACACTGTGATCTTTTTAGTCATCAGCAAAACTTGTTCAGTTTAATTTAGTAATTTTCTAATTCCAGCTCACTGGAGACCATTGATATTTTTTCTTTGTGGTTCTTAAACCTACCTGCATTGGAGTGGCTTAGACATGCCCTGAAAGATTTACCCCAGTATTTCTTTGTAACCATTGATTAGCACTGCAAACCAGTGCTCAGGTTTGTGGTGTGCCTGGACTCACCCTGTTCTTTCAGCACCTCTTACTAATCAGCTCATTCCCTTCTGATTCTCAGTGAACTCTACCCTGGATGTTCTGAGCTTGGCTAGGTATTTTAAGAGTGGGTTTAGCCTTAGCAAACCAAACCATCTTTTTATCTTCCCTCTTCTGCCACAGTCTTTCCTGTAAACTTTTGGTCAATGTAAGAGAATTTTTCAAAGGACTGAAGATCACAGTATTCATGCAGGTTTTTTTGCACATAAGCACCTGTGTGAGAAGGAAAAGAACCAAAGTCAGAGCTCCAGCAAGGAAAAGACTAGAGTAGGTCGTTGCATGTTTGGTCATTCAGTAAACATGCAGCACAGCCTGTCACAACACTATTGTTGTCTTTCATATCAGTAGTAAAAATATGTAGGAAGAACCTGTGAGTAATTTTCATTAAATTATATCTTTTGTTGCTTCTGTCTTAAACTGGGTGTAAAATTGGTCCTAACTCACACTCTCTCCTAGAACAGATAGGAGGGGAGAAACCTCAGACTAAATTTCAGCACACAGACTGAACTGATACCCAAGCCCTGGGGGATGGGTTCTGGGCTCTGACTTTTTTCTCTGTATTTCCAATTTAATAGCAATTTTATTTTTTTTTCACTAACATAAATCCAATTCAGATTTGTCTGCAGCCAGTCTGCCTGCCAAGTGTGGGCTTAGGGTTTCACTTGGCAGCCCCTTGCCATGTTAGGTACTTTGTGATGCCATTGTGAGGCTTTAAGTGGTTTTGACATGGTTGCACTATAATCAGTCCAATAAGGAAGAAACTATTATATTTAAATTCTCTATAGAAGTGAATGTACCTACAGATTCAAAATGGTGGTGAAGCATGTGGATTTTTATCAGGTGCAAATTAGTTTCATGATTTAGATTGTTATGTTTACTGAGTCCCCAAATTCTGCCCCAATAATTACTGGGTTTTTTTAATGTGATATGCATATAGCATGTATATATTCCCTATTTTTATTATGTGATATGCTTGGAGAAAAAGAAGAGTACTCTTAATATTATGCGTAACATATATCCGTCCAGGAACAATGAATAATAAACAGTCTCTGCAACTTGGCAGAAGTTTAATTCAAGGGCCATCATGGACTGCACAGTTTTGGTTTTGTGTAATAAGTAGTCAAATAACATTCAGAAATTGAAAGTGTATTTTTCTATAATACACATTTTCAAGCAGGTTTCTTGGCATGCATTTTGTTTGTACTGTGCTTAAAGTTGTTTATGGCATTAGTGGTTAGTGTGTTTGTGCATGTTTGCATTCTGTCTGTTTATGAAGTATTTCACTGGTACCCTTACACAGCATGTGGTCGGTCGAAGATTATTTTTGATCGTGAGTGTAGTCATGCATTTTGGTGTAAGACTTTAAAGTAAAGTCAGTTAAACCCTGGTTATCTGCACTTATGCAAAGACAGACTCATAGGTTGTATGTCATCACAGAATTTAGATACAAAAAGTAATGCTCCATTTTAAAGATGAAAGAGTGAGTTGGTGCCAATTTGTCCAACAATCATGGCAATCTGAGTTGCATAAAGACAGGCCAATTCTATTAATAACTGGAACATTTGTATATTTTTATTATCATAGATGTCAAAAATAATTAACAGATGACTCATTATATTATAATAATAACATGTGTGTAACTAATTTTTGAAATGAACTACGGAAGCAAAAACAAACCTCTAACAAGGATAATTTAAGTCGCTTCAGTCTCTAATTGACAGCTAAGTATAGGCAATACTTTCAGGACCCAGACACAGGGCTGTGAAATTAATCTGTGAATTACACTGGGCTTAGAGTGTTAGTTGATGCTTTTCATGGTGTTTTGAAAGTATGGGTTGTTCAGCATGTATCTAATGACATTACAGGAATATTACTTGCAGAAAATGTAGATGCCGAGCAGCTCTAGACACTTACAGACATCAGTTCTGTAAGGATTTTGTGAACATTACAAAATAAAATATTATTGCCTTATTTAGATGCCTAACTGCAATTTTAAGAGCACTGTTCTTCCCATGAATCTTGAAACTTAAGGGAAACAGAGCTGACCAATAATTAATTCTTACAAAAGTTGCACTTGTAAGTAGCATTTCATTACTATTGTTAATAAAGTTCTTCATGGTAGGAAACTCCATTGTATCAGCTCAAATTTTTTTTTTTATTTTGGGCCAATTTACATTTTTTTGTTAAACCTTCTTTCATTGGAGTGGAGAACTTTTTTCATACAGGTCTCTTTTTTTCCCACTAGAGTAATATTAGACAATTTTCTAACACTTCTTTTGCATTTCTCAAGTGTGCATTTTTGAGAGCTTAAAAATATTTCATTAAGTTTTTCTGTCTTTGAATAAGAGAATAAAATGAATGCATTCATTGAATATCATTTATGTTGTGCACAGATTTTTATCTACTTTCTGTACATAAAATGTTACGTGGCTGTATCATTTATAATACCATGCTGTGCTGCACAACTCTAGTTTCTTTTTGCAGTTTCTTTATGTTACAATGCTGTAACATACAGTGAGACCTTTGTTTAAGAATAATGGTTTATGGGACTGTAAATTAATTCAAAAGAGGAGAGGTAAAGGTAGAATTCACACCCTCTTAGTATTCTTCCTCCTTGTAACATGCCATACCTATGTTATTCTTGAGAAGTCTAAATTCAAGCCACAGAAAATAACACTTCAATCCCTCAAGACGTAGAAGCCATTCCTACAGAAATGAGAAGCAAAATGTGTACAGAAATAAACTTTAAATCTTATGAGTAGCAGCAGGTTCATGGTGTCAGAAAGAAAAAAAAGTGGTGAAAGGATGCCAAGACTGACAAACGGAATTGTGGCTCATCTGAATGTTGTTGAACTTACTTTCACTAACAAAACAGATAGTTAAAAAGAAAAAATTAGAAAAAAATCCTTCTTATCACTGTAATATACTAGTTTTAAAAGAAATGTGTGTGTACTATATAAATTCATAGATCTTTGCAACTGTGTAGGTATTTTCAATGTTTTAAATTGAAAGCAGAGAAGAGGATTTTAGTAAAAGCTGTATGATCATACAAAGGACAGAATTTGGTGATAACTTGTGTGGAAATGTGTACAAATGCATACAAAATCAGTGTAAAAATCCAAATAATTTTTCATGTGGAATATGTATTCTATATTTTTATATAAGGAGTCTCTACATAGCACACATAGCATATAGAAGAATGCACAATTTATATATATACATATACATATACACATGTGTGTGTGTCTGTCTGTCTGTCTCCATAGCCTATCTCTTCATAGACTGCATCTTCCAGTTCATGTTTTTGTGTAAATCAGGAGTGATTTTTAAAAGTCAGTGTTTAAAATGTTGTAAGAGTTTATTGTCAAGTCCATTATATATAGTAGACATACATTAACATATAAGAGATGAGCGAAGACAATACAAAACTATTCATTTTGGGCTGAGTCCAATACTGGCTCATATGCCAACTACTTGCCAGTATAATATTTAGATAATATTCTTCAGCAGACAAGTTTTTTTGTTGTAAAGAGAGATCCATGTAACCTGAATGTAAACTGGGTGTTTTTGAAAATAGAACTTAACTTTTATGTTATTTAAGTATTTTAAGCATGTTAGCCTTTATGTCTTCCAATTTGTGCTTTCATTTCAGTGAGAGTACTGCTGGAACAGCAATTTATCTTCCAGGAAAATTCAGCAGGTCTTTTGGGACTCAAAATGTGTAAGTCAGGCACTGTCCAAGTGACCACAATATTCACAATCCACTGGAAAGCATTTTTAAACCCTGAGATAGAATTTTTGCGTTTGCAAACAATAATAAAATTATTGTCTAAAATTTTGCTTTTAATATATGTAAATATCCTAAGGGATTACAAATGTGTTCCGCTTCGTTATATGTTTTGGCTTCAGAATCATTACCTTCTAAAAGTTACTTCAGTTCCAGGTGTGCCTCTTTGCTATGTAAGAAGTCAAGCACCTAGTTAATTATCCACTTAAAAAATAAAATTTTGTCCTTAAGACAAAAAAAAAGGAGAAGGGCACTTTTCATGACATTTTCAATGAACTGGAACTTCTTGCTTCAAATGATATTCCAAAAACTTGCTTTTTCTCTTGGAACTGGGTCAGAGTTTTTCTAGCCTTGATAGAATTGGCATCCTTTCTCGAAATTGAAATATGCCAGCCGTAGTACTTTTTCAGTAATACAGTTATCATGCAGAAAATCTTTGATAAGGCCACATATGCACCATTTGTGCTATAGAGATCCATGAACCTGCAAGGTTATGTGACTGTGAGTAACCCCTGCTGCCATTTGATGTTACTAAGTCTTCAAAAAGCTTGACCGTGAGACAGACTTCTTTTTCCCCCAAAGGCTCAACATTCTTTTTTGTGCTACATTTTTCAGAAGAACTCTTTGTTTGAAGAAGCTGGGCAGGGTAAAGCTGGCAGACTGGAACACTGCCCTGATGTGTTGTGACAGACATGTAATCTGCCATTTGACCACTGGTTCACACATCAGTGTTAATGTGAATGTGACACCTCTCAGCATACTGTTAATCATGCATTACTCTTCTGTCTAAAATGTGGAGATGTGGAGTAGACTTTTATTCTTTTCAGAAGACTACACAAAAAACCCTAGTGAAATGAAATTTTACAGCCATAAAAAGCTAACTGATTGACAGCTGCAAATCATAGTCACAGCAACATTGATATATACATATTTATAGATCCCTAGATTTCAAAACTAAAAAGGATCATTAGAACAGTCTGCTTAATCTAACACACTCCCACTCTAAACATGCAAGGAGTCAAATATGTAGTCCCATGTCATGTGTGGAAACCTAGAATATGACCTTCTGTAGTCCAGAAATGAGATCAATTCAGCTTCTTTTCCTCACTAACACTTTTACATCTCTTGGGTTTTGTTTCTTTTTCTCCTGGTGTTTCATCACCAAAGTGCCCAGGAGTTCATCTGCTTTCATTCAACTGAAATGCATGTACCAGATGGTGCAAATAGCCCAGTATATTTCAATCCTGTATCCATGTCAAAAAACAGGCAGACTGCTGCAGTTCTTGGTTGCTGCACCTCATGGTATCAAAGGCTGGCTAAGAAGAGTGACACTGCTTGACGATGAATAAGATTTTTCAGGTCTGGCAAGGAAGTTGCTTTGGAAGCTAAAATCCTGCTTCTACTCTGTAGGAGTTGCTTTTCATGATTAATTAATTGTGTTTACGCTAATCTACAAAGGATGTAAAGAAATACAAAAACAGAGTTACAGAAATGTGTCTAGTTAAGATACTTTATAGTAACCATTTCATCACCTGTATTTTAAGTATACTATCTACCTGCTTGTTAGAATTTTAAAAGAAATTTACCTAAAACAGAAAGTCCTATATTGTATTTCTCAACATTCTTTTACAGGGGGACCACTGAGATCTGTGTTTGCTGTGTGAGCAGCCTAGATCTCCCATGTCCTTAGGTCAATGAAGTTTGAAATTATCTTGAGAGCTAGGCAGTGCAGTGAAGGTCACCAGCCACATTCATCTGATAGTACCTGCTTAGAGTTTGGCCTCAACACTTTCAAAATATCTCCATAGTAAAGCCTTAGACATGCAAAAGCCATAGCTCTAGAAAAATGATGATAGGAGGTTTCAAAGAGTGGACAGTTGTTTATCCTGGAAAACAGAAACTGGAGAGAGTAGTTGAAAGCTGTGGCAAAATTTGACATTCCCTCTGTTGGTTTTCTGACTTCTAAATGCTGTAACAGTAACACAGAGTACAAGAAGAATTATGCCCTCCTATTCATTCTTCTGGCATGTTACTAATCCCACAAGTAACAGAAAACTCATGTGATACATTGGAACAGCAATGTGGTGCTTTCTCACCCTGTCCTCTGTCATATCTGCAAGACTCTGTCTCTCTTAAGGCCCAGGCAAAGTATTCCTCTGCCTGTTTGGATTACCTGTGAATTTTTTCCTTAATGTTGTTTATAAGATAGGATATGAGAATTTTAAAACATGCTGGAGAATCCTGGTTTGACTAATTTTAATGGTCTTTGGGATGATTGATAAGTGGCTCAGGAAAGGACAGCACTCTTTTACTTGTTTAACCTGTCAAGCTCTAAAGCTTTTCTCTGTATTTGTATTTTATTGACAATTCTTCATTGTTCTGATTCCCTAAACATTTATGGTTTTTTAACTACTGAAGAGACAGATGCCTTACTTGGAAAACTACCTTCCTTCCTGAGCAAAGAATTCCAGGACAGAAAAGAGTACCACAAAATAGTTCATATAGCTAAAAGACCTGTCTTGCAAGAAATTACAATTAGTTGTATGTTCATTTTGCATTACCACATGTAGTGTCCGTATGCTTGTTGACAAATCTGTGTATGTGTATTTGTTTTTATATTCAGAAGCTCTAGTTTACCTGCAGTCATGGTGGTTCTTCCCTTGTGTATTGCAGTTACAGGAGTATAATTTTAAGCAGAAGTCATACAGAAAATAATTGTTTGTTTAGCTAAAGACATGTCATAGATTAGGTAGAAACCATCAAACAGGCCATGGCACCAATATATATGTAATGGAAAAGTGTAAAAGATAAGTCAGGAGAGAAAGGATATTTAATATTATAGATGGAAGTGCCATGAAGACTAGTGGGATGAAGGTAATAAGAGAAAGTTTAGACTGTCTACCTGAAAATTTCTGGACAGCAAACTAGTTGCACTAAACAACTGTGTATTCTCTATGGAGCAGCATTAACAGTCCAATTGCTTGAGATTTTTGAGAGGCCAAAGGAGCAGCAAAATACATGTTGGGGAAAAAGCTTGAATTGGCAGGTAGGTAGATTAGGTGACCTATTAGTTCTTTTCTATTGCAAACTTCTATGATTTTATGTGGGGAAAATTCCTTTTCAACCCACGCTGGCAATCTGTTTATGTTCTGAAGTATGATGATTGACATCCCTTTTAACTTTTAACCTAGAGAATGTCTCTGCAAGTGTTATTCCTACATATAAATGTCTAATGCTTTTAATAAAAAAAAAAAAAAAGTCTCTCAATTAGGGGACTGTATCCATGTGCAAATGCAGAATGGAGATCACAACAGAGTCTGAGGTGTTATCGCGGCATGGGCAGCACTCCCACTCAGGAAGGATGGGGCGTTGAGAAGGAAAAAGGGAGCATTTGGGGCTTTATTGACTAGAGAGTGAAGGCAAACAAGAGAAAAGTGGATAAAAACTCAGTCAGAAAGAAGGGTATAATTTTTCTTGAAAGGGGGAATAGGAAGGAAAGAATAGAGAAAGATGGGAAGGTTCTTCTCTATAAGAATAGAGAAGCAAGATAGGAAATGAGAGCTAACTTATGGAGTAGAAGAACCAGAAAAAATAAGATATTCTCCTATTATTATGGTGCCAGAGTAGCTTGCTACCTGTAAGCAAGGTACCTTTGGTTCATCTACATGCAGTTTTATTTTTTTTCATTTCAAACAGTGTAATATTTAGTAGGCATCACTGAAGTACACTGCATGGATTTCTGTGATAAATAGTGTATTTTACAATTAAAATTCAGCTTATCCATCTTTCCTGTGAAAGTAAAACTTACAAAAATATAGAGCATTTAGAAAACTATAGCACCCTAGTAGAAAGAAGTTCCGTATTTTGCAAGTCTTTCCTGTATTTACCCCTAAGTGGGGGACTGGAGATGGATTTATGAGAGGGAAAACATTAAAAAAGAAATATTTCAGAAATTATAAACTAGCAAAACTTCATGTATTTAAATATTACAAAAATACTCTTCGTGGTATGGTATTAAACTGGAGCTCATTGTACAAGAAGAAATAAAAATTGCAGAGAATTACAGTTAATCAAAAATATCTTTGCAATGTTACTTGTTCTGACTTAAAGAAGTTTGCTGAAGCATCAACTTCATTTCTGTCGAGGGCTGTAAAAAAGATTGAAGCCGGGGCCTGGAATATGAACAAACAATGCATCTAAGTTAGTGCCCCACAGAATATTTTAAAATTATTTAACACAAATCATCTCAGTGTCAACAACTCATCACAGATAAACTATCTAATTAACAGAAGCCATCATAGTATTTGAGAACTCAGTCTTGGCTCAGTTGATATACCAGAAGGGCACTCCTTGATAAGCAAAATTTATAAAGGAAGGTTTAAAAAACATTACTGCCTGAAGTAGATTCTTCTTAGTTTTCAATTAACCCTCTGCTAGGTTGGTGTTTTTAGTTGTTTGGATTTTTTAAATCTTAATGAGATAACAAGCACAGGTTGACCTCATGTTCTCAGGTATATTCCAAGCTAAGACTCTGTTACACACTATTTTATGATGCAATATTTTTTCAGTGAGTCTGCCATGCACTTGGAACCATGCCAAAATGACAGCTCAGTTAACAAAAGTGTCCCCAGCTTTTGTAAGCACTTCTGAGATAGTTTTATCCCACTTGAAAATTGCAAAGGTTGTCAAAATCCTGAGGAGATAGATAAAACTTTACTGCAAAATGCTTTTGGGCATCAAAGTGTTGGCTGGTTGTTGCAGCACCAAACCAGCCACTTATTGGAATTGCACTTATTGCAGGTGATTCACTTCCCTGCAGGAACTCTGTGGGGAGAGAAAGATGATAATGGGATCTAGGAAAATATAATATAGACCAAAAGTCACTGAAAATAGCTTGTGGGAAATACTGAAAAGAGAGATCTCTCCTAAGTCTCTGGGGGGTGATGTTTATATGTTTCAAGGAGATGATCTAGGGCAATAATATTCATTACCCTAAAACTGCTCCTGAAAGTAGTCTCTTTCACAGAGGAAATGTGAAATAATACTTAGGAAGGAGTGAAGTAGCATTTTTTTTTTTCATTCCCATCCCAGGTAGATTATTTGCTACAATATTCACCAAGTGTATGGCAGAAATGGGTAGAATTAATCTTTTTTTCTGAGCTGAAGGAGATCATACTGCTGATATCAAGTCTTGGAAGAGAACAATTTATCCTTAGCCATTATATGATTCCTACAGCATTCCTAGGTTTGAACAAAGCATACTCTCCACCATCTTAGCAAATAACAATACTGAGTTTCCTGGAGCTTTTTAAGAAATAATTTAAAAATTACTGATAAAACAGAATAACCTACAGTTGTTCTTCATAAGATATTATGCTGCAACAGAAAACAGATTTTAAATGTTGGTTTCACTGAGATTTATTGTCGCATCTGTGGAGGCATATAGGCAACTCAGCTACCTACCTTTGCAAATTAGAACTCTAGTTTTAAAAGCTATTAACAGGAAAGTAAAAAGAAAGATACATATGCATAATAATAATAATAATTATAATAATAATAAAACACATCTGCATATTTTCATCAAAACACTCAAAATTTTCAGTGGATTAATTGGAAAATGGGTTATTTTCCACAGAAAATGCTTGAAAATAAATGTTCCCTTATTTCTTTGAAACATTTGAATGCTGTGAATTTTGAAAAGATTTCTTATGGTCAATTCATTAAAAATTATTTCCCAGTTTCAATTCTGTATAACTTCCCAGAGCTACTGAGGAAGACATTGATAAGAGAAACAGTAAATCATAATGATCAATATAATGGTGTCAAAATGTCATACAATGAATCAAATGTACAAAAATTAATTTATTTTTCTTGACTTTCACTTGGCACTTCAGTAGAGGTGATGTTATTTTAGGAACATTCTGATAAGGAACATTAGGGTAATGACTCTTGGGAATCTGCAGGGATCATTGAACTTTAAGGACAGGAAGCCACCTAATAGATATGCAATACATGCCAGTATAATTCTATTGCCTCTAGTAAAATAGACTGAAAAAGAGTCACAAAAGCTGTGAGCAGCTGAAGGAACATATTTGGCAAGACCAAGACAATTGACAATGTGTTTGGTCTGCCCCATTTCCAAATTTTTTTAGACATTTCTCATTATATGGGTTTATACAACTTCAGGTAAGTTCTAAGGAGATTTTTCCACCGGGTAATACTCCAGAGACTTAGTGTGTTGTTCATCACACTAACACAAGTATTAAGGAGCATAGCAGGATATGGGTATATTACTAAATTAATTTCTGAGTTATTTCTTTCATATTCAATGGATTAATGTACCATTGAAGTTAGCAGCAGTGATGGCAATGACATTCTTGTGCATTTCTCTAAAGATGTGGAGTATCTCAGATAAGTGTTGCAGAAATAACTCATTTTTCAGCTCTCTGGCAGTTCCAGATAATGATTTCAGATCAATTCAAATTAATGGCAGCTCTTGGACTATTTTCAATGTTTAACATGCACACATATTGTTTTACCAGACAGAGATATGCACAAACTTGATGTTTTCAGATGTCTTCTCCAAGACTAGGAAGCTACTACATATATGTCCTGTTGTCTTTAACAGTTCAAGCAAGTGATTATCCTCATCACTCCACAAAAATAAAGTAATTGTTGATAAAGCCTAACTGACCTCAGTTAATTTGTTTCTATAAAAAGAATAGCAAAAACTTCTAAAAAGGCACTAATAATTCCTCCCACCCCCAAGTCTGCGAAGTACCAGGCTTCACCCCTAATGTCCCTTTGCAAGAAAATGTGACAAACTAGGCATACCCAAAAGTTTATGTGAAAAGACTAATTTCAGAGAAAGATTCTTCAATAAAGAATGGAAATGACATTATTTCTCAAGTGATGATTTGGATTTACACATACTTTGCATCTATTATGAATATACACACAACAGAATGACTGGAGTCCAAAAATGTCTCTACACCATCACTGTATTTTCCTGAATCTGATACTGGCAGCATGGTGAAGCACTCTCTCATAAATGTTAAAAAATGAGATGGCTTGCATCGGGTAAGTGTTAGAAAAGGGGTTAGCTTTCTTGGGGTGGTTGTATCAAATTGCGATTAACATTTTCCACTTAGCCCCTTCTGCTTCTGGAGAGGCTGACATGATTTAGTGACTATGAAAGTAACACCTTTGTCATTTTCATTGTACTTCATTTCACCTTCTCATTTGTGTCTTTTTAAAATAAGATGTCTAACTGAATACAGTAATCAATGTGCCATCGATTTATATAATGCAATTGTAATCTTCTCTTTTCTATTCTCTATTCTCTTCTTAACACAATTTAACATCTTATTTGCTTTTTTAATCACCACTGAACAAGTCTCTTCACTGAGCTGTCTACAGTAATGCCTGGATCTTTTTTTTTTCCCTGGGAGGTTGCAACTAATTCAGAAGACATCATTATGTATAAATACTTTAGACCGTTTCCACTAATGTGTTTTTAGGGGGGGGGTCTTATCTGTCTTGAGGCTTATCTGCTGCTCAGTTGTTCAACCAGATTTTTTTACAGAATTAAACTAAAGCTCTTTATAGTTCCTTAATTTAAATGATGCAAATGAATTTACAATTTCAGCTGCTTTATCACATTTAGTCTTTATCCTGTTTTCAAATTCAACATACAGAGTGAGCAGTACTTTTGCCAAAACTGTTTTATGTAGTTAACTCTGTATTCATCATGCTGGAAACAAGAATTTTGTTGCTGTTCTGTTAGTCTGTGATTATATAGCTGTAATACCAACAGCTACTAAATAGGATAAACACCCAAGAAACACCTGAAAAACACCTACTGTAAAACTGTAAACCTGGGGTACATAACAGTCTAGCCATAGCTACGTGTCATAGCATTGATTTATCCTCCTAAACCAACCTTAATCATACAACACTTGCCTCCTATATTATGCCTGTATTTCTGTATCATCAAATTTTTAATAGTTAAAAGACTTAACTAATTTACTGACTTCTGCTTTACTGTAGAGATTTTTGCTGATTTCCATATGAATTAGTTTACAATTAAGTAGCCCATGTGAAAACTACAATGTCGTCACTAAAATTGTAGTGGCAGTACAGAATATATTGAAAGTAGTTTTTATATTTCTGGCAAGAAACATATGTTTTTCCTCATTGTTTTCTTGCAGAGAACTGGACATCACTGGAGAATTTAAAATACTTGTAATATTTACAAAATTATGTTCCATGATATCTCTTCTAAAAAAAACCAAAAAAAATACTGCAGGAGAGGGTTCTGATATTTGCCATTTTCACTGGCATTTTTCTGTATTTGTCTAGAGCATGTAGAGATAAGAGTCTTATGCCTCTTTGTTGCAATCACACTGCAATTAGTAGACAATAAACACAGGAGATAGATCTCTCAGTACACCACTTTTAGGTTGCATTATATTTCTCTTTTTAAGGGTGTTAACTGTTTCTGCAAGAGTGCTCACTGTTAAATGATTTCCAGGAAAACATAACTACCTGCTAATATGTGTAGCAATAGTTTCAATTGTTTTAATTTTCTGTTTCTTCATAATTTAGGGACTGATTGTAGTTACATCTACACATGTAACTACATTACGTTGCTGGATTCCCTAGAATTTCCCTCATTAAGTTTTATTTTTTTTTAAATAAATCTCTCCATTCATCCTTTGTGTAATAGCTAAGGGTAAAGAATCTTCAGCCTTCTCAAAAGACGAATTTTCTGCTATAAACAGCATGCCGTTACAACTCAACTGATTGCAAAGAATTTGGATTGCAGTGTGATTCAAGTCTTTCATTGAACTGATATTATCCACTCAACCTCAGCAATACCTTAGAGAAATACAAAGCAGAGTAACTGTCTTTTATATTGTACTCTCCCAGTGCAAGAATAATAGAGATGCCATGAACATTGCAGAGGTGTCACATTAGCTGCTGAACTAAATAGTGTGAAGGAAAGGGAACTCATTGTTAATTTTTTTACAAGGATGGAATAGATGAACATTGCTTACAAATGAGCTTTATTTAGTTTTAAACACATTTCATGAAGTAAATAGTATATTTCCCTAATTTTCATGTCTTTTGGTATGCTTCCAAAAACTTGGAAGTGAATTAGTGTGCAATTTGCATCCAAATCTCAGCCAAGGGGATGTGGTTTATTATAATACATGGCCCTCCTAATTATTGAACAGCCCGAGAAAACTAGGCACAGTGTGCATCTGTTATTGCTTGACCACACTGCCAAACATAATTTGGCAAGCACAGAAATGTACATTGAGCAGACCTACAGTCTAATTTGCATTAGTTTGTAGTAATTATATGAAAGCTATAACTGAACCAAGCTTGTCCTCTTTTTAGAGCACATCATTCTTTTTGAAAAGAAATCTCAACCAAAAATCCAAAACAATTAAATAGCACACACATACACAACCCTGAGAAACTCCTTGTTTGCACAGTAGACTTTCACAGTATTATTTAATGATTATCCAAATGTTATTTCTGTGTATTCTGTAAAATATCAAACAAGGGTTTTTTTCCCTGCAGTTTATATAGACTTTTCTGTGTTTTCTTTCATCCCCATTCAGAAAAATTTTTTCTCTTCTGCTAAATTCTAAAACCCTATATGATTTAATACTGTGTAATTGATGATTAAAGTTACTGGTGTGTTTAAATTCAATTGCTAAGGAGGAACAGGAGGAAAGTCCTGCCTTTCATAATTTGCCTTTGACCCTTTCCATAGTCATTTAATTCAAACTCTATTCTGACTAAAAGAAAAAGTCTTAGTATAAGCCACCTCATGCCACAGTACTGCTGGAAAGTAGTCACCTAAGCTCAGGGAAGCTGGGATCCTATGGTAAGAGTATGTGCAGGTTTTGGCCTACAGAACTTCCAAGGAAAAAGTTTTGTTTCCCCTCTTATTTTTCTAGTTAGATTATATATTCAGATACACAGACATCATGGCTCTGTGTTAAAAGATGATTGGAAACCTAAACTAAATCAGTAGATGAGGAAATAAAGCAGAATCTCATCTGCAGGAAGCATTATTGTGTAATATTTTCAAGAAATGAAGAGGCATAAAAAGATGAGAGAGTCAAATTCAATCCCCATTGAAATCAATGACAAAAGGTAATCATTCCAACAGCCACAGGATCAAGCATAGAGGAAGGGGAGCTCTTTTTCTCCCCTTCTTTAAGTAAACACTGGCATTTTCAGCTTCTCTGCAGGGGCTGAGAAGCAAAGGCACAGTCTTTTTTTGTTGGTAAACAGCTTGACATTTTGTAGTATTGGACTAGTCAAAGGGCTTTCAATCTAGAGTATGAATATTAAGAAATAACTGTATATTCACGATGTACTTGGGTATTCTCAGATAGCTTAGGGTAATTATTAGCCAGCACACCCAGAGTCAGAAACATTTACTGTGAAATGACCATACGGAGACTATGTAAATGAGTTTCCAAGAGTGAAAATGCAATGAAGTGAATAAAAGTGAATAAAACCTGCTGAATATTGCTGAATGAGTGAACGCTACTTCTACACTCTGATTAGCTGATCAAACCTATTTTCATAAAGAAAACCAAACTTGCAATAAGTTAGAGGGGAAAGAAATCCCAATGAACCATTTGTAAAAGGCATTTCACAGTTGACCAAAAAACACTCAATTTCCTTTCACATAGTATGTGGAAAATAAAGATATGCGTGCTTATACAATACCCCCTGCAAAACTGCTTTATTTTCTATTTTAGTTGTTTAGTGTATTTCTACAATGAGATAATAGTTGCATAAGAAATCAGGTTTTTATTGAACCAGTCTCTTTCCACATATATATCCTCTCACTTCAGAGGCTAGAATATAGCAATGGAGCAAAGAAGCTGGGGAAGAGTGTTGTCGAGTAAAAACACACTGGTTTACTTTTTTTAGCACCAAAACCTGCTTCTTTAGTTTGTTGTTATTTGTGTTTCGGTTTTTGTTTGTTTGTTTGTTTTGATTTGTTTGGGTTTTTCGGGGTTTTTGGTTGATTTTTATGGGTTTAATTTTTTGTTTGTTTGTTTTCTTTTGTTTAGCATTGAGATAACTAACTGAAACTCAGTTGCTGATTAGTAACTGCTGCTGATGAAATATAAGAAGTAGATTTGGGTAACAGTGCAGAGTTGTTTTCTCTTTGTTTTATGTTTTGGAGCTTCACAGATCTGAGAATACTATTCATCTTTGCACAGGCAGGCCCAGGAATAAAATATCTGTTCTCAAAGATCCCTTCTGTTAGAGGAATATCTTCACATAGATATTAGTTTTATTATACTTTGGGCATCTCACCAGAAGGCATTTTAATACTTTGCATAGTCATTCTTTAATGCACATAAAATGTATTCATGCAAAGTTTTCCATGCTGCAGGTTCCTTATGAAAAGGGATTTGACAAGTCTGGTTTTAAGATTCTGTTTTTTGTCTAAAAGTCATGCTCATGATGATTACCAAATGAAAATCACTTTGTTTTCAGCGTGTATTATTATGTAATTAATAATTTTGAAATAAAATTAGTTTTCTCCCTCTGTCTTAATTGATTTTCCTTTTTTTTTTTTTTTTTTTTTTTTTTTTTACTCAGAGAGCCACATTCATCCAACTTCTGACATGACCATAAATATGAAATCTTTCAGAGAGTGTAAGCTAGGTTTCCCTTCTGAACTACAAGAATAGCCACTGAACTGCATCCCGTTCTTACATTGTAGTAAAACAGCTTAAGGAATCATGTTAAAACCATCATTTTGGAGATACTTACACAGACCACTTTCTAATGAAAGTCTGCACAGAAGATCTGTGTGCTATAGTATAGGTACATGCATTTCCTTTCAAGAAACTGATGGGCTGGTAATGATGCATGAATTGTGTCTGTGAATCTCTTGGAAATAGATGTCATGTGAACTTCATGCAAAGTGACTTCCCAGGAAGTAATTTTCAACTAATTTTCAACTTTTGCAAGTTACTGCAGCATAGTTTGATCTCCAGTCATTTCCAGCTGCACAATTAGAACTGGTGTCATTACTTAGAGCCTTTTGAATGAGCTGGTGGGCTTAAAGCCATATAGAAGACAACTTGAAGCCTCCCAAGGAGGGCTAAGCCTAGACTTAGTTAAGGAACTCAGCTTTAAAATGAAGGGTTTGGCATGAGTGAAGGTTTTCTGTCTCTGGAGCTGTTTAAGCCTCCTAACAACTCACTGCAACAAGAGTGGCACACAGAGTGGTAAGAAAGACAAGAGGAGGGGCTTGGATTTCGGTATTTTTCCCAGGATAACTCCTCTTGTCTTTCCTTCCTCTTCAGATAATTTCTTACTGTATTGCCAAGCAAAATAAAATTTTGTCCTTAAAAAAATTCTCTAGGGAATAGAGCTTATAGTCAGTAATCACACTTGCTTTAATTAAATTTTTTTCACTGAAGGTTTCCACTGAAAATGTGTATAGCTGCTTGTTCTTATCTTAGTGTCTGTATTTAACTTGTCCTGTTTACAGGCTCAGCTTCAATCCTCTTAGTTACCTAAGAATAAATCTTGCCTTGATTTTTTTAATGCCATCCTTTTCCATCAGTGCCGTGTACAGTCTTTCTTCCCCTCAGCCATAAAGATTACCTGCATCAATGAGGCTTTCAGTATACCTGCTTATCCCAGTCTTCTTCAGAATGTGTTTACCAGCACCAGAGCACACTCAGTGTCTCTACTGAGCTGTGAAAGGAGTAGCAGGGTGAATTTACCAGGCTTAAGCAAGATAAATGGAATAAAATATGGTACAGACAGACTTGGCTATGTAGAATATAAGTAAACAGATTGTGGTCTCTGGAAGTAAAAAAAATGCCGTTAACATTATTTTTGCTACAATACTGCAGAAAAGACTGACTGTGTCAAGGGGCTAAAAATCTAAATAACCACTTGAAGAATATTTTCACTCCTGTAGGATTTCATTCTGTTCCTTGTGTGTATTTATAGGTCCTACAGGTTCTAATAAAAACTTTACAGAAATTCCTAGGTTATCCTGACTGGTAGAACTACATAAAACTCAAGCACAAAATTGTACCTAATATCTTTTTCCCTGACCCACTCAGGGAAGGCAACAGTCAGGAACCATCTATCTATACCATCCAAACCCTACTGGCAAGGAAGTGCTATGCAAAGTTACACATTTAATATGAGTTATTAGAGAAGGAAAGTCCCACATTTTATCTCAGGCAACAAATTTTATATCAGCTTTGGGTTAGTCAAGAAGGTCTTTCAGGGGGAAAAAAAAATCTATTTCTGTTTCAGATAATACAGGCAGTGTACAGTGTACATTGCTGAGTTAATTTCTTCCAGGAATTAATGCCCTCAGTGTCAGAAAAACAATATAAAACTAAAATCTTTATTTCTTGGTCTATCTTTAGCTTTTAGTGACTTGCTCTTTTTTTTTTTTTTTGCTAGCTGTTTCATACCTGGTAATTACATATCCAAATCAGTTGTCCTTTATGAACTAAGCAGTTCCTAAATCTACTACTTGAGAACAGTTTTCCAGTTTAATGGCACCAATTGTCTGGTAGAAAATATCAGCATGAAAAGTTATTTTGTCAATGTTACTTTTTTATCTCACTCTAAGATAACTTATAAATGTTTTCCACAAAGACTACTTGGTCTTGATATAGCATACAAAGGAAAGAGTGATTAAATGAAAAAAAAATTCTCTGTAACTAATATAAACAATACATTGTAATTTGTACCAAGAAAATTTATTTCTTAATATATTTCTTTTTAATATCATGTATTAAGTTTATACACTGAGCCTATTTAATTTGGTTCTCCCTTTTACAGAAATATTTAAAATAAAAGCTATTACTTGTCACAGACATTGAAGGAAATAGAAAACTAAAATGCGAGGCACTTTCAGATTTTGTGTGTGTAGAACTGTGGAGAGAATATTCCAATCTGAACAGCCAGTAATTAATACAATGGAAATAATACTGAAATAAAATGGAAATAATTAGTACTTGGAAATAATATCTTTTCATGTTAATATTAGGTGATTTCTCCTTACATTTTGTCATATAATGGCACATATGGGCCTAAGGTTTACCTTGACTAGCAACATTAAAGTGAAATTTGTCTTATTGTTTTCAGTAATTTATGAAAGTTTACATTGCTTGATATAAAATACATCATTTCTCAGCAGTGAAAGACATAGCCTGAATCTTCAGACAGTGTGAAACAATAGCTCTAAGGAAAATGTAAATTCACTTCTGTGGTGTTATAATTCTGACACTGAATTCTGAAAGGTAACATTTTATATGTTTTAACAAAATTTGGTAGCAGCGAATTTCTTCAGTCTTCACTAAGTGATTTCCTGTTTACTTTTCCCACAAAAAAAATATCCATGAGATCACTTACAGCCTGAAATAAAGTGAAATTCAGTTCTCAAAGGGCTTCTTATGCTGTCTGCACTATAGTGTGCAATTTATTAGAATTAATTGCCATCAGTGGAGGACTTCAGAGTGACTACTAAACCAGTGTGTGTTTGACACTGAGCAACCCCACTTCTGCAAACTGAAGTCTACTGTACTAGAATAGCTACAGCCTTGAATCTCTAGGTATGATCACAGAGCAAATTTTGAAATTTGTAATTTATTCCAGTTTAGCTTATAATTTTCTTAAGTATGACAAAAAAAAAAAAGACTAAAACAAATCTAAATTGTGATTTACAATGCAAATCTAACACAGCAGGAATTATATCTTCATACATAATTAATAACCAATGTACACTGTCTTCATATGGCACAGAGCACTATACTTAAACATAATGTTGGATTTTGGGGAATAGTAAAACATTTTGACCTACTAATCTATTTGTTGTGGTGGGTGGTCATGCTTATAAACTCACAGATTGTCATTTACAGAAAACAGAATGGAAGGTTCACACACACACACCCCCTCACAGCCCAAAAAGTTAAACTGATTTTTGTTTTTAATATGAATGAAAGAAAATGTTTCATTTACTTACTTAGATCAACCAATGTGTATCTTTCTCTCTTAATTTTTTTTTGTCTACACTTGTGCCATCCATTATAAATTTAGTCACCCTGATAGTGCTTTTTGAGTCATAATGTCACCCTAGATACTATATTTGAGATGTGATTAATGACTTACTACTTTGAGACCACTGTCTATTTGTACTTCAATGAATCATTAGAGAATTGCAATTCATGAGGATGAAATTTCTGAAATTTTTGGCCAAAAAGAAACAGATTTTCTAGTGAAATCTAAACAGAAACATTAGTATCAGAATTTAATATCAATATTGTGATATCTAGATTGAGATCATAGCTTGAAGGCAGAAAAAGAGAGACTGCTTTCCACACATATAATTTCCTGTACAAGTCTATACTATCTCACATTTTTTTGAAGGCTTATTTAATTCATGTTGGCATTCACCAACATTTGATAAACATGTCACTCCTCACCAGGTGTTCTAACTGAAAACAGAGATGGACGAAATATATTCTACAGTCTGCTTGTAATAGATGTCCACTACTTTAATGAAAATGTAAAACAAATTGTGTTTGTAAAAATATTTGCAAAGTAATCAATGAAAATAAATATGATGAAAGGGTGCTTACATTAATTTACATGATTTTGTGAAAAGTTCTTTTTCAGTAAGAGATTAATTTTGTGTACTGGAAGCGGCTTTTGCATGTTAGGTAATTTTTTCTCTTCTGTGGTTTTTTTTTTTTTTTCTTGAGGGCAGTTTGATTATCAGTACACATTATAGGATAAATATTGTGGCTGTGTCTGTCTAGGAGAAATCAACCAAGAATTCTAACAGTATACTAAATACTATTCTCAAAGATATAATCTGCAGAGAGCATCTACTTTATCTGACAAACATGATTTCAATTCAGGAAATAGCTCACAATAATTCTAGTGCAACTGACATCAGTGGTATCCACACAGCCATTCAGCAAACTCCCTGCTTTAAAGGTCTTCCCATCACTGTTATTGGTCTCACAGATGATGAAGTATGACACTCCATAAACAATGAGCTGGGCCTTTTGTAGGCTGCTTTGCTTTTTTTGGCTTCAAACTGCCACTGAATGTCAAATCAATTTGGCTTTCATTAGAACAGCTTTATATGTGCAAATGTATTTGTGTCTGGTAGCTACTTTTTTCTATTTTTGCTTTCCTTTCCCTTTGCTTTTTTTCTCCTTTCCCTTGAATGATGTAATTTTTCTCTAATCAAAGCCAACACCTGTTTCTCTAAAATAGGACCCTCTGTGTAAAGCTCTTTATCACAACCTGAGTACACTCTAGATGGGCTCATTATGAATCAAGTTCTCTCGGAACAAAGAGGAAGTGCTCTGCTACAGTGACATTGCACATCATAGAGCCTGGATAAAGTCAAGAGCTGGTGTAACCTTGACTTTTGACATGCCAACAGGCTGCTGTCTAGATAATGCAAGGTGTGTAAGCCACTGTCTTTGATAAGTAATAAAACAAATAATAAATCTGATGCTTTGTTTAAGAACAGCTCAACTGTTACACAATGCTGTATTGGTAGTGATGGGGTAATGTTTTTTCTTAACCAATTTAAAAGGAACACAAAACTGCAACTTTGAGGATTTCTGGTTTTGTAAATCACAAGCCTACTTAGACAAGCTAAATGAAGAATGCCATACCATGAGAGGAATAGAACAAAATAGGGATTACAGAACTCCCAGTTATGAGTCAGTGAAGATCTGCTCCAACAGAGTACATTACAAGTAGTCTGAAATGGCTGAAGTTTAGGAAAGGAAAATTAGAAGGGGAAAGGCTATATGTGTCCTAAAAGGCTGCCGTAAACTCTGTGTTGTGACACATTTGGAAGAAACACAGGCTCACTTTTCATGCACCTAAAATCTCTTGCCTCTATGAGATACGGAAATAGCTATTGAAATATACTGTGCCTGGAATGGTTTAGGATTGTGGTGAAAAAGAGCATAAAATTCTTTTTCCTCCTCCAGAAATATCTTGTTTTCTAATTTTCATCACAAAACCATTCTCCCTCTTTTCCATCCATCTTACCACAAGCTGAAAGTCAGGATATATTTCCATTCACTTCAAGATTCAGAAAATCACTAAGGTTGGAAAAGACCAGTAAGATGAGGGATCATAATTAACCCAGCACTACTGTGTTCACCACTAAGCCATATTTCTAAGTGCCAAATCCACATGTTTTTCTGAACACTTCCAGGGATTGAACACTTTCAGGGGAAATATATGTTTTGAAATAACTACCTAACTATAACCAGGTCAGATGCATGTTCTCTCCCAAGTAACAAGGCACTTGTAAGTAGTCAAGCTACATGCTGTCCACTTGCTAGCATTGATCCTTTTGCAAAGAACCAGAAATATATTTTACATCTTTAAATGGAAAGACATACATGTTAGAAGCTGGGGAACCTACAGATAGACAGTAGGAGTGAGACAGAAAAAAAAATTGTGACAATTTTATCCCTACTCCATCTAATCATGAACGTTTGACACTTATGAAGGAAGAAGCTTTCTCTGGACATTGCAGAATAGAATTAAGATGAGAGAACCAGCATTTGCTCACCACTTTCAATAAATAATGGGCCAAAAAGTCTTCAGAGGACCTCAGGCTGTCCAAGAAGGGTCCTTGCTCAGTTTGTGAGTGGATGAACTCACTCCTGTATGATGGGATCCTGTGTCAGACACTCACAAGGAAAGTGCCTATTTTCAGAGCTGAAGAAGAGGTTTGCTTGGCTCAAATACTCCGTGATTTCAAATCCAGTGCTAACTCTAACTGAAATATATTGGTAATCTGCCATCTGTGGTTTTCTTGAGCAGAAATTTTGACTGAAGTCCAGGTCTTAGTAGATATGAGGCCACGTACCAAATCCATCCTCCTACTCGACATCATCCTTCATACTGTCTTACTGTGTCACTGCCTTTGGATTAAGGACCACAGTAAAGTATGGAAAATGCAGATACTTCAGTTGCCAAGTCATTTCTTGGTCTCTCTGTTGGAGCTATCTATAGTGAATGTTTCATTGCTGACATCTATTCTAGCCTCAGTATTGTCAAAGCATTTTTTCATGTGTAATAAATTTGCATAAACACTTCACCCCAAATATAATGAAACATAGGATAAGAAAGACCTAAATTATATTTTAAAAAATACTAAAAGACTTCTTGATTGATTTGCAGAAGCATAGCAAAATTCCTTCATATAGTGGCCTCATGAATGAGATGATAATATGCAAGTAAAGCATAATGATTGGCATATTAAATGCAAGATCTTTGTCACCATCTGTTTCCTGATTGTGTCAGCAAGTTGGGGTTTTTTTCATGGAAGTGTGAGAATACACCATGGCCTCGAAGTATCAAAATGTCAATTATACATCACATTTTAAAGTTGGAAGCCCAAATCACAATTGTCCCTGAATTCTGCTTGAAACACTGACAAATTATTACCTATCTGTCACATTTAGCCTTACTGTACAGTAGCACAGTTATTGTGCTGGAAAATAAAACAGAGCAGGAACACTATCAAGGCCAGGTTTACAATTTTGTGATGAATACTTAAAAGAAAATTGATACAGAAGGAGACAGGGAGAGAACTAAAAATTCAAAACAAATTGAATATTTGCAGAACAGCCCTATCAAATACTTGTTATTTCAAGCTCAAGTAATTTGAAAACAGTTTTGCATTTCTGGTATTTTTCATTACAAATAATGCTCATTCACAAGGAAGACTATTCTTTTTGCTATATTTTCACTTGCACTGACAGAAGAAAATTGTATCCTGGTTAGTGCAATGAATCAGTACAAAATGCAGAAGGAGAAAACCAATGTGAAACCTAACCAAAATGAAGGAACCTTTCCACTAATACCACAGGTCTGCATTACACTCTCAGTGGCCTTATATCAGAGTTGGTGGCAGATGTTTTAGTGTCCCACACAGAATGACATGTACTAGCACCATCAGCTACCAGAACAAGCAACCAAAAGGTGAAGGCACACAAAAAGGCAGCTGATTGTCGTTCTGAAATATGAATGCAAGACTCTTCCAAAACTGAAAAGTCCACTAATATCCCAAGGTATTATTTCTGCTAGGAGGAGGAAACAGAAGAAATAGGTACTGTGTAAAGTGATTCTTCATTGACTGAGGACAATGGTAAGATCACCAAAAAAATGCAATGGCCTTTTGATTTGCTCCTAAACCAATTACTATGCCTGTGGAAAGGAGATATCTAGATTTTTGTGAAACGGGATAAAGAGCATAATCATGTCCAGCAATCTAACATGAACTAATTTGGAAGAAGGCTATGAAGACGTTAAATGAAAAAAGTGACCTTCCAAAGTTGTACTTTATTGGACTTTTCATGAAGCATAATTTCTTCTATCTAATAATTTCTGATTATAATAACATTTATACATGATAAGGTACACAATCCACTACTTAAACAGACTGCTTATATGATATTTGCAGATGAATAACAAATTTTTGCTGTAATAAGATAGCAATTTATAAGACGCAAAATTTATTCCAAATGAGACTGATTCCAAAATCAGGAGATTGTAAGTAGCATGATTTATATTACATGTTTGGGATCAGTCTCTGTGCCTGTGAAACAGGGTTGCTAACACTTAATAAAGTACATTGATTCTAATTAATAATTAATTTTTAGTATGGCTTTGTATTTTAAGCATGCATGTACATACATATTAGATCAATATGTTTGAGAAAATTCGGTCTGGGGCTTCTGATTTAAGAAGTTGTCCATGAGCAGTTGTGCATAGACATATCTTCACTACTAAAAAAATTCTTTTTCCTTCTTCAAAAGGTTATGTAAATAACCTGTAAAGCAGAGGTTTGTATATTTCTGGTTGAGCAGCGTGCTCTGCTTTCCATTCATCAGCAAATGGTGAATCATAAGCTGTTGGAAAGCAGAAAAGAATAAGAAAAGTCACAGTTGAAACTTTGCAGCTGCAGTTTGATAAAGTTTGTAGCCTGAACATACATATAGATATGAACCAACACTGAGAGGAAAAAAAAAAGAATATGTGAGAAAAAAATCTCTTCTAAGAACTTTCATGTGCATCTGTTGCCAAGGTAATGACTGTACCTATGTCTTCAAAACAGGCACCTTTTGGGAGCCTGACTCGCAGCTTGTGCATCTCCACCAAGATGTCAACTGAATACAGGCAGTGGAAACACACTGTGTAAAATATTAGTGTATTACAAAAAGATTTGGTTTTCTATGTGCGCATACTACTGGTATCACTCTCTTCTCTGAAAGTGAGGTCTGGATATGTATGCGGTAAATAAATATTTTTGAACTTTGTGAACTGTGGACGTTAGTCCATCTCTCAGATTCTTACAGCAGGGACTGAAGGAAAACATCCTTAATGTCTCTTTAACATTTTCTTTTTCCTTTCTGTAAGTTCATCGTACAATTTCTTACTTCACCCTCTATTAGGTCCATTGTGAAATCACTCTTACAGAGTGATTACTTACAGAGAAATATTACTTACAGAGAAATAGCTCTATTTTTTTTCTTGCTGCCATTTTTTCCCCCTTCTTGACTGCTCTGTCAGGCACCCAAATGAAACAAAGAATTCTCACTCTTTAATTACAATGTTGCTGTTTGGGGCATGATCATGAAACAAGTGAGTTTAAGGGAAGTTTTGTCACGGATATCCATGGTTTCTTGTTCTCTCTCACATCAGGAATATGTCATACAAAATAATATGATTTCTTTCATGTATTCACCTGGACTTTCAAAAGAATGCTTTGAGGCTTTCTTTCATCCTATGCTTAATAATCTTACAATTTCAGAATTTTTATAGTCTGTATATTATATATTTTTCTGTATTTCTTTTTGAATTCTGTATAAAAATACATTTTAAAGTTAATTATATGTATGCTATTATGGAAGCATAGGATGGCCTGGGTTTAAAGGGAACAGCAACTCTACTGCTGTGGATAGGGATACCTTTCATGAAACTCAGAGTTCCTTCCAGCCTTGCCAGGAGCACTTCCAGGGATGGGGCATCCACAACTTCTCTGGGTAACCTGTTCCATTGACTCACCACACTTACAGTAAAGAATTTCTTCCTAATATCTAATCTGAACCTACTGTCTTTCAGTTTGAAGCCATTCCCCCTTGTCCTATCACTACATGCCCTTATAAAAAGTCCCTCTCCATCTTTCTTGCAGGGTCCCTTCAGTGACTGGAAGGCTGCAAATAGGTCACCCCAAAGCCTTCTCTACTGCAGGCTGAACACACCTGATTGTCTAGCCTTTCCTTGTAGGAGAGGTTCTCCATCCCTCTGATCATCTTTCCTCAAGTTTGTCCAGGTCCCTCCGGATGGATCCCATCTTTCAGGTATGTCAACCACACTACTCAGCTTGGTTTCATCTACAAACATGCTGAGGTTGCCCTTGATGGCTTTGTCTGTGTCATTAATGAAGAAATGGAACAACAGTGGTCCATAACAGACCCCTGAGGGACACCACTTGTTACTGATGTCCATCGGGACACTGAGCCGTTGACCACTACCCTCTGGATGTGACCATCCAACCAATTCCTTATCCATCTAACAGTCCGCTCAATGAAACCATGCCTCTCCAGTTTAGCGAGAAGGATGCTGTGGGGGACTGTGTCAAAGGCTTTTGAGAAGTCCAGAATAGCTGTATGATAAAATACATCAGTTTGTTCAAACAGAAAACAAATCAATCTTCTTAGTATTTTGATTAAAAATTAATAATCTTCACTAATTTTTCCTTTAGAAAAAGCTAAAACTCGATATTGAACAGTTCCAGAATGACAAATACAGGGTTCAGTCTTGCAAGTGCTTGTTTCTACACAGCGTTACTTGGAAGGGTAGTCGTGAGTTCAAAGTCTGTTCAATTATCAGTCTGAGTGAGTACTCAGGTGTTTAAAGTGTTTAACCAGGATTTCAAAATAAAAGCTATGTTTCTTGAGGCTGTAAATCTGTAACCATGTGTCAGTTCTTATTGAGAAAAAAAAAATCATAATATTTAGATTTGATCAGTAGTACAAAAAGCTGTCTCTACTTTCATCATGGTAGACTTAAAATGAGCTGGATTCAAAAATCTTCACAATTCCTTTGTTTTCATTTCTGCAAATACTGAGGCAATCTAGCTTCACTGGCATTAATGTCTGCTGAAACTAAAAATAAAATTCAGAGAAGTATAACGTGCTAACAGTTTTAATCTATTAGAATATTTGTCACTGAAACAATGCCTTGTCACTCAGTAAACCAACAGCAATTAGACATCACAATTCAATTCATTCACATGGAGTAAGAAAATGTCCAAGAGAATGATTTTGCTGCATTGCAAAAATATGGCAAAGTAAAATCAGAATTTCTAATTGATCCTAATTCTGGATTTTTAGTTGAACTTCCATTGCTTTCAATCAGATTTAATATGTTCTCTCTTCCTGGAGTAAAGTCAGGATAACTTACTGGTTAGAAATTATTTACAATGGTAAGTAAGATAGTTGGAATAACTGATTAAAGAAGCATCATGATAAAAACAAGCATGAAAAAATAAATTTAAACAGAGGTTTCAAAATCCAAATTAGAAATAAATTGTACAATGTTTTTGCCCTAACTGCCTCATAATTGTGCAGAAACAGTTAAAATCTTTAGATAAATATTGTGGTCTTTACAAGAAACTGCTGAATCACAGCAGGAAATTTGTGTTATTTTGAAAATTGAGATCTCATAAAGAACACTCTACAGATCACTTTGAGGGAAGAACAGTGATGGAAGTACACCATAACCTACCAGGAAATACCATGCATGACACACAGAAACCATATACATAGATTATTTTTCATTTAAAACAATAGTAAAAGTTAAATTAGGTAAGGAAAACATTAGTCTTTTATTTCCTTGGTGTTTTTTTGTAAAGAATAGCTACTTTTCAAGGACTAGCAAGAATTCTTAATGAAAATTTTACTAAAACTCCTGAGACCAGGTTAAGGTTAGGACTAGGTTTAGGTTAGGGAGAGGAAGAAAACTGGTGACCTTAGAAAAGGCTGCTACAAGACACCTTTCCAACTCAGAAATTCCTCCAGGGCTTCAGTATATCCTGTGGCAGAATTTTTCTTCAGGGCTTAGGATCAGTTAGATCAGTTAGGAGAACTGTCCTCTTACCTCTTGGGAGGATATCTCTGACAGGTGAGATGTGTTCGAGGAGCCTCCGCTGACCTTGCAGCTCTTTGAGGAAGAGCTGGAAGAAGCTGCAGGAGGGGTTTCCACCTCCCTGACTGGCAGCTGCATTAAGTAGAGGCTCTCACACTTGTCTCAATCTGTCACATTTGGTTCAATCCAGGACTGCACTGAGCTACTCTGCAGCCATGCCAGTGCCTGTGATTGTACCTTGTTGATGTGGACTGTGACCCTGACTCATGGGATGACTTCCTGGCTTCCCAACAGAACTAAGCCCTTTTGTTGGTGGGGCCACAGCTTCTGCCTGCCATATTGTCACAATGTGCTTCCAAATTCTCTTTTCCCTAAATGCCTTTAATGTTCCCTGAGAGAGAGACATGTGAGACCCATAGGAAGGGTGAAAAGATTGAGGAAGTAAAGTGGGGGCTTCTGTGAGAATTCTCCCAAATGTATCTTTTTCACAAGGGGCTTCTGCATGTCCCACTACAGAAGTGTCCACCCACACTTAGGGTTAGGCTATAGGAAGAGCAAAATATATGAGACCCATGAAAACAGTGGGGTTGCAAAGAGCTGGACAAGCCACAGCAGCACTGTGGCTTATCTGGGAGCCCTCTCCCACCTACTATTTCCAATGATGGCTTCAGCATCTCTCTTGGCAGAAATCTCTGCCCAGATTTAGCACAAGGGCTAGATTTATGGGCAGAGAGTCAGATATATTTTTTTTAGACAAACGTTTTAAGGCTTAGCTGCACAGTGAGTGGCTGCTTCCGACATTTCTTAAAATTGTCAGAATACATCCAGGGGAGCTTTTCAGTTTAAATTAATAGAAATGGTTCATTGAAAGGCTTAAGTGATGTGAGAGTTTCCAATTTGAATTAAATGCTGAATTTTCTATATGAGTTAGAAAAATGCTTTTTGAGGACCATTTTTATGATAATTATAATACTTCTGTAATATTCTAGTATTTTTATAGTATTTATGACATTTATATATTGATAGCTTTTATGATAAATTGAAGATTGCCATTTTGGCTTGGAAAAAAGTTCTTGTAGTAGTCAAATGCTACTGTTCAGAATGCTTACCATTTACCCTTAAATATAGTTATGGGATTAAATCAACTGAATTGATTGAGAATTATATGAATATACTATAAGTAAGGTATAAATTTGTCTTCTTAGAGGGGAAAAAAAGGAGCATTTTACTGTGCATCAAAGAACGTTGGAGTTCTTGGAGATGAGAACATGCAAGGTAATGTTCTCCAATAATGATGAAAATATTTTCATAGGAAAGATACTACTGGGATATATAGGATTGCATATAATACTACTGCACAAATAGATTGAGATCTAATACAGTGTTGACACTATGGTTTGATAAACCCATTCAATAGTAATTTCAAGACTGAATGCATGCCCTCCCTCCTCTTCTTTTTTTGCTGTGTTTATTTGTTTGGTTTAATTTGGTTTGTCTAGTTAGAATTTCTAGAATGACAGTGATATGAGGTCTAAACTGAATGTAGGCATTAGGCAAGAAACCTTGTAGGATATTTCAGCATTTCATTGTTTATTTTAATTTGAACTTAATTAATGTGAGATCTCAGGCGCTATAAAGACAATGAGTGCCATCTATAAATGCTAATATAAATCAATAAAGAGGAGGAGGTTACATGATTTATGTTGGAATTGAGCCACCATGTAATAACTGATGCTCGTTACAGCCTCAACAATGAATGGGAAATCAAAACATTAAATAGTACAAGAAAGAAGACCATCCTATTTTGTAGTGAGCTTAAGATACTCTATTCGTAATTCATTTTTATCCTATTAAAAGGTAGGTTAAATCTTTCATTTAAATAGACATCTTGCCTAAGAAAGGGGCTGTTGGAGTTTGCCCAATGTTTCCATGCCTTTGAGTTGTTGCCAGCTTTGCTTGAAAAATAACAAATGCAGTTGCCAAAAGCTACATGCAATAATATTACTGTTAAAAGAGTACTATAGGTACAAGTGTTAGGTATGCACTGCTTTTCATATCTATAGTAGAGTTTACTGTGTTATTAATATTTTATTTTCATTACCTTATATTAGTAAAACAGGACTTCAGAATTGTTTTGCATGTCTCTTTTGAAGAATAAAAACAAATAGTTCTACTTTTGAGCATTGATTGGCACATTATGAAAACATCAGAAGAGTCTCTATGAGTAGGGCTGCATTGATGCACTGAAAGCAGGTCTAGCATTTCTCCAGTGATTTTATTTATTCTCCTAATTTCTTTTAATTTTATTTATTCTCCTAATGTCAGCACACATTTTCAGATGAGAATTTCACTCTTCCTATAATTTTCTTAATAACTGTATTTTAGTTAATTTTGAAGATTAAATATTTTAAGTCTTCTTTCTCCATACACATTTTAGCTGAAAAAGAAGGAAAAAGCCCAACTGCTGGAACTTCACTGAAAACGTTGTCTTAGGAAGTGTCCCTGTGTCAGATGAACCATTTCTCTTTTCTATTATTTGAGTGCATTAAAATGAGATGTCCAAGTCCTCTGCAGATTCTGGAGTTACTGCAATTTAAGCTGCTTTGCATTCCAGAAGGTATTGTCATGGAGATTTATGAGCGTGGGATCAAAGCAGACATGAATGACACCTGTGGTAGAACTATAACTGTAGATGGGGTATTTTACATCAGTGCCTAGTCTTCTTACCAAATTTGACCCTTTTGAGTAAGTAAAAAATAATAATCACAGGCTGTTTCAGAATAAAGGTAGGAGAGCTGTAGATTCCTAGAAGAGAAGATATGTAGGTCAGTTTTTGTGCTCTTTGTACCCACCAGTCTGTCCACCTCCTGAGGAAGCTCCCAGGGAGTCAGGCAACTGCCATTTTAATAGCCCAGAAGAAGTGAGATTACAAGATTGTTCAAGCCACCAGAATGATTAACAGTGTATACCATTAAATTGAGACAGAGGTCATGGAAATTTACCTAGATCAATACCCAATTCTTAACAAGGGTCAAAGATATTAACAGGCTCCCCAGGGAAGTGATCACAGCACCAGCCTGATAGAGTTCAATAAGTACTTGTACAGTGCTCTCAGGTACATGGTGTAATTCTTGTGACTGTCCTGTTCAGGCTGGGAGTTGGACTTGACCCTTGTGGACACCTTCCAACTCAGAATATTCCATGATTCTATAGTCTTGCAAATTATGAAAGTTGTGTAACTTTTTAATAAAAGGTTCTAATAATGGAAATTTGTCAACAGCTTGCTTGCAGATACCTTGTCCTGAGAGTAAGCTGACATGATAGTTAAAATGCTTTTGATTTTTTTTTTTTTTTTTGTTATAATGCACTAGAGGTTATAATATCATTTTAGGTATAATTTTAGATATCATATAGCAACTTTTTGGTTTTGAGAACTGTTTCATCTGTACTGTAGAAGAAATAAAAATACACTTTTTAGCCATTTCATTGGGTCAAATTTTCAAAGTTTTGTGGTCTTACAGCAATTTATTTTTGCTTAAGACAGTTTGGAGATCTTTACTTTCCTCTTGAGAGAATTTTCCTCCATGATTAGTGTTTGGACTTATTTTGATATCCTTTTGGGAAAAGGATTCTCTTTATTTAGATGTGAGTGGAACTAACTCTTGACTCAGCTGAAAGAAACTTTCCAAGGATGATAACCTCAATGCCACAAATTCAGTCCTACTTGTCTTTAGGTGGACACAGAAGTGGCTTGCCAGCTTTGTTGCATTTGTTCAGTAATGTCTAGTGAGAGTTTCAGAAAGTTATCATCATGGCTATGAAATTTCATTTCTTTACCAATTGCTGTGATTCTTCTGCTAATGTTGACTGCCTTCATCAAGGGTAGGAGATTTTCAATTATGTTGATATGTTTCAATACCGCATTTTGAGCTGTAGTGCCATCAGCCCTTGAAACAATAATGTTGAAGATATATAAAGGGTCAGACAATTCTTTTCATTAGCCTAAGACTAATAGCTCTGTCTGAGGTAGGATTTGAACTACAAGGTCTGTCCAAACACTCCCACTCTCGTACCTATCACTCTTCAAACTGTCTGCATGGATCCTGAGCTTTGAGGGGTGTGTTGACTAATAGTGCCTTATACTAATGACCTTTCATATGAAAGAGTTTAAGTAACAGGCTGCTGCCCTTCTAGAAATGCTTTTCTGCCTCTTTTAGCTTTATTTTCCAGCATTCTTTCCTTTGCATGAATGAAAGGATAACTGTTTGGATATGTGAAATGATGATTTATTGTCAGGATCATTATTGTAGTGTTAAAAACAAATAACTCACCAACTGTCTGTTCTCTTAAACATGTGGTATCTGAGTGCTTCAGTGTTCTGTTCAAAGCAGAGACTTTATCTTTGTTCATACAATAAAAAGAGCCCCTTTACATTATTTACTTTAGTTTAGATTACTGTGTTTCCAACTGTCATAAGTATGTCAGAAACACAAGATTAAAACATTATATTTTACTTGCCAAAACAAGAAATAAAAGAATGAATGGGAAATATTCTAGGAATTAAAAATATTTGACTGTTTGAATGTAGCCTTTTTTAAAGCAACAAAAAGACCAAGAAAAAAACCTGGAAGAATGAAGGGCAGCCTGTTCTCCCTTAGCAGAAAATGACACAGTATTTATATTTCTGGCAAACTAATTGTAGTTTGCTCAGGCTATCTAAACTCCCTTTTTTCTCTTAATCTGTGTGGGATGCTTTTTGTAGACTGTCCTGAGTTGGAAGGATGTGGGAAAGGATCACTGAAGCCTATTCTTGGTCCTGCACAAAAAAACCCCAAGAATCACACCATGTGCCATGTTCCAGGTCTTAGCTGATTGTATTTAAAGGGTCTTGTTTTCCTGCTATGTATTATGAACAACTTTGGAAGAAACACCTGGAAATGCTGATATTGTGTGGTGACAGCAAAATACTGGAATAAAAGGAGGAACAAGCTGGATATCCTGGCAGTTCTGCAGTTCACCAAGTCTGTTATTTCTGTTCTGTCTTTATAATGGCCATAAAATATGAGCTGGGAGTATGATGTCAATGCATCCACTTTCAATAATTGATATGATGAATAATCTCAACCTTCTGACACTTTCTGTATCTTCTCACATTTCAAGAAACTTCATTCATCAACCACATTTGAAATGTTTAAGTAATCTCAGTGATGTATGGAGCACTGAAACTCCCTTGTTAGAAATCTATGCTACTAACATTCTATCAAATTAAAAAGCCACTGAGCTCTTGTGCATAAAATTATCATAAATTATCTCTGAAGGTTCATTGCTGTTTGGAATGTTTAATTGCTCACTCAGCTGAACTTCAGCAGCTCAAGATTATTAATCAATTTGTCAGAAGGTTTCTCATAGTGTCATCTTTTACACTGCAGTTATATGCAAGAAAAACCCATGTGCAAGTCAGTTTTATGCAGCAAGTCAAAAGTATCCATGCATACCTTTCACAATATTAATTTCATATATTTATGAGAGTATTTTTCAGTTGTTGATTTCTCACAGAACATAAGAATATTGTAATTACCTCAGTCTAATTTATCTGGATGGAAAACTAGATTGTCAAAAATATATTTAAAAGTAAAATGGAGACAGATAATAAAATGGAACTCTTGAATCATTTAATCCTGGCCGGCTGTTGATTGTCTTTGCTAAAGTAAATATTTTGCTAACTGCAGTAAAGATGTTTTGCAAATGCCATACCTTAAATGTACATGAACAGCATCTTCAACCATTTTTCTTACCACAGAACGCATTTTTGCTTTAAAGTAATTTTTCAGGAGAGAATTTGACTTTGATGTACTAAACCAATGTATTTCATCTTAATTGGAACACGTTACATTATTTGCTTTGAATTTTTTCTTTATTTTAAAGGCTATAAATTCATCCTTTTTATACAGTTTTCTTTCTTTTTTTTACAAATGCAACTGTGTATAAGACTTTATGAGTGGGTCAATGGTAATGTTTCTATTTGTAAATATTTTTATCCATCAATTATTTTAGGAGCAACATAGAAGTAGAGGATTCTGCATTTCCTGTTCTAGAGAATTCAAAAGGGTTTTGGAGACACATATTTAAGACTCTTGAAGCCACTTTATTTTCTTAAGCTGAAAAAGTTTCAAAATATAAAGACTGAAAAGGTCATGGACATTATCCACTTTTGCTCCTCCATGAATGATCATCATATTATTTCCTGTGCATGTGGAAAGATAGAAGATGAAAGCCAACATATAGTTAATAAGTGTTAAGTATCTATTTGATATTAAGTATTTATGCAGTATATCACACCAAGGTATTTCTATCAAAACCTGAAAATTAA
This sequence comes from Pyrgilauda ruficollis, assembly GCF_017590135.1. NCBI lineage: Eukaryota > Metazoa > Chordata > Aves > Passeriformes > Passeridae > Pyrgilauda > Pyrgilauda ruficollis. The sequence goes on from NW_024512543.1 coordinate 345,015, forward strand.
TAAAATATCAGGTTAGATTTTTCTTTTTGTCAAACTTGCATAAAATTAGTGTATTGGAATGATAAATATTCTTGTGTGTCTAAAAAATGGTTCAGTTATCAGAAATTTGCTGGGAACTGGCATTAGTATGTTTTTCTTCATGTATTTTTACTGTATTCCTTCAAAACCTTTCTTAAAATGCATTATGTCCTCTAGCTGATGATAAAATGGGAAACAAAACAGAAGTAACAAATGCATCACATACACTTTCTGACATCTGGGGTTATGAAAGCACATCACAACAAATGTAAAACAGATCCTTGGTACAATTTCATCACCATTACCCATCTCCATTACAACAAAACTTCTAACACCAAGAAATAAAGATTGTCATGATGTTTGGCTTTGATTCAACCCCAAAATGATATGCTGAAGATTGAGTATAAAATCTTCTGAAGAAATAGGAAGAGAAGCCAGATCTTCAGATTCCCAATAATATGTCTTAACACATGAATCCTTCCTTCATCACCCTGCTCAACAGTGATGCCTTTCAGATGAACAACTGAGCTGTGATTAAATAGCTTATAGACTTTTCAGCATTTGTATCTTTTTTTTTGATCTTTTCATTATACAAGTCTGCCATAGCATATATTAGCACTAGGAAAATATAGGCATTAGAAATGCAGAGATGAACATGTTTAAAATGCACTATGTATGTGGCAGATCACAATTTCTAGAAACGTTCAGTTCTGTAAGGTTATTATAGTTCTTCCTTTATCCAACAACAATTTATCCTGTCATTGATTATCCTGTCATTGGATGTGAACATACTATAATGCATGATCCCAAACCTGCACATACTTGGCTCAAAATACCTTAGAACCATACTGAAAACAAACTCATCACTCAGAATCAAGACTGTTACTGTTTCAATGAAGAAAAAAAGAAAAAATTGAGGAGCAGACAGGAGTTTTGTATATCACAAAGAAAGTTATGCATTTCTGGCCATGTACAGAGAAAATTAAAGTGGTGCTGTAATTAGCTCATTGATAAATCAATAGGACTGACTGATAACTAGCATAGTTTGGATGTCAAGAATCCAGAAGCTTATTATGTGTGTAATAAAATAAAGATCAAGACACACAAGTTAGCATTCACAGCTTTACCTATGTCTGCTAGTTTCTCCTCCTTTCACAACACCATCCCCCTTCTCATTTAATCATGAAAGCTAGATTAACTTTTTTTGTCACTCAGCCATTTAGAAAAACTCCCTGGTGATTGATAATTTTTATCAACTTTATCATTTATATCAACTTTGAGCCTGAACTGGAAATTCTAGTGATGTAGTTTTTAGTTACCCCTTGCCCAGAGAGAGGTATGTTACAAGTAAAGATTGTTAGTGCAGATTTTGTCCTTCCATATGCCAGAACTCCTAAAGTAACACAGTAATGCATGCTTGCATATCAGAAAGTGTGTTAGCCTTTGATGTACTTCTTCCTCAGTATGACTTATTAATTTAATAGCTCGTAACACTCCATTATGTTAGTCCAGCTATGACGTGTTCTGTAGTGTATCTACAAAAGGTTATTATGTAATGTTTACTTGAAAAAAAATGCTATATTTAAACATAAAAAGAATTAGAAATAGCATTCTGCTATCTTTTAACAGGTAAAAATTTTATTGGTCATGAATTTGTATACAGTTTTTGACATAAAAGAAATTATTTATTTATTCTTGAAAAGGAAATTCTGAATATCAAATTTTGACTTAGCCATTTATTTCACTGTCCATTTGAGTCAGTTATTATGGATTTGTCCCCATGTATGTCAAGAAATAGTGACTTTAATTATGAAAAACATTGATCACACAAAAATCAGTTTCAAAGAGCTCAGTTCTCAGTGTCTTTTGGAAAACCATGCATCAATGCGTTCTCAGAAGACTCGGAAGAAATGATCAGTGCAGTTGATTTCTAAAGCTTGAACTTCTGTGGTCCCAGTGACCATTCCAGGCCCTCTTGGAAACTCAGTTTCCAGCAGTAGTTATTTTAGATGCCTAGATTTAACAGAGTTAGCAAATGATGTCTCCTATCATGCTCAAAGTGACTTGACGTAATAGTGAGTAGGCCTCTCAGATGAATAAATAATACCGTTTTTTTTTTTTCCTCTGCTGAGAGCCACTGCCCTGTTCTGTCCAGGACAGGGTTAATTTTTGCAGTTGCCAGCAGGGGTCATGGCAAGGACCCAGAGTTACTCTTTAGCACTTCATGTCATTTCCAGGGGAGGCAGGAAGAGTCTCTTCTATGGAGAAGAGGTTCCTGTTGGTCAATGAGAGTGGTGCCAGTTCCAAGGTGGCAGGAGTGGTTGTGTAACACCAGTTCCCAGATGGAGGGAGCAGTGAGGAAAGCATGGTGGTCCAGTAGTCTGTTGTTGGGGGCTTCCATGATGTACAAGTGATTATTGTCTCATACCCTCTCTCATTAATATTGCTGGTGGGTTTTTTCTTATCTTATCACTATTTCCAGTCAATTGTTCTTGTCTCCACCCATAACCTTTACTTTTTGTGCTTCCAATTCCTGAGGAGAAAAGTAAAGGCAAGAGAGAGGGGGAGAGGGGGGTGGGTAGTGAGCAGGCTTCTGTGTGGTTTGAAATTTCACTGGGAGCCCTAAACTGAGAAGTACTATTCTTAAACCATGACTGGCACTAAAGAAGTAGCATACCTTTTAAATCAAATTCCTAGTGCTTTTACATTATTGATTTTTCAAGCTTTTCCTGGAAACCTCTGACATACTAAGCTAAAATTCTTTTTTTGCTTTATTATGCATTAAAGGTATTCACAAAGAAACAAACTGCAGGAGTAAGTTGCTTGAGCACACTGCATGGTAAGGATGAATTAACATGTTTTGAATACAAGAGACCAGATTCATTCAAATCTCCCTGGATGACACAGGTTATCCAAAAAATTACACAAACATTGCTTCTCTTTTTGGGACAGGCATCTGTCAAACATTGCCTTTCTAAAAGCTACAGGGACATTACTTCAGCCATTTCCCATTGACACATCTTTTCTCTTTCATTCCTTTGAAATGCTTTTAGCAGGTTAAAATGGTTATTACTTCATCAGATGTCCTTGGGAGGGAGGGTAGTTGAAAGAATTCTTTGCATATAGACGACTCCTACTGGGTAATAAATCTCATGCCTGAAAGCGTGGTTCTTCTGAAGAATGCCCCTAATGATTCGCAAACCTCCTTCAGGAAGATGGTGATGTGAAGGGCGAGCAGACATAGGTAGTTTTATTGCCAACTGCACTCTACCCTGACTAAAAACATTACAAACAGCAATACTCATTTACATTATTAAAACCACAGGATTTATTTTTGTGTACTTCTGTAATGGCTGTGCAGGCTGCCCATACTTGTCTTGATAGCAGGTAGAATAGTAGTCAGTTAGCATTAATCGTTAGCATCAGGCTTCTTAGGCAGTTGGAGACATTTTTATTTTAAAAAATAAATGTATTTAGTGGACAGGGTTCCTTCCAGAGTCTGTGTTTCTTTTGAATAAGATATCCCAACAGGCAGGAATGAAATGACAGATGGAAGTGCAGAGTTTCTCTACCCTGATCAGGTTCCATTTTGTTTATACCATCTAATTAGCAGGAGCAGCATAGATGAATGATTGATTATGTCACCTTCATGGCTTCTGAAATTTCTCTCCTACATATCTGATAATAGTTCATACAAAGTTGGTCCATACTACCAGTAGTGTTGGTAATTATATCCTTTGAGATCCTAAACCATCAGAAAGTATAAGTAAACAACAGTGAACTTTGTGCAAAACTAATTCTGATAAGAGACCAACCAGTTGGAATTCATACCATAAAGCTGATGATGGCTGTCGAAATTGAATGAACATGATAGTTAAACAAAAAGACGGAGTCTGTGCATATTTGAATTCTAGCTTCCACAGCTAGAAAGAAAGAGTATGGTGCCAGTACCATTTTCTCTGCAGCTACCAGTGGCAGGCCTTCACCCTTGAACGATTTCTGATATAACCTCCAGGTCTGCTGTTCTTTTCTCGCGGTTCGATGGGTTGCATCACCATATAACACTCTATTAGTAATGACCATATGGAATTTTTTGTCATCTCTGATATTTTATACAAGCTCTTTAAACTCTCCAGTGAATAAGAGATTAGATCCTATAAAGTGCAGAATTTCCTTAATTTTTTTTTTTCAGTTACATTTCAGTATTTTTGAGAGAAGAAAATTGGCCAGAAGTACTAGTTGGGCAAGTGCTCTGTTGAGTTGTTGACATTGTTCCACATAATCAGAAATTAGTATGGAAAGACTCCAAGCTTTCTTCTGCTACTATGTCATTTCAGTAGTACTTTCTTTGATTTTTCCAAGAAATGTTTTCTTTCAGTTAAGTTTATGATTGACTTCACGACCTAAGCAGTACAGATAATGTATTGAAATGTATTCTCCTTGGTTTTGGGTGTTGAGTCTAATTATGTCACCCTTGAAAATAAACAATTTTGCTCATGTGGCAGAAATCAATTTTTTATCACTGCAATTCAAAACTCCATTTCTTTCAGTTCAAGTTCATTAGGAACCAAATCAAAACAGAAATTCTTGTTCATCAGGCTTCAGTTAGCTAAATTTCAAAAAAATTGTATTTATCACTGAAATGCATCTGTGTGCCAATGAGAATTTCACAAAATACTGCTTATTTTATTACTTAAGACATAATTTTTTTATTATTTTTGCACTCTCCTGGAAAATTATGCTGTGTGAATCATTCAGTATCTCTCTTTCACTGCGAGTGCATGTTGGTGGGTTTAGAGGAGAAGCTTATTACAGACACAATAGGCTTTATAATTTTAGGGGGAAAAAATTACTGATTGTTACACAAATATTACACACAAGAACTCCAGTCAGTTTTATATGTCCATGCACAGAGTACATATTTTAATATTATAAGAGTTTGGTTTCCACTATCCTTTTCCCTAAAAAGGGGAATATTTTTTGAAAGTGATTAGATTAATGTATCCAGTAAAAGAAATTATTCCTTTACTTATGTACAGGACAGAAATGGGCAAGTTTCTCTTACACAAGTGCTCATGCTCGATATCTCAGCCACTTTGGGAGAGACTTCTTTTTACATTGGTACAGATAGACGTGTCTGTCTTGATAGCCTCAGTCTAAGTATAAACTACAGAGCTGATGCAATTTGACATTGTGGATTTCAAATTTGTATTTTTAGTTTATTTTTTTAACAAGAAAATAGAAGAGGAGAATGGGAAGTTCAATCACTGATGTGCTTGATCACTGGCACACTGGAATAATATGGAGCAAAATAAAGTTCTAGAACTGTAAAAAAAGCTATCTTCATCACTAAGTAATTAATTTTTTAAGTGAAGTTATGATTATCTTTACAAGCCTTGATATTTCTTACAGCTAGTTTTTATAGCACTTTATATACCCAAGAAAGATATCTGATAAGCTGAAGATGACTGTCAAACAAAGAGGAGGAAAAAGGAAATTGTATTCGCTTTAAGTTTCTTCTACTATTAGCTAAAGAAATAATTTCTTTAGTACAATTTTAGACTTTCTTTATTTTCGGCATCTAATCAGACTGTCTATATCACATGGCCAATTTCTTAAATTTGTATAAAGAAAAACAAGTCCTTGGGAAAGAGCTGCAGAAGTGCAGTAACAGTCCAAGGCATCTGCAGTGGGTAGATGGAGAGAGATGTTGAAGCATGAAAGTCCTTAAAAATAAAAGAAAACTTTCAGTCTAACACAACGTAATGTGGCAGCCCATAGATATGAACTTAATGAGGTAATCAGAGTAAGTGAAATGTTGAACATCAATGTTCTCTATTAATACATGAGACAAGCATGGTGTAAAAAAGGGCAGAAAGAAGAAATGGTTTAAGACTGACTTAAGAAATTAGTTTTTTCAAAATGTATAGGTAATATGTAAATAAGGGTAGAATTATGGTGATAACTGCTCCTGGATCAAATAGAAAACTGCTGCTGGATCAAACCTCTGTAAATGCACTATCCTGACTTGGAGCACATGCCAATGAAAAGCATATTGAAGCCAATGGTAATAATAGTGCCAGAAAAAAAAGTGACTTGTTAATCATCAGTTTTAGGAAAGTTGCAAATTTTTTAGCTTTCATTATTTTTTTAATTTTTTATTTTTTTATTTCAGGTCAACAATTTGTTTTATTAATATTTTCACTTGTAAATTGGATCCATCTTTGTATAAGATTTAATGGTTTACAATTTTTTCAAATATCATAATAGCACTGTTTGAATTACAACATAATTTAGATTACAGAAAAGAAGGCTTCTGACATGTGTCTTCCCCCATTATATTATATTTACTTAACACATAGATGTAATGAAGTTGTAGGTAAAGTTTAAGGTCTAAATTAGGAAACAGGGCTTATTCTTTGATCTTTTTTCCTCAAGCAGAAATTTCAAAAATCACACATTTTCTCCTGGGCACAATTAAATTCCAAAGTATGCTGCCTTTGACAACTGTGAGTAAACTTTTAAGCTTGACAGAAAAAGTAATTGCTCTATCCATTTTAGTGCTTTACTTTATAAATAGTAAAATACATGTTAATTCTGTTTTTTTTTTAGTATCACAAAATGCATAGAGATATAACGAAAATAGAGGACTTCTGAATGTTGTTTGTGCTGCACTTTGAGTTACAGCTATGTACTTACTATCTATATTATTTTACTGTTGCCTTCATCTGACTGATTCTCTCCAGGCACAACCCCAACATAAGTAGTAACTGCATTAACATGTTATTATTGTTTTTAAGGGATAAAGTGACAGTGATAGAAGTAATGCGATATCTATGCACAATGTGTTCTACTGGGCAGTCTCTGACATTTAATGGTGAAATTCAGCTACCTCAATGCTGAAAGTCAACAGCTGAAAATACTTTAAACAGGAATTGAAGATTAGACACAAATGAAAGAATGGACAGAACTACAGGCCAAACAATTGTACTGTTCTTCTGCTCTACCAAAATAATGCAACATATTAGATTTTATTGCCATTGTGGTATTCCCTCTGTTGGCCTGAAAGGTAAAAGGCCTTTGACAATTAAGTCTCTTTTTATCAATTTCATATAACATTTCTTAATAGCTATATACTATTGATAAATTACACTTTATATATAGTCTCCCTATAAAAATTATGAAAATTCCATTACTTAATGATTTGACTTTTATACGTATTTGGGTAAGAAGGTGGAGAGTTTTTTTTCTTGCTATCAGTTTTTGAAAAAGACTTTAACAAATGTCAGTCTGAATTCCTCCTGAAAATATTTTAATTTTGTAGTTTACACAAGCAGAAGAAAAACAGGAAGTTTCAGGTGTATAGATATAACTGCTAAAAAATGAATACAGGCTAAGTGTAAACTAATTAGCTTTAGAATGAAAAGTAGTTATGGGACTGAGGCAGAATTTCTTAAGAACTTAATTACTGACTTCTGAGGTTTTTCCAACAGCACAGACTGGCAAACCTTTGTAGAGGTTTCCCAGATAACTGAAGAGTGGGAATAAGAGAGAAAATGGCCTGGACTTTCCTTTTGTATTTTGAAATCAAGTTTTCACTCAAAGAATCAATAACTTTGGTAAATGCAGAAAAAAATAAAGCCCTATGAAACTGCTATCTCTGATATCAACTGTCAGCTGAGTGTTGGCTGGTTGGTTGTTTTGTTACCTGATCAGTAAATTCATGACAGGAGATAAAACCTCCATTCTTCACTGCCAGAAAAAGACTTCTACTTTCTGGTTTATGCTGAAAGTTGCTGTGGAAAGACACAGTTGGATTCATCTCACCTGAGTTTAGCCTTCACAAAATGTCAGAATTGCAAATATATCTTCATTAAGCTAAGGTCAGATACACCAGTAAACCCTTCATATGAGTTCCGGGCACAAAGCATTTAGTGACTCAGCTGCAGCAACACTATAGTTAAAAGAATCACACAATTATCTACTCTGAATTTGGGCCTGGCTGCCCTAAGTATCCAGCTGCTAGATGAAGTTTACATTAATAAAATATTTGTCCCTACCCAAGGGCATTCTGAGTGGCCTGTATAAAGAACTCCGGAAAAATGAAAAGTAGATTTGTTCCTAGCAGGCGGGAAGGAAGTTGTCAGGCGGGAAGAGGATATGGACCTGTTTGCATGCAAGGGTCAGTATTTGGTTGCTGGATATTTCCTCCCTGTCCACACGACAAGAAAACCCTCAGTTTCCTGCGCTGGACAAATGGCAGGAAAGGGTGTGATAGTTATTGGATGACATTATCATCTTATAGCTTCATCAGTGAGGAAGGCTGCTGACCAAAACTGAGAGCAAAAACTGAATTTCTAGACCAGATATAAGCAGCTGAAGTTGTTGAGAGGTTCTTACTTAATTTCCTTAAATGAATTTAGTTAATATGCTGTGCCATTCTTTTCCATAAGTTCATTAGTATTTTCCAGCTTTTTATAAATCAAATGACTTAAACTGTGTATGGAACATACCTGAAGAATTGGAAATATCTACAGAAACAAGCCTTAATGACTATTTCAAGCAGGAATGTTAGACTTCAAAAGCTAGCATTTTTAAGGAGCAGCTTGGTTGGTACTCATTTGTTTGTTGCTTTTGGATTTTTTAAACTAAAACTAGTAAGACATTGAAGACTGGCAAATATGTACTCCATCAGATTGCTTGTGTGATCATAGAGCTCACCAGCCAATAAATAAAACAACTTGACCCTGGAAATATTCAATCCCATTTTAAATACAAACTTGACTCATTCTGCTCAGGGCAGAGAGGTTATTTGGGCAAGACAAAATCTTCCTGTACTTGCAGGAAAGGTCATATGAATAAACCTTTTAAGTTTAGTGATTAAGCTATCCCTCACTATTAATTTATTTGTGATTTTTTTTTTTGCAGAATTTGTTTTGCAGTCCTTTTGTTTACCCTTTTCTGAAACCTTATCCTTTTTCCCATACTTACTGAAAAAACACATTCAGCTGTAGATACAAACTCAAAATTCTACAGAATTGGTTTGTAGAGCAAATCAGCAGAGACCCAAAATAATCCAGGTCTGTTACTTTATTCTAGGCTTTCTAAAAAGACCAATATATGAGGGGTGGGAATATATGTGGAACATGAAATTATACATCTGATTTGAATTGCTGCATCAAAAGACAGTGCAAGCTAATATCTATTTTATAGTATTTAAGTTAAAAAATATCTGACTTAATAGAACATATTTCTGTGTGCTACTGGAGAGACATTTGTGTTTACTGAGTGCTAGATTAGAAATTCTGTATGGATTGGCTGTGGGACACAACACAGTAAATTCCATAAATGCATTTTTTTCACACACACATGTGCACACGTGTATTTATTGCATTAATCTACATAATGGCAAACAGACTTCAGAAAATTATAGGAGGGGTCATTCATCTATAGCAGATGAGGCACAGCAGAAACATGATTAATTGGTTTGTAGGCCCTGAGCTGCAGGGACATAAATAAAGTATCCTCTGGGCTACACTGAGGATCCAGTTCAAAAAATGAAAAAAAAGAGAAAAAGATGATGGAACAAAATTTATTCCTTTCTTTGTTGTTTGGTGCAGAGTTTTCTTTGACACATACCATTTAACTGAGAAATGTTCCTGTGCAGTCATAACTTTTAATGGGTACAGTATGATAAACATTGCATTTGCATCACTTCATCACTTCCACCACTACTGGAATAATAAACAAGTTTTCTTCAGTTATTTTATAGCAATTAGTCTAATGTCACATGCAGTTTACATTTACATGTAGTGCCGATATCATTTATATTCTTAGAGAATCTTAAATATTGATAACATGATGTATGATGGAGTTACTTCACTGGATAATATTAAGAAATCTGTGTCCTATTTTATTATCAATGCCATTGTATGATATCATGGCCCTTTATGCCACAAGCATACTACGCAAGCCAGTTAATAAGAATTTAATTTATGGAACATATCTTTCACAGCATAGAAATTCCCTGAACCTCATCATACTTAACTGCTACATTCAGGATAAATTAACTGTGTCCTTACGTTAATAAACAAAAAACTCTATGTAAATTAGATACATATTACTATCTATGAGAATGCAATAGTACAGGTGTTCTTTCATTCAGGTGTAAATCCCCATGAAGAGAATTAGTCTTGAAGTCCTTCAGAGAAAAGGGAGAATCTGAGAATGGAGGGGGAACTCTCTTACTCTTTTACTTACCATCTTAAATCATATCACAGCCATATTTCCTCCCCACCCTCACAAATCCAGTGGATAAACAGAAGATCTGGTATATCAAAGAGGCAGTAGCTGAACACAATCATTGCAGCTTTAAACTTGCACATGCTTCCTTTCTATGCTGATAGCCTTCAAAGCATCAGAGAGAGGCACAATGTTATCTTGACTGCTAGTCTGAAAATTTAACATGGCTTTTTCATACTGGCTTGATAGGGAAGAGTATAGCAGGTATGAGAAAGTCTTCCCACTCTGTTTTGAAAAAATTGCAACCAGTCAAAATCAAGGTAATCCCTGCAGTGAGCCCTGAATCTTTGGAAACCAAAATAATTCACATCAATTTTGTCTTCTGACTCAAGCAGGGAGGTGGTTGTGTCTTCTCAGACTAAGCAGTGATCACAGTGATTATGTGACCTCTTCCTGGGGCCTAAGGACAATGGCTAAGAAGGAAAAGCATACAAACAAGCAAACCAAAACATCTTTAAAGCAAAAAAGATTGGCATGTAATGACATAGTCTGAAGAGAACAATACCAGCGCAGCAACTAGAAAAAGAAGAGAATCAACCACATTACAGACCAAATTTGCAGACCAAAAGAGGAAAAACTTGGCCTTCTGGAAAAAAAATGTAAAACTCCCCAGGAAATGAGTAATTCATGGCTCCTTCTTTTTCCAGGGTCATACCTTGAACTTTATGAACCTCATATTGTTGGAGTTGTGAGCAAAATCTTAAGCTTACTAAGGGTATCACAACATTTTAATGCTGATTACTGAAAAAAAAAAATTGTAGAGCAGTGAAAAAGCCCAGTTTTCTTCATGTAAACAACGTGACCACTCATTAGTTAAGTAAAATGTTTTGTGCTTTCAATTTGCTTTCCCACAAAAACTAAGGTCTCCTCATTTACTCTGTCCTTTTCTTCATAAAGCATCTAAATATTTCTATTCTGGTAATGAAGAAACCGAGAAAGAGAGACTTCTTTTACATAAGTACAGTAATCTGAATGTAGGGAACTAGGCTGAGAACCCAAGCTCCCTCATTTCTAGTAAAACAGTCTATCCAGTGGACCACGTTTCTTCCTATAGTTGACACTGAGCACAGCTGCTATACAGTGTCAGTTGGGGTTTTATTTTTCATTCGTTTGCACGCCATCTGTCCTGTGAGTAAAAAACAAGAAGCTATTTAAACATTCCTCTCCACTGATCTCTTTCCTTCCTTCCGTCCGCCAATAGGCTGGGGAGCAGAATGGTTTTGTAAATTGCAGTTTACATAGATACATGGATATACATATAACTGAAGACAATGCCGCCTAAGAGTCCCACAACAACTTCAAAAAGAATGCCTTTTTCACCTTTTCCCAGAAAAATACTTTCAGGTTAGGAAAACAATAATGACATTCCTAATCTCCTGAGTAGGGAAGTTATTGAAGCCATTACATAATATCACACTGATATGTATGTACTCATGGAATATGTCCCTTTCTTTTTCCTCCCATACCCTCTTTTTCTCTTTTTCCTCCCTCGCTCCCTCTTTATGTGTGTGTGTCTCTCTCCATTAATGTTTCTCTCCCTCTCGGTAGCCACATTTACTTTTTTGAATCTATGAACTGCACAAAAGACTTGCAAACCAGCTATTAAATCACAGATATCTGTCCCCTTGCCACTGCAGCATATACCTGTAATCCCCAGGTAGCAAATATATCTGGTATTATACAGAAGCTGAGCTTAATCTTGGGCCTTAGTCAGACAAGCTCTGACCATTCTTATTATGACAATTTGTATATCATCACACCTGTCTGCATGTCTTCTATTCCTGAAGAAGATTTAGGGATGAAGACGTTGATAAAGGAGATAGATGCCCATGCCTTAGCATAGCCTTCAGAGAAAATAGTAAAGATGAACACGGGCTCAGCTGTGGATACATGCTGCTTTTTGCTAAATCTTCCATAGGGCTGTAAGTTAAAGCAAAAAACAGAGCAGTCATCTGTGGGTAAAATCTTACAGTAGTGCAGAAAGATCTGCCAGAGCCCATCTGTTGAAGCTCTTCATCATATGCTTTGGGTTTATGCTTTCTCCTGCTGTGCACAGGCAGCTCTCAATAGATTGAGGGAAAGCCAAGGACAACACCAGGCAGGTGCAAGGTACAAATCTTGAGGAACACTAAATGTGGATTGGGTGCAGCCTAGTGTATTGCAGGAGCAGGGCTTTCAAAATTTTCAGGTACTCAGCGAGTACTTGAAAGAGTAGGGATAAATGGGTGCAGCCAAAAGGAAAATGGTTATAGTTGAATATTCCTAAAGAGGCAATGAGGGTGCTCTGACCTATCAATCCTGGACATCTCTTGGGTGCTATTGACATAAGAGATTTCCCTTTGTTTTTACGAGATAATAAGTTTTCAGTACATCCTTGTCCAAAAATGCTCTTCTGTTTTGGCACTTGATCCCTGCTTTTTGTTGAACATATGCAGCTTTTGCTGGATACCTGGAAAAAAACTGGCTTTCTACAAGCATTTAGGTTTAAAATGTGTTTGTGCTTACGTTTAAAGGGGAGAAAAAGGTTTCTACATGTTCTGAGTATGTTTAAATTTGTCATCTTCTAAAAGACATTTATATTTTATGCTCAAAAAACCTGTTATCGATCTATGCTTGATAGAGGTTTACATTACCAGTGACTGATTTTCAGGAAGCTGAACCCCTGCAGCTTCTATTGACTTTAACTGTCTCTCTGAGTAGTCAGAAGTCCTGTAAACCCTACTCCCATGATATATTAGACCAGTGTATTTATAAAATTGGTCTTGTGATAAGCAGGCAAATAATAAGTCATGCTCCTTGCTACGTATCAAATCCTCATGACTCTTGATTGCCCTTAGGAATCGTGTAATTCATGTTAACAGTTCTCACATATTCTTTGGCAGTGAGAATATGGAGTACCTCTTTGGGCTTCTGACTTCTAGCTTTTTTCTTCATTAAGGGGAAAGAGACGTTCTGGTTTTCTTCAAGTATAGCATGATATACAGCAAACATATCTTTCAGCTATTGGTGTAAAACCCCCAGTACTAACAAGCAATGTAATTAATATTGCTGTGAATTATCAGAAGATATTGGTTATTCCAGTTTATAGCATTCACTTTTAACTGACTGTGTGATGTGCTGAATCTAAGAGAAATACCTGGTTTTAGTTGTTATTTAAACACTTTTTTACCTTCTGAACACATATTTTACTGTAATGTCCTATATACAGGTTCAGATTTCTTCTGGCAAGCAGCTTCAATTTATTAAAGTAGAAACATTGCATATGATGAGAACTTTTCAGAACTTGTAAAACATTTTGTAATTTTTTTCTGACTTTTACAAATACTCTTAGTTGTGAACAGCAACCACCATGAACATTTAAAGGAAAGTAAAATGGAAATTTAACTTTTTTTTTTTTGTTGGAAATTTTTCACAGTACATTCTCCAACAACTTTATCTTCACGAGTTATGTCAATACCTTCAGCCAAAACATAAGGCTCTCATCCAATTTGTATGCTGATCTCCAAGGAGAAAAATTTTGGCTGACAAGGAGGAGGATTTAGACTCTACAAACTTTACTTGTCTGGAAAATTGTACTATGGGGAAACAGTCTAGACATGCAAACGCTTCTTGCCAGGACTAATTTTTCTTCCCAGGCTCTACATGTGGTCTTTTCTCTACTTCCCATTTTTGAGTCTTTAATCTTTCTTTTGTGTCAAGTGACTATGTGTAATTCTTTTTGTCCATCTCCATCTTCCTCTGAGTATGGCATCTAGGAGACCATGCCTTGTGCTATCAATCTCACTTTTTGAGAGCTTTTTACAATATAATTGATCTTCTTATTTCGTTTCTAGATTAAATGGACAAATTTATGTTTTTTCTTCATCTCCTTCAAGGGCGAATATACTGCAGAGGAAACCTCCCAAGATAAATTATAACTGAATAATTTCAGCTTAGCTGCTAGAGGTTTGGGTGGTCCTGTGGTTTGCAGGTCAAGATTTTAGCGCATCCTTAGTATGATAAGAGATGCACAAACAGCTACGCCCATTCTGTCCAGGGATGATTCATTTTACAGAGGGGAGGGGATGTTTCCGCAGCTGTCCTGCTGAAGGGATACACAACAGAAAAGCCCACTTAATCACTCACCATGGGCACTTCCATGGAAGTCCTAAGAGTGGAAGTTTCAAGAGGGACATCAGAATCAGCGTGTCCCCTGGCTGCCCTGCCTATATCCCTTTGAACCTGATGCTCTTTGGGGCCTGTGCTAGCTCTTTCTAGTCTCTCAGGGTTATGGGTTGTAAGAGATTTCTGCTGCTGAAGGCCTTCTCAGGGAAAGCTCTTTTCACTTCCAGCTCTCAGATGTTTGGCACAAACCCAAAAAGAGTATGGTTCCCCTGCTAATTAGTAGATGTTCAGATATTACAAGTCCTGTTTACTGTGTGTCCAATTTTTGATGAACCAATGAATACAAATGATGGCAAAAATACAGTGGAGATGTGACAGGGATAATTCCCTTGATGAAGACTTGACAGATATGTAAAGAACTTAAAACCATGAAATTTAAAATAATTAGGCTCTTTGATTAAACAAACAATCAATCAAATTACTCTTTTATTTTGTTATTCTTATTTTTTCAAAAATAGCACTTTTGAAACAGCAGCTTGTTTGTGGTGTCGTAGCCCTACCAATAGCATACATAGAAGAGTGTTTCAACAGGGCTAGTTCTTGCAATATTGCAATTGAAAGACCACAAATTTTAAAGAGTGACAAAGAAATTATCATTAAAAAGCACAATGACACTTAGGCTACCGACAAATTTCAAGGTGACACTACCAAACCTTTACCTTCTAGCTCTCTGTTTTTCCAACTACAGACCAACTATGGCAATATTGAATGAGTTAAGCCAGTGCTCACACAGAAGTGACTGAACTACAATCTACAGCTTGTGGGTCATCTGTCCTCTAAATCCCATGATCTGCTTTTAAGCATAGGTAAATAGAGGAGAGAAAAACTGAGGACTATTCCTTTATAACAGTGTTCCTTCCATTGCAAGGGCAAAAGCAGAGATAGAATCAACACTGCTTTTAGAAGGTATGGAATATTAATAATTTTTATTGCTAACTTTTGGGTCACTGCTGGAAAAAGTAGTTATTAGGTGATTAATTTATAATTTTGGCAGAGAGTTCTGGGGCTATTGTCTATGTTAACTATGACCTGTGGCTTCTGTTCACAGTGAGTCTCCTAAAAAAAGAAAGTTGTGACTGTGAGGAATCTGCCTAGGAGCCATGAGTCTTTAGAGGCAAATGGTCCTTTGTATACTTTTATAAGGAAAGCTGAAAATTTGGTCCCTTAACAAAAGCTCCATCCCTTTCTAAAGCAATTTTTTAGGCACACAGACTGTGTGTGAAGCTGACTCTAGTTTCAGTGACTTTTTTTTCTTGCTGAAACATAAACAAACTTTAGGATCAGGTTGCTGACCTTAAAGCAACTATTCATTTCCATTTTGAAAATACTCTATTTTACTTTGTTAAATTTTATGCTTGAGATGTGCAACTGATATCTAAAATGAAAAAGGAAATCACAGCCTCTGTGATTACAGAAAGTGTGGAGGATTTAGAGCAAAAATACTGTATGAAATGGGAGGAGTACTTTGACTCAGAGAGCCATTTCACCAACTCCATGGTGCTCAAAAAAGACAGATTATCAATGGGAAACTAGACATGGTAGGAGCCATGAAGTTTCACATTTATCACAAAAACAAGGGGTGTCACTTTTTCATGCTGTGTGAACAGCACAGAAAAAGGTAGGGAAGGGCTACAAATACTATCATAATGATGTTTATAGCAGAAAACCTTTGCAACTTTGTGATCAGACACACAGGTAACAATGATAATTCAGTCAGCTCTTTAGCTGTGAACTTTAACCAAGCCTTGTGTGATCAGAGCTAGGATTTGAATCATGCCACTGAGAGGGTGCAGAAAAGATACAATCTGTTTCTGGTGTTAGATATTTCTGATTAGGCTACATTATTTTGATCCCTGTAGGACCAAGATTTCACACCTGACTAGATCTGACAGTCTTCCAGGTAAACCATATATCCCTCAAGAGAGAGAGACAGCTTTGTGGCTATGACAAAGTAGTACTGCCCTAGGCGAGTTCTGCAGATCCAGAGACCAGAGAAAGTTACAGGTTCAGCCAGGGATATACTAGTTCACAAATGGGATTAAACTGCTTGTTGCTTTAGTGCCAAGTCTATTGAAAATATTTGAAAAGTTATTATAATTGGAGAAATAGCACTCTTCTGATGTGTACCCTTCTTCCTTGAGTAATTTTTTGTTTTGGAAGTGCATTTGCTTCCCATTTTGGCTTTTACTGTCTTTGCACTACCTGCACGGATAATGACTAGAGCATGTCATCCCTTTTCTTATGCCCATTTCAGATTTTATAGCCACTAGTTAAAAAAACTGCAAAGAAACCTTAAAATAAGAATGAAACATAAGAAGAAATCCTTATTCCTGTGAATGAACAGCGGGGGTGAAAAACTGATCTCTCCACAATGACCATTTTTCCCGTTGGAATCTTCTGAGATTTCTTCAGAGACCTGTGGTTTTTGGAAGCACAAATCTTTCTTGGTCAACTTGGATTGACAAAATGCTATTTAAAAAAATCCCAGATAATTATAAAAATGTGACTTTGCTGTAGCACTAAGCATTTCTAAAACAATGTTCACTAGTTCTGACAGTGTTTTCATCTCTAAATGCTGGGCGTGCTTTCAGGGCAAAGTAGAGTAAGCAAGGCTATAGCCTGCAGGGGCTGCTGTCATGCAAGAATAATTATACTAGGATGGAACAAACAATCAAACTGTAAGGACAGATGTTGTTTGGTTTTGTTTTATGTTAAGGGCTAAGTTTATGTTCCACATTAACAGAAACAGTATCTTTTTGTGGAAGTCTTGGGATACTTTCCAGAACTGATTAAGAACTAAGGCATATACTTTTCAACATGTTGGGATCTCCTATCGGAGAGGATGTCCTGTTTACATTTTGTGCTTTAGCTAAGTAAGTAAGCTGCATAAGTGCTCCAGAAATGAGGTGAAATATAAGAGGGAAAGATGGCTCGAAATGGATTTTCACACAGGTTTGAAAAATGACACTTGCATGACCTCTGTCATCAAACCATTTGGGATTAGTCCTACAAAGGTATATTTTTAATGAGAATAGGCACTCAGAAGGCATAGACCTTGACATCCATGGAATGTATTTCAGGGGGTTTAAAACTTTTTTGTCTTCTTTTCAGAAAGAAAATAGAGAGCAGCTGATAATGTGGCTCACAGCCAGTCTCATTTTATGAAATGACTTGTGTAAGTAACCAAACACTGATAAATCTAAAACTAGCATAAAGCAGCATTGAGGAATAACAAAACTAATACAGCAAAAGCAATATTTCTCATTTTTATCAGCCCTTAATCACTTAAAGTCTTTATGAGAATGGCAGGATACTAACAGTACTTACATTATATTACATGAAAGGCAACAGAAAATCGAAATCACTTTTTTAAGGTTGGAATTAATTTTTTTATATGGCAGTGGCGTGGTTTTTTTTTTTTTTTTGTTTTTTTTTTTTTTTTTTTTTTTTTTTTTTTTTTTTTTGTGGAGGGCCAAAACTTGTAATAAAATTGAAAGACAAAGTGGCAAATTCCAAAACCAGAATAATTTCAATATTAAATGTAGGCAAAACATAGCAGACTAAATGGGAAACTACCTAAAGGAATATAATAGTAAATATCATATGTAGTGCTTCTGCACACCCACAGCTTAACTGCTGTCAAGTTTTGGTACAATTCCAGGAAAAGGAAAAAATTTAAGGCACAGTTTGATAAAGTGTTAATTTTTAAATGTGTATAGGGAGCTTTTCAACCCTGTCCAAAGGATACTGATGGGCACACTTCTGTTCTCACTGTGACCTCCTGAAGCTAACTAAAATTAACAAATCTTCATTTCACCATCCGGGACTAACCCTCTCTCTCTGTATATAGAAAGATGTATAGATGCAAATCTTTTAAGAATTCTGTATATTAGGAATGATATTCAAGGCCAAAAGCTGAAATTGTTATCCATCTGGGTTTCCACTTGATCTCATGCTTCTTACATTCACTTTAGTAGTGTAGTATCTTAAAAGTCCTTGTGTACAGTTGCATGCAAAATGAAGTCCATTGACACGAAACAGTTTGAGGTCTGAATAATGTAAAAAAAGACTTTTCCTGGGAATTTGCCCAAAAGAATAGGTGATGAAACTGCTTCAAATAATAACTTCAGTGTATCTATTATACACAAAGAACCTTCCAGACATGAGATTCACATTTATTTCTAATAAAAAATTTTAGAAATCTCCCTCTCTCTCTCTTTCTCTCTCTCTGAGCCTTTATGTGGAACTTATCATCCCTGCTTCTGAGAAAATGAGAATAGTTCATTGTGTATACTATGAGGTCTGCCAGTGTTATCTCTGAAATATGGGAACTAGTGGTATAATAAAATGTACTGCAGAACTCTGAAAGCCCTTGATTCTATATTTACATCTCTGAACAAGCTCACTTTGACTCATAGCTCCTTAATTAGAGGCATAGTCGTTTTTCTTTTCTGTAGGGCATTTTTTTACCCTCACAATACAAGCATACATTTGGTAACTAATACCAGCAATTAGCATCATCTGCTATGTAAATGAGTGTAATTGCAATTAAATACTTTAGTGGGCCCGAAGGGAAAACATGCAATCATTACAAAGTAAGTAGGAGTACATGGTAAAAGGACTTTTAGGAATGCTAGAAATGTTTTTTTCCCTGTGGTGTCTATGGTCCTTTCCATTATTAGTTATTTCTTCTGGAGTTTAGAACCTGGTTCAAAGGATAATTTTTCTCTCTTTCATTGAGTGCTGTGAAAACCACAGAACAAAGAATGACATATTTGATGAAGAAAGAGAAATTATCTCCAGAGTATTCACAGGATTTTGTGGTGAAGATCTGAGCATCACAAAACACGATACCAAAAAAACCACTGGGAAGTTCCTGGATTTGGTTTATTGTGAAAGATTTGTTGAAATCAATGGCTATGACAGTTTTATACTAACTAAATAACTGTGTCACTGAATATGTCTACATTATTTTCTGTCTTCCACGAGAGCTGTCACTAGCATACTGTAGGCAGCCTGTCTGGATGGTATTTGATGGTATACTAAACACAGCATAGATATACCAGCATCATACTGCTGAGCTTGGCCTCAGTGTTTGAACAAACTGCAAATCAAATTTTGAGCATGTCCTCCTAAAAGCTAATAGGGATGCATTGTCAGATATAACTCAATAGTACAAGTATGATTCAAAATTCTCATTTGTATAAGGTTTATATGCAATTTTGCTTCTGTGTCAATAAGTTTCCAGTGCAAAATCTGCCCTTTGAAATTTAATTATATATCTCTAATTTCTTCCATTAGTTCATGGAAGGTAATGTAACTATCTATTAAATCTGGGTTGCCTGAAATTTCTTAAAGACTTACAGTGAAGCATATGTATTTATTGTGTGCAAATATCTGGAGAGTGGAGGAAGCCTGGCCAGAACACTATAGAAATGATTCATCTCCTAAGCAGTGTTTCATTGCCCTTTCCTATAGACTATCACTGAGTTACTCATTCTGGCATTAAAAGTTCTAAGGGTACCAGAGAGATTTCCATGAGCTTTAATTTTACCACTGCATTTAAAAGAGAAAATTAAAATTTTGCTAATAAGACACTCTGAGCTATTTTGTTAATAAATTATGCGTTAATTTTTGACCAAATTAAAGCATTGTAGATGCCCATCCTTCTTATTGCATCTTGAAAAGATGACTGGGAAGGAGTTACAACTCATTTTTATTTTAAAAATATCATACACAATAAATATATTCATGGCCTGAATTAGCTTTTCTTTTTTTTTTTTCCTTTTCCTTTTTTTTTGTTTTTGTTTCTTTTCTTTTAATGAGGCATTATTCCTTGATTTAAATACAAGTCTGTATTTCTGATTAAGGAAGCACCTAGGGCAGGTGCTGCTCCCTAGGGGAGGGTGGCCAGCGGCCCAGGATGACAGCAAGGCCAGCAGAGGCAGCAGCCTCAATGACAAGGGTCTGTCCAACAGCACCAGACTGGGGGAACCACTCAAGGACCAGGTGTGACAAGTTCACTGTGATGGGGCGTGCCTGAGGTCAGGATCAAATCCACATCCACAGGGTGGAGATTGATAGCTACAATGCAGTCCTGTCGTGGACCAAGTATGATAATGCACTCTGGGATCCATCTCCCAGCCAAATGAGGCAGGAGCTTCTTCCAGCCGGTTCCCAAAGATCTTCAAGGCCTACTGGGGCTTCTGAGACAGATCTTTCAGGA
The DNA here is from genome assembly GCF_017590135.1 of Pyrgilauda ruficollis. Taxonomy (NCBI): domain Eukaryota; kingdom Metazoa; phylum Chordata; class Aves; order Passeriformes; family Passeridae; genus Pyrgilauda; species Pyrgilauda ruficollis. The sequence continues at coordinate 365,725 of NW_024512543.1, forward strand.
AGCTGATCTGGAGGGCACTAACTGCCCTCCTGGGAAGATTTTGGCTCTGACAGTCTGCTAGACTGAATTGTTGCTTTACCTAGAAAAATGTTCAAGGCCATTTTGTTTATGAAAAGTATTAGTAGAATAGTGAGAACACACCAACTGAAATCCAGGCTAGGCAAGACAGAAACAAGCTATCAAGAACAGAAGCACTTTTCCATACAAATAGATGGTGCCTGAGTTTATCAATTGTTGAGACATATTGTGCACAGGAATCAAAGTTCTGTTGGATTATTTATCCACTACTTCACTGAATTTTTTCTCTGTATATATGATGTAATTTATCTTTCTGTCAGACAAGGTAGTTGTTTGGGCCTATCCATCTCTCAGGATGACTTCAAAACACCAAGTGCAGTGCAAGTCTCATTAGTTACACTTACCTGAAAAAAGAAATTAAAGAAAAATATTGTTTCTAAATTAGTGTTCCCAAGTTCCCACAAACTGTTTAGTGTGATTCAGGAATGTAGGGAAAATACACTACTTGACATGGGTATCCTTTGAATAATACCTTTCTTATGTAACTGTGGGCACACATAATTGGTGACAAAAGTACTGCTGTTGATGTTAAAGTTTGCATAGCTGGTGGAGAAATTTCTCTGCCGTAAAATATTATTTCTTAAATTCAAATGTATTTTATTTGGCAAACTTTGAAGATGATAACCTATTTGCATACCAGTTTTACACCAACCTTCACAAGAAGTTGTGGGTTTTGTTCATTATTTAGAACTAAAAAAATAGTTAAGGGGCATTTGGTGATAGGGGCTTTCCAGAATCACTACTATAATAATTACAGTTAGGTTGTTTATTTTATCTCTTACACTTAGAAATCTATTTTGTATCTTCTGATCATGGTAAAGTGATTGCTGAGATGTCTTCCATTGTTGTTGAATAGAAATCAGTTTATGTTGGTCTCATCTTAAGTGTAACTGTCCTGTCAAATAATGTAATTATCGGATGTTTTACCAAAATATCTGGATTTTGGTCATTGAGGGTGGCTGTCACTGTAGAATCTGAGTTCATACTCATTTATTGATATCTCAGTCAAGAATTATTCTTTGTTGAGAACTAGTCTCTCAAGGCATCCTATATTACACATAAGAGATTTTGGTACACTCCATGGCTTTTCAGGTGAACGTGTTGATTAAAGACAGACTTTCACAATTCAGTATACAACACTGTATACTGTTCTAGATAGCAGGAGCAGAATGTGCTTAGCAGAGCAATGCATACATTTTTAAGAAGAAAATATTTCCTTAGAATCATAACAGTGGTTTCAGGACACTAAAATGAAATTCAGAAAAGTAGCAGTCTGTTTTTAGGACTCAGAATTTAGAAGTGATTAAAGACAGGTTAAAGTTCACCATATTGCTTTGACGACTATCATTAGCAATTGTTTTCTATTCCAGGGACCTTTGAATTTAAGATCTTCCTCTCTTTAATGTTATGCTAATTGCAGGCACAACACATCTTTATATCTGAACATTCTCTATGAAATTTTAGTTTTAGTAAGGGTGAAGAAATTAAAATTAAATTTGAATGTTATTGGTTTGGGTCTGTGGAATGTAATTTAAAGGAACTGGAATTCAGGCCACAGCTTAGATTGTAAGTTTTAGGAAAGGATTTGCAGAGAAATGTCAGCTATAAGCCCAGTGCTTAACACGTGTCTGGTCTGTGTGAACTTGCATTCACCTTAGACCTGTGGAGCACAAACTTTTTCTTCCAGCCAGCTGCAATAGTCAGCCTGTTTGTAACCTCCTTGTAAGTGGAATTGTTTCAGCCTTTCCCCTGCCGACAGCAAAACATAAACATGAGGGACATTAAAATGGAAACAGGATCCTGGTCCTTTCTGTTTCTCAGTTTTACTTAGTGGTGACCTTTAACCCTCATTAAGATACTTTAGAAAGTTTGGGACTCCTTTTTTTGTATAGCTCATTGTGGGAATATTTAGGTTTGTTATGTTGTTTTTGTCTTCGAAAATGTTTAAATGCCTTTGGGCAGTTGTATAAAACATAAACTCCCACATTTACTTATTCTAAAAAAGATATCTGTACACAATATTTCACAGCAAATGCTCTGGTCATTAGAGCCATCTCATCGTTACAAGGCAAACACTGACACTCAAATTTTACACAAGAGGAGTATCAAAGTTTTGTCCAGGGCAAAACATACATTTGTATACACACTAATGGATACTAGCCCTAAAGCTCATATTAATGTTCAGAAAATATCAGATATAGTTGTTTTATCTATGAAAATATGACTTAGCCTCATGAATACAAAATTGTGTGTTGGAATTCGTTTAACAATTTGCAATGTGTGTCAATGACTAGTGATGTCCTTTGATTTGTTTGGTCAGGACCTCTTGACAAGTGTGTGCATGCCTTAGAAACACACAGAAATGCACTAAACATAAGACTCAATTTAAAAATTTTGCCCAAAGAAGTTTGAATATCTGAGATCCTCAATTTCTAATGTTTCCATGGAGAATTCTTTCCCTTCAGTTAAAAAATTAATCATGCTTCCTCTGATTTAAATATGTGGAAGAGGAGCTATATTGACATATATGTGACTTATTCTCTCAGAAAAAAGGGCCACTGAGAGATGTCCAAAAAATGAGGTTTTTAATTGTTGATGGTACTGCCTCATTGGACTGTTTTTGTACGTAAAATGTAGCAAAATAATAGGCGTTATTTGCGTGTTTTCAGAAACTGCATTTAGGTACCAAATTATGAAGTGAAATGATCTCATCAGAAAGGAAAATATGAAAAATTTTATTTGACTTTCAGAAAACACCTTCCCAGGGGATTATTTCTTCATCATATTTCTTCCAGTAAAACAGATAAGGAAATTTGTTTCTCTTTATCATTCTCTGGAATTCTAAATTATCACTCGGTTTCTAAATCCAGCTTAAAATCTAATTGAAAAAATGTTGTATTTTATGCTACATTTTCAGAAAAGCAAAGGTATTTAAAATATTTCCCTGCAGTCTTTAATTTGATTTACTTTATTTCCCAGTTATTTTTCCTTTCCTCTTTATTCTTTTTCTTTCTATTGCTAAAATGAACAAAAGAAGTAATACAAAAAGAGAGAACTGTGGAAAAAAAAAGTGTAAAAAACTCAAAACATCTTTGATTTTCCTTTTATATATCAGATGGAGAGATTGTTCCATATTCTCTTGCAAAACAACCTTTCACAAGAGTACTTTTATGTCAATGTAAAATACCTTATTTTCCTAATATCTAAGACTGTAGGGTACTTCCAACAGATGCTGTGCTTTTTCCGATTAACTTTGGTAATATTTTTTGAGGTGTTGAAAATTCTCATCTTTGACAGTATGTTTGAGCAGCTACATGCTTTATTTTTTAGAATACTTCCATTTCGATTTCCATCTTGAGACCTTTGGCTTCATACCTACTTATTAGCTCTTATTTAATGTAATTAAATGAAAGCAAAACACATTATGTCCTACCTTTTATTCTGATATTCAAATTGTTTGGAGATTTTAATCTGATTAATTACCTCTGCTTCTTTTAGGGAGGTAAAACAACAGTCTGCATTCAACAATGTTTACAGTGAAATCAGGGGTGAATTTGACCCAACCTCTCTAAATTTGCAAAATTAAACCATTCACATTAAGTATCTGCTGAAAACTGATGTTCTTTGTCCACAGTTTTTTACTAGTGAGGTACAGCCTTCCAGATTTAGTACAGATCATCATAATCAATAATTTTTATGTCAACTAATGGTAACATTTTCACTTTTGTCTTTCCTAATATGGCAAAGATGGCAAAGATATAATTCCTCATCAATGATTTTACAGATTTTAGCTAGTTCAGAAAAGAAAAATCAAAATTTTTAAAAAGCATCCTTGTCAAAGTGAGGCATTCTGACTTCAATTAAATTCAGAGTTAGTTGGTCCCACAGGTAATGCTGGAATATATAATGTTAGCTATTATAGGAATACTTTGCAAAAGTAGTTTAAAAAAAAAAAACCCTAAAAAGAAAACTGTTTATGCTGTGCTGGTTTGTAAAAAAAAAAAAAAAAAAAAGAAAGGGAAGACTTTATATTAAGTAACCATTTATGAGGCCATTTTTGGAGTGTACTGTTACATAAAACATGAGGTCAGCAAGTAAAGGTAATTAAATTTTAGTAGGAGCAAGAGTCACCAAAAGGCTTTTTCTTTTATCCTACCCAGTCTCAAATACCCATACAATACATCATTAATATCCTTGGAATTGTTAATTATTTCAACATGAATGGAAGTATCAGTGCTGCTAGCTTAATTTAATACCCTCCTGGAGATTCCTGAAGAATGTATGATTACTTTTATTATTTTGTATATTCAGGAACAACAAAGCATCAAGAAAATCAACCTAAACATGGAAATAGTTCAGAGGAAGCACCTGTTTTTATCCTGGGTGAGAAATTTTCTCTGGAAATTTTCCATCAGAAAGTGCAATTCAACTCATTCCAAGTAATTTCAGAGGAACAAACCTCTTTTCCCTAAGTTTTCTTGCAAAGAAGCCAATATTTTTCTCTTTTGCTCTTTTAGTTAAAACCATTTATTTAAAATTTTTATCAATTTTATGTGTATCAGAGAAAATAGTATTTAAAATTTAGTATTAAACTGGGGTTTTTTTTTTGTTTTTGGTTTTGTTTTTTTTTTTTTTATAATGAGAAACCCCAATTTGATCATAGTAAAATATTTTAGTGATCCTGAATTGGGATTTTATTTCCCAACAAGAAATTTAAAATTTGGGATTTTGAGGAAAATTTGGAGCAGAAAAAAATCAAAACCCAGCACATGAAATCCTGGGATTTTCCTTAAAGCTTATTGATTATTTTTCTACCAGCATCATTCACTACTCAGTATTTCACTACTCAATATAGGGCCATTTACAATTTTAAAATATAGGTGTTCTAGATTTACAGTAACACCCAGCATATGTAAGGCTTGTGAAACATGCTATTTTATAGAAGTGTGCATTGGCACTTCCAAAGTTTAACTGAGCTGAAAAATTAAGTTTAGTTTTCAGTCTCTAATCCAACTGTGTTTCTCAGAAAATAATATTCTTCATTTTCTTCCTCAGAATAACCTTTATGTTCAGAAGAAAATTCAATGTTGGCAATTATATCTTTGATATATCTAAATCTCTATCTGCTGTCTTAGTGCAGAAAGATTTTCTCTCCAATGGACTTTCAACTTTCAAAGAGGTGATGTTAAAGAATGCATCAAACCATGTGCAAACTTGTTTTGACAACTAGATTTAAAAAACAATGGTGATTTAGCAGATGTACAGTGCAGAACAGCAGGATTTTTTAAAAATATATTTTAACAGGTAGTGATTATAATTTTTAATTAATGTGGTGACCAATAAATGTTTCTTTGTTCTGGTTTTACCATAGTATATCTAGCTCCATAAATTGAGAGTGAGCTCTGGGTTTGTTTTGGTGAGTTGAGAATTGTGTTGTGAAGATTTGTTTCTCTCTTCTGTTTGTGTTCTGATTTGAAAAACTTCAAGCAGCCAATGGTTTCAATAAAGGTTTTTCCCCAGTCTGCAAGTAAAATTCCTGATAAGCATGATGAGGGATCTCATTGTAAGGATTTTATTTGTCCTAACATCAACCATGTGAGATTTCAGAAGAAATAACAGGATACCTTAACCATCTTCAGAGAAAGTGACTATTTATCTAGTTTCTCTATATGCTGTCTGATAGCACGTCAGAATTTTTAAGCTGATGGATTTCCACTGTGGATTTGAAGCATGTTAAGTATTTATAGAAGAGATTTATTGAATTCCCAGGGTATCTCAGTAGGAAGAGAAGAAAGTACTTTGAATTCTGGCGCAACCCCTGATCTGATCCTTTTCCCTAATATTCTTTAGATCACTCCTTGCCACCCACACATACTGTGTTGCTTAGTATTTTCAGGTTGGTTGAAATTCCTATTGCTGTGACAATTATACATGTCTGTCTTAGAGGTATTGCCTCCTCTGTTCCTGTGACTAGACTGGAGTTTAGTGCGGAGAGGTCAAGAGTGGAAAGAAATGTATACCATTGCACACCCTTTCAGTGTGTCCTTTAAAAAGCCTGTAAAACATTACATTTTCCTTTTTTTGGTAAAAATAGCTAATAGTTCATCATCAGTGACTAGTAAGATCATTGTTCCATAAAGCTGCTAATGTCAAGTGGAGAAAGCTGCTAATGTCAAGTGGAGAAAACAAAACAAATTAATTCTACATCTTTTAAATAGAAAATGCAATTGAAGTTATGAAAATAACACTTTCAGTATAAATTTTCAGTATAAATATCAATAGAAGACAGGTGTTGTTTGACCAGCTTCACCTTATTTGGCATAGGGGAATACCTTTCAGTCATGAGAAGCATGGGAGCATCCTTCTCCATAACTGTACAGTAAGCATGAAGAATTTCAGGTTACTGTGCACGCAATATGAGCAGCTAAACTGGCAACACATTTTCATGATTGTATATTGTGATGATGACTGGACAAGTATTTTGTGATTTGATACTGCTTCTGGCAAAGTGAATGAATGCCAAGATTGCCAGAGCATCAAAGGAAACATTTTTAATTTAAGTATGCATGCTGAGATGCAGCTGTGCCAATACATGCATATTTATTGGATCTGGCCAGGAGGCAAATGCGCAGCTAATTAAACCATAGTAGTGCTGGCAAAGGTTTGATTCTAAAGGCCTGGGTTGTTGGAGACTTAGCTGAGATGATTCTGGTGGATATAGAAGCAATTTAAAAATAAAATAACCCTAAGCAATGTTAAACTTGGACACTGATAACTTGGCAGTTAGTTTTCAACAGGATCAGGATACGCTCTGGCAGTAGGCAAGGCTCAAGAAAATCATATTTACACTATTTCCATACAATTCCATGTTTTAGTTTAGGTGGCTACTAGATGTTGCATCAGGATGCTATGACCAAGGTGAGCTTGAGAAATAGTTTAGCTCATACTTTGGTGAGCCATGTTAGATGAATTGTAAACAGGACACCTACATCTTCCCAGGTGCTAGTAAACCTTTTCATAAGTTCTTCTCATTTACCAGCATATAACAGGTAATCCAGTTTCAGAAAATCTGCTTCTATGGAAGTTTAGGTATAGTAGATATTCTGACTATTCACTACTCTCTGAAAATTTTGCAAAAGATGTGCAATATGTTGTTTTTGGTTTCTGAAAGGAATGTCTGTGCACTAGAAACTGCAGTGAGACACTTCTTACCCCTGGGTAGTTCAGTGGCTGACTCGCAGCCTGCATTGGACTTCCAGGCCAAATTTTAAACAAGTGAAAATTGCATTAAAATAATTTATTTATTGTACTTTACATTAAGTTTGAATCTTTATTATTCCAGGTAAAAATATCTTATTAAAAATGTGAAATGCAAAGAGTCTGTTCTCATATTCTTCCTAATCACAAGATTGACTTAAAATTCCTGAAGTTTAAAAATAAATGCATAAAAATAAGATTTTATTATTATTATTGTGTTGGCATTTCAGCCTTAGGGTACACATTTTTAAGGGCTTCCTCCATACCATGGAGGCAGGTGATACAGTCAAAACATTAGTGAATGAAAACTGACTTTAGAAACTGACATAATGATATGACTATAAAAGTAGAAGTTGTAAGCAATACATAAAATCTTTCAATACAGACAGTAAAATCAAGAGAACTGGAGCAGGTACCTATTTGATTGGGATATTTTACTCCTTCTCGTGGGATCTTATTCTACCTCTCCTTCCATGAGTACAGTTAGTAAATTGGTCATTGAATTTTTTATCCCCCTTGAGCAGGCTGTAAGGAAGTCTCCTATCTATTCCCTGACAGACTGTGTTCAGATCAACTTACCGCCTTGGAATGTAACTGGGAGAAGGAAGGGAGGAGACAGGAAGAAATAGCTGAACACACATTAAATAAACAAATAAATTCTGCAGCCTACTATAACCAAACCAAGACTGAGCATGATTTGTTCCTTCTGCTTGCCTATGTGAGTTGTGAGAGGATTTTTATTTTCTTTTTTTTTTACCTTACAGCATAATATGTGTAGTCTTGCAAACAGTTACTTTTCACAATGAGTTATTCTGAAGAAATTGTTGATTAACCAGAGAAAATCAAACTCTGAGAACCAGTATGATTCCTTCTTAGTCACAGACTCCCAGCTTGTTTATTTAGTGTCACCCATAGTCTGTCATGGCTGACCTAAAACTATCAGAAACAGCCACAATTGCAGCCAAGCATAAACAAAAATCTGAACTGAAGGTGCAAGGGGACTGCCATTCCAAAGATAAGATCTATTGCTGTAATAGCCCTTGATTATGATGACCAAATTAAAAAAAAAAAAAAAAAAAAAAAAGATAAAGACCAAACGGAAAATACACAGGCACATTTCTGTTTATTTGTACATTGAGGGAGGGAAAGAAATAATTTACAGAGAGTAAGACATATAGGGAGTAGGGTTTCATTACATGTCAGTGTTTCTCAACAGTTTATAAAACATGATTTTGTGAAACTAAAGGTTTGCTTGTGGTCGTCTCTGTTTGCTTAATGACATTTTGTAAAGTGATAAAAATCACATGGAGATAGCAGAGAGAGAAAGGGAATCTGCCAGATGGTTATCTGTTGGTAGAGTGTTTTTCACCCTTCCTTCCACCTACAGCACAGAAGCCCTGGTTTTACACTGAAGACAGATTTGCATTAGAAGATACCACATAAGAATAAAAGTCTCATATATTATGCTTCAGGTGTGTGAAAGATTTGTAAATTGCTGGTGACACAGGTAATGAAGGTGACTCATGTGTGACAAAAGCTGACTAGTTATTTAAAAGATGTGATTTTCAGACAACTTTCGATTTTCATTGTAATCAGTTTCCCTGAATTCATAGGGGTTTCTTTAAAAATAGGGAAAATGGAAAAAGATTTAAACACAAACTTTGAACATCCTGATGTATAATCACTGCTGCTGTTGCGGGAAAAACTGCTTGCACTCCTCTGCAGTCATGCCAAGGGCTTGGTCACTTGGCCATTTTAAAGGTCAGTTCCTGTCTTTAGCTTAATGCTCAGTATGTTACAAGGTTTCATTCCTCATTGTTTAAATAAATTAAATCTTCAAAGCTCAAAACTTCAGTGGGGGTGGTTGTGGGAGTTTGTGCTTTAGGAGAAGTAGTCTGCACTTTTATTAACATTTGCTGAGCAGATTAAAGGAGGGAAGAATAATAATGAGATGACTCTACTAGTGTATTTTTTTCCAAAATGTATAAATTCAAAGATCTATTAGCAAATAGATCTCCTGAGAAATTTTATAAATATGCATATTTCAGAAATTATTTTGATTTGACCCATATTTCTTAAAAACTCCTGAAAATGTAAGTCGTTGTTTTGTGTAATTAACAAAACCTTAGATATCTTATGGCTCAATTCTTCCATATTTTCTCTCTATCTTTCTTTATTAATTTAATTTTTTTTAAATCAAGCTGCATTGGCTGTTCAGTAGCATCAATAGTCTATTCAATGGTGGCTTTTAGACACTTAGAAAGTACCCAAATGCTAGTCATGCATCATAGCTTCTCACATATTAGCAACTGACTTAAACGTTGATTTTGATGACATGCCTTATTCAAAAAACTTCTGTTTAATAACTGTAGAGCAACACTAACTTTCACTTGTAATCCAACCTAAAAATTCTTATGTATTATTTGATTCTGTCACCACTTTGGCACAAGGAATAACTATCTGACTTTTCTGTTTGATTGGAAAGAACTGCATTGTTCTGTGTTCTGTATAGGAGAGATGCACTAAGTATTGGGAGCTTAGGCATATTTAATAAAAAGCAAACAAACAAACAAACCAAAACCCACCCCCCTCTTATTTGGTTTTTAAATAATAAAAATTCTACTTGGAGTTAATGTGAGGTATATCATATTTACTTGCTAAATATTCCTCTCCTTTCTTGCCCTGCAAAGGATATATCTTGACTCTGGCCTTTAGAACAATATGCATTTGGGAACGCTGGTCTTAAAAAAACCCCAACAAAACAAACAAACAAACAAAAGTATATATGGGGAAGACATCAAAGAGTAGTATTTAATGGAAATTTCAAATTCACATTTTGTAATTTCCTGACTGGGAAGAACTCTCTGGAAAAGTCCCTTAAGGTGAAACCAGCATGCATGTGTGCTGAATGTATGCCCAGAAATACATTTCTAATGAAAGGAGCTTTGGAGGAATGTATTATGGAAGTGTTGAGCATTCATCTATTCTTATTTATTTCATTTTAGGGGAAGATATCAGTTTGAGAAAAGCCACATGGAATTTGTTGCTTATATTTGTGTACTCAAAATGAGACATTCTTTGTAATTGTCATTGTAGACACTGTTATTTTGGTCTGCTGTGACTATCCAATGTTCATCTGCTGACAGGAAAAATGTCTTCTCGAAATTGTGTGGGTTTTATTGGCCCAGAAATAGATCTTGCCTACGTTTGGTGGGTTAAATAAGGAAAAAGGAATTCTCTCTGGTAAACAAACCTCTGTAAGTCTGATATGAAGATCTCTAAGCTCTGAGAGCTGGCTGAAGGAATACACTGCTTCCCCCAGGGTGACATTACACCTTAACTGGCAGCAGTTTAGCCCAGACTAGCAGGTTTTTGCATCAATTTGTCTTCCTGGGTTACTGACCAGGGCCAGGTTTGGCTGTAGACTTGAGTATTCTGTTGAAAGCAAAAGCTTAAGAAGAATTTAGATATCAAGGTACTTAGCATGAATATATGCACTTCAATAAGTCTGCTGCAGAGAGGCAAATGCTTTGTGAGGGTAAAATGTCATTGCTATGGTTTTCCATGGGAGAAAATGTTAACCTTTGCTCTTCTAGCACTTGCTGCTTCTGGCATTTTTTCTCAATGAGGACATTTGTGAAGCTAGGAAAGGAATTAGAACACATGCAAAGCTCAGTGCAGAGGTGAAACATAAGCTTTCAGCAGCGTAGAGCCACGGTTCTGTACTGTGGCTGAAAGTTGTTCACCCTTGAAAGCTTTTCAGTGGTCAGGCTGAAATATGTGTCTTGGTGAGTAACTAGTGAACAAGTGTCAGTAGCAGTAAAAATGCCAACACATTTCACAATTCTTTTGGCTTTCTTAACTCAGACAAGCATGTTTACTGAGGTTTATTTCGCCAAGGTACTAAATAGATAATGCTGGGAATACCACGTGACTATATGTTGGGTACTGACTCTATACCATTATTTATTCCAAAGCCTCAGAGTCAGTTCTTATTTGCAAATAACTTGGAATAGCAAGAAGCTGATGAATTACTATGCCCTGCCATTTTTCAGTATATATAACCCCCTGCAACTTTTGTAAATATGTTTAGAATTACTTTATTCACTATTTAGAGATTTAATTATCCTACTTACAAAGTATGATTTATTTTGGCCATCTAGTAGCCAGTGAATACACATGCTGAGTGTATTCTTTTACAATGTCAAAAAATCACTAATATCTATGATTTTTAAATGGTAATTTGCAAAGAATACGTTGTCCAAGAAGGCAGTGGCTCCTCAGCTTTTGTTACTGCTTCTCCTTGTTTTCAGTGCCTCATTGCAAAAAGAAGTAAAAGTGCAGCATTCAAATGGTGCTCTTCTTTTTAGCATGTAATTGTTGGAATTGCCATGGACATGTAAAACAATTGTAAATGAAAAAGGAAGGAGCCCATGGTAGAATCTCTTCATTAAGATAGATATTGCAAGATATCATGTCCGATTTCAACAACTTTTTCTTTATAAAATCAAGTTATTCAGACACTGGAAATATAAGACAACTGTGTAATATTATTTATCTTCGTGTCAGAGCCTCTTTATTCTTTCCACTCATTAAAATGTATTGAGAGAATCTGACTAAATTTTGGTTCATAGTATTTGGGTAAGTCTTAAAAAGGGCAAAACTTTGCGTTAGTTCATCTGCATTTAGTTTTAGTTCAATCTGCGTTTAGTTTTACTGTGGCAAACACAGTAAACACATGATTATATTTCTCATTAGTTATTTGGGATTATTCTGATCAAACTAGAAGAAAAGATTTGTTGCCTATCTTTTAACTTACACTTTTTTTAGCTATATTTCCCTGGTTTTAGAATTTTATAACTTGACAGGAAAAAAGTGATTTTGGTTGAAATTGCAGACAAGGTCTCAACTGCAAAAAACCACTTCACTCCAAATTTCAAAACACTGCGTCATATTTAAATAATGCAACATCATAATGAAGTGTAATTAGAATGGAATGCCTCTTAAAATGGACAAGTTTCTTCAGGAATTCAGCACAGTTTAAGAGACAGGCTGTGTTGATTCAGGAAGCTGCCAGTGCCTGTACCTCAGCAAAGCATTTTACCTCATGCTTACCTCAAATGTGTGACTTGATTCCTGGATCATGAGTGAATTTCAGAGTACCTTGTTGAGTTGAACATTTAAACCCTCTGGTTCAAGAAGAAATTCACTATTTTTGCAGTTTCTGACAGACTTGGGACAATATGAATGTATACTAGAACCCAGCATTTTGTTAAACACTAATGTGATAAAATTATTGATTTATGTGGAAGCAACCCCTGGTATGTGACCTTCTCTCATTCTTCCCCTTTTATTCTTTATTAAATATGCTTATTCATCCAGCCATGTATGCAGATAATAATGCTTCTTTTGATTACAAGTTTCTTTTGCATTTTGATCCAATGTTAAGAAACATGGCTGTTAAATTTTGACATTTTCTCATAAAAGCTTTTTCTTGATTAATAAGTAGAACAAAATTGAAACTTTTTAGAAAGTAAATAAAACAGTTTATTTCTCAGTTTCCCTCTTCTTCCCTTGTAACTCTCTGCATGGACACACCTACAAGCACTTATAAAAATAACATTCAACATCATATGAAGTTCTTTCCTAATACAAAGATATTTCATTCAGGCTGCAACCATGGTAAATATTTCTCTCCCTTTCTGCTCCCTCCCTTCTCCAAATCTTGGGTGTTTTCTATGATTCTGTGTCATTGTGAGTAAAATGTCAATATGTGTAATGACACAGCACAGTGAAAACACATATTTTCATATTCATGTAAACTCATGTAATTGTAAATTAGGCTGTGCCACCCGCTATCATAACATACTTCATGTGAAAAGATGCTAAATTTACTTGACCTACTTTCATCTTCATGTTTAGGAAACAGGGTATAAGAAGTAAACAAAGTAGTTGTGCCTCATGCAGGAGATGATTATTGTTTGAATTTATGATTCATGCCTTGAGCAAAATTTTGTTTGTGGTCTCATTTGCAACCATAATTTATATCTTTACTAGGGATATACTGTGTATTAGGGAGGTTATATATTAGGCATGCTTTGTACTGGAACAGTATTCTAGCTTTGGGTATAGTATTTTCTATGTTTCTGGTAGCTATAAAATTTTTTGGCATAACATTTATTGAAGTAAATATGGAATTTTAAATTTTTTTTAGAATTGCAATTCCCCTTAGGAATGTCCCATTATATTTACATCAATGCACTTGTTACAGCTAAATCAAGCTAGTATTTAAAAGAGTTGTTAATCCTACAAACAATGAGGCAAAAATGCAAGTATTTACTTTTTCAGTATTTCCTAGCCAATGTTTAGTTTCTAATAATGAGTGTTTCATTTAAGTTAATCTGTATTTTTAACCCAATCTAAACCAAACATAGTTAAAAATTTCTGAAGTACAAAGAAGTTGTCTTTTCAGAGAAGCATGTTAATTACAGAATTGTTCCATTATCTGGTAAAGCAGACTGAATAAACTTAGATCTGTTAAACAAAAATCTATGAAGGATGTAGATTTGGAGAAAAAATAACAGGGGGGAAAACAATAGATTGCCTAATATATAATAATGCACTACCACAAAACAGTCATTACAAAATGGACTTTATTATCTTTAATGTTTATGAATCTATTATTCTCTTTGGATCGCTGTTTACTGTGACATTCCTGTGAGCTGTCAGATAAAGTCACAACCGATAGAATCACAGATGATATGCCTGATCCTTTTCCTTTTTCTTTTTTTTTTTTTTTTTTTTTTTTTTTTTTTTTTAGTGCATCTTTCCTTCCAAATGCAGATTCTTTACAGATAAAATCTGGTTCTGAATTACAGAAATACAGTTATTAGCCCTCAGGTGGCAGGACTGCAATAATTTCACCTTTGTGTTTTGTCTTTCAGAAGGTAGAAAATTCTAGTCATACCCTGAGGAGTAGGGGGATTTTAATTAACCATGGGGCATCCATGGAAATCTATACTCCGGGAAGACTGCACACGGATCCTGGCACCTCCAGCAAAAAGACACAATGTCTGACCCTGTCCCCGAATTTCTGAGCTCACTGTCTGCCCCAATACTTAATTCCTAAAAGAGTGATGTTCAGGAACAGTCATTGGCCTCCTTTTCTTTGCCTAAATCATGGTAGTGAAATTTAATGAAAGCAAAGTGTGTTGTATTCAGTATCTACTAGTTCTATAACTAGTCATGCAGTTCTTTATTTCACCTCCTAAATCTGTGGACTCCCTACTTTATTAAAGGATTAAGGAGACCTTGGACCTGTGATGGTGCCCAAGAAGAATGCAGTGAAGATCTCCACTTGTACTCTCACCTTTAGTACTCAAGCTCGGGAAGAAAACCTGAGCACCCAGTATCTAATGGGAAGTGAAAGACAAATTTTTTTGCCTTCTTGTCCTCCTTCCAACCTTCCACTCCACTGCCGTAGAAAAAAAGAGGGTTCCACAGTGGTGATCAAGGTGGAGGTGGTGGCCCATTTTCCTCAAATGAGAATCTAGGATGAACTAATTTCTCCATCCTTGTTCTGCTCCTTAAGAGAACTGAGAAGCAGCAAGTCTCAACAAACTCATGTTACTCAAAGACATTGATACATGAAAGTCTAAAGGAGCATGCCAAATTACTTTTCAAAGACAGAATCATTTCACCTACTTGTGAGAGCTAAATTTCAAGAATATTAAAAGGAAGAAAATTACTGCATGATAGGGAGCTGCCATTGTAATATGTGCTGCTTAGTGCTCGAACATTGTAACTGTCAAGCTGATTCTATTATGAAAAAGGGAGTAATTTAACATTATTTAATATTCACAATATGCACATATTGAATGAAAGTGTATGTAGAATGTAAGGCCCTATTTCAGCATAAATGAAATTTTAATCACAGGAGTACTTCTATTGGTTTTAATAGGATAACTCTTGTTCTCACTTTTATGCATGTGCATAATAAATAAGAAGTTACTAATGAATATGTTTAAAAATCACTGTGGTATTACTTTCAAGAAAATATAGAAGTTATTCTAACTTCTCAAGTGCTTCTTACTCGGTTTGTGGGTTTGTTTTTCCATTCCACATTGCCTACCAATGCCAGTTTTATTCTGTTAGCTATATCAGGACCTTCCTTTACTACATAGGTAACATGAAAATAAATGAGAACAAAATTTCGTTTAATTGGGGTATTTCCCGAGTACAGAAGTTTTAATGCCATTATAACAAGTTAGCTGACTAGTGCTCAGATGGGAAAGATGGAAAATGTAGGAGGATGTGTGTAACTGTAGAACTGACTACTCTGCAGATTGATGCTTGAAATGTACAAGACGTGGCAAATAGCATCATGATTTACCTTAATGTTCTGGTACCATACATTAGGAACATCAGTTGCTTTGGAAAGGTGCTCAAAAAACCCCTGTAGGTGCTCCAAGGATCTACAGATAGCCAATAATTTACAGAAATCCTATCTGGTTTGGAGCCTGCCTGCCAGTACCATTTTTGTCTGCTTTGAATCCTGTCAGGTTTCTGCTTCTGCATTTTGTTCAGTGATTGCAATGGGAGATGCAGAGATATCTTTGGGAGTAGAAAGTGGCACCTAAGATTTGCTCACTCTTCTGTTGTCTCCAGCTCCTCCATGGCTGCATAGGTAAGAGCCTACCAGCTTGTTCTCTACTGCACCCTTTTCATCTTGCTTTATTTGCTGTATATTAAAGCATTGGCAGACTAGTTGAGGAATATTTTATTTTATATTTTATTTTATTTTATTTTATTTTATTTTATTTTATTTTATTTTATTTTATTTTATTTTTTAAACTTTATTTTAATATATATTTTATTTTATTTTACGGTTGAGTAGTCAATCTGTTTAGGGGCTGTTTTACTCCAGCTAGGCTAATTATCTTCTTAGTAAGGACTGTAAGATTGAAAAGGGAGAGAACTTGCCAGTAGAGACAACAAAATAGCATTGCTGATCTATTATATGAAATATATATAATTTATAAATGGAAATACAATGAAAAGACCAAATTAAGGATGCAAATACAGACGGTTATCCCCCAACAGATTTTAGAAAATTAGTTTTCTAGATTATCACAGTATTTTAGTAGTAACTGCTAATATTCGGAGAGTGACATGAAGATATCTGAAGGCATGAGATATCTGAATCACCCATGTTTCTTCCATGGAATAGGAAAATTGTAGCAATATCTTTTAAATGACAGGCTTAAATATCTGCAATAGCAGTATACATTTTGGACTTCAGCAAGTATTTTTAATGTTACTGCCTTTCCATAATTACCTTAATGTGAAGAAAGGCACATCATGCTCCATTGCTCCTTGTGTGCGCTTTAAGGAAAAAAAAAATCTTTCTATAAAAAGCTTCTTAAGCTTTAATTGAGCAAAAGAGTTCATATGGGGTCTGGAGCTGCAGTTCATAATTTCTGTAGACAGGTTAGGTTGCTGTGTGATGATCCTGATTAAATTACATCAAAGCACTGAACTAGATAACCCAAAGTAGCCGCTCCACAGTGCAGCAGGTGAGCTGAGCTCGTGCAGGAGCCGGGATTTGCCCGCGCTCTTCTGCTCCCGGCGTGGCTGCGTGCGCCGGCGAGCCGCCCTGCGGAGCTGGTGTTGGCACTTCTGGTCCATAGGTGGCAGCATTGTCAGCCTTTGTGGCGTCTCAGGATGCTTCCAAGAATTCCGGGCTCTCTCCAGACCTCCCCCACTCACAGCGCTGTGTGATCAGGGCTGAGTTAACATCATTACATACTCACCTCAGGTGAAATAAAATGGAGTGTTTGGGTCAAAAATTAAGCTGTGCTTCTTCGGAGTTTTATTCCTTCCTTTTCCTTTTCCTTTTCCTTTGTCTCTCCTCTCCTCTCCTCTCCTCTCCTCTCCTCTCCTCTCCTCTCCTTTAAAGGTTATTTTATTGGTTTTAAAGGTCATTTTCATGTGAATGAACCAAAATCTCCACCTCATCTAATGAAAAGAAAAAAAACCCACGAGACTGAGAGAGACACTTACTGTCTGTACAAACTTGACTTGGCATTCATCATGCTTTCTTTGTTATGGAAAATAGAACCTTATTGTGAAATGATCTTCCCTAGTGGAGAAGTACATTCTGTGGGAGTCATTACTCTCTCTGGCTTAAAATTTATGACTTCCAGATTTCCCATGTATGTATTTATTTGCTTCAAACAGAGATTTTGGGAGAGATGGGGGTAGCAGGTGTGGGGGTTTGTTTTGTTTTTGGGTTTTGTGGGAGTTTTTTTGTTGGTTGGTTTTTGAGAGCTCTAGCAGTCCCAGTCATTGGATGAGTACTGTTTCCACTGATCTTTTGGCTAACTATCAAAAAACAGAAAAAACCCTGACATTTCACAATGTTTGAAGATTTTTTTTCCAAGATAACCTGACATTGAGCATCAATTTCTCTTTTTAAAAAAATATTTATGTTAGCTTTATTTATGCCACTTCTTAAAGGCAGCAGAACTATTGGAGCACTGGACATCAGAAAGACTAAGCAGTGATCCCTTTTGCATTACATATCTTTTTATGAACTATTTTCATTTCATTTTTCTTTCTGTGCCATCTTCCTTGATGTTGTAATTAAAGACATCATGAGGTCATACTTTTTTTACTCCTTATTCCCTTTTCCCACTCCTCTTTCATTTCCCCAGGGAAAGAAATTCTGAAGTAGAGGTTGAAAAAATGGCTTCAGTATTACAGAAAATATAGGCCAAAGTTGTTTCCTTAATAAATATAATTAGATGTATATATTGCATTTTCAAGAGCTAGTACTGATGTTGGGACCAGCTCCTTAAATAAAATAGGACCTCTGTAGTCTCTGGAGAGAACATGCATAAAGCAAAGTAAATGATTTTCTGTCAACACTAAGTAGACAGGTGCTTACATTGAACAGCATTCTAATATGTCTCTGAATATTTATGTCTTCTTTTTCAAATGCATTGCCCATGAATGTCACAGCTGTCAAATGTCTGTATACAAGAAGATAAAAAATGAAATTAATAAAAGGCAGATCAACATTTCATTTGTTTAGGCCACTTTTTCATACAGCATTTTACTGAGGTTAGTGATGTTGAGATGCTTGGGTATACTGGCATATTCTAAGGGCTGAGTGAAATGCAAAGCAGTTACTTGTATTTTGTGTATGCCTAGGTATGCTGCCTATTATTTAACCTAGATATTATCAGTGAAAATAATGACTCAAAGTTCTAAAAGGTTGTTCCTTTATCCTCTGTCCATTTCCTTCACAGATGGAGATCCTGGAAAGTTTTGGCAGCTCATTACTGCCATAACTAGGAGATTTTTTTGGTAAAAATTCTGAATGAAGCTCTGCAATGCGCAGGGACATGTGAGCCACCACCGCTGCCTGAAAAAAGCTAATGGAGAATAAATTCAGTTTCAAAATAGTTCCAAAAATGTAAAGACTATACATGTTAAAGTAAACTTACCATTCATGGCTAACTGTGAAGATGCAGCAATGTATCTTTGCAAAAATTTGAAAGATCTTAATGACAACATGACTTTCATTTTATACAGAATGGCACTGAGACAACAAGAGGAAAAACCCTAAATGGGCATAGATCAGCATTATTCACCTTGTATCCAAAATCGATTAATATGCGTTTCCCATTGACATACTTTAAATGCTCCTCAAGTTTAGTAGGGCTTTCCCTGCAGGCCAGTTGGCATTCACACACTCAAATGTAGATGCCAGAGGTTGGATACTGCCTCCTTTTTGTCTATATTCCTCGCTAATTACTTTGTTGTAAGGTTTCAAGTTACCTTTGAAAAGCTTGAAGACTTTCTTGCCATCTCATCTCCCACATGATCTTAGTAGACAGACCACTTTCCAGTCAAAACAATTCAACATATCATTCAAACTGAGTTATTCAAGCTATTGCAGTACAAAGAACAATGGACAATGCTCTCAAAAAATTTAAATGACACACAGAGATTTGTAGCATTACTGTGAAAACATCAGCTTGGAATCATATAATCATGGAATGGTTTGGGTTGGAAAGGACCTTAAAGTTACAACCCCCCCATCATGAGCAGTGATTAGCTTAAAATTTTTTTCTCAATGTAATTTTTAGTTGTGTAGGCAGGCACGAGCTTGAAGTGCAGCCATAATGAAATGAAGCACGCAGCCATAACAAAAGCTATATTATTCTTTCATCATAAATTTTCTGTCAGACATACACTAAACTGCTCCTTGGCAGCTCTTATCCCTCTCAGAAAATTTGTCCTGAGCAATCATCAGCAGAGGAGAGAGCACGCAGAACTGAGTAAACCAGTACAGAATAACAGGACTGAGGACATCAGGGCCGATGAAGTGGGTGCAGTTGGCTATGAGACGAACAGATGCTTGAGGGAAACTAGCAATAAGTCAAAAACAATGTTTCATAAAAGCATATCTCCCAACAGATTCCAGTAAAATATGGGTCTGTTTTTCCTGCAAGCTGTATATGGAAATAGCTGGAAATCTTTAGATCTTGCATGCATTTTCCATAGAGACACAATTCTTGCTCTACGTTCCAGCTACAGATCCTAGAAGGAGATGATATTTGGAAACATCTACATCATAAACTGGTTTGCAAATTAGGTTAGCATTCTTACTGCTTTTTTTCCCAGAAAACAGGTAGAAGAGTCCTTTAATTCTCCTAAAAATTTCTTGGCTGATAACAGAATACATGTTTGTGATTTCAGGATATTACTAGCATTTGTTTCAGCTTTGATAGGTCAGAAGATGGAGATTTTTTAGGCTTAGCTAGTTACTAGAAATAATTTAGAAGACCCTATGGCCTTGCAGAGATAAGCATGGAAATACTGTACTGTTTGGTTCTTTCTGGGATAGCAACCCTTAAAATGTGTTGTTACTTTTGCTGTTGGCAAATAAGGCCAATGCAAAAATGCATAAAACTGAGAACAGAAGATATATTTATTTTCTAAGAATTGGAAGTTTCTTTTATCCCAATTAGTGTCATAATTTAGAAAATTAAAAGAATTGGTGTCATCAATAACATAACTTAAATACAGAAACAAGAGGAGAAAAAAATCCATTCTGAAAGTTTGTATGCCACAATGAACAACTTCATCTAGAGTTAAAGAATATTTTTTAACAGGAGCTTCTTTAAAACTATCAATTTCACTTAGGGCTTGTTCAATCAAAATCTTTTCATCAGTGATGTATGTTTGATGTACATGTCTCCTGTGGTTACATTTCAAGATATTTAGGATATTATGTGAAATCAGATTATTATCATTTTGACTAAATGTATCACATTAGCAACATAACATAAAACCCCATGTTTCACTGTAAAGAAATGGACTTTTCCTGTAACATTGAGATAACACATACAGTTTCAGAAATAGACCACATTTGCTGCATTGCCATGTGAAACTGCTCTTTTTATCTTTGGGAATTACTATGATTCTTGCCTGAGAAATAAGTATAGAGATCTGTGGACTACTGAACTCAGACTCACAGGCATAACTAAGGGAAAAATATCTTGATAAGAAAGGATGAGCCTTGCAATTGAAAATGCTTTGAATAAAAGTGCTGCTAGTTTTCAAAGATATTCCCAACAATATCTTGAGGTATGTGCCATAATTTGCCTTTTTCTTTGCAACTTATTCTATTGTACCTAGCAAATTTTTCATTGAGATCAGATCAGAGATAAGTGGTGCCTTAGGTTGCAGAGAAAAATTAAGTTTCAAATTTCTATGTGTCTGATTTCCTTTGCTCGCAATACATTGAAAATAGGTTCTGACATTTTAAATGCAAATTTCTTTTTGTTTTTAAAATGTTGACTTTCTGAGTATCATTCAAAAGAGAAAGAACTATTTACTGATTTGCTTTCCAGATGTTTTAGGTGAAATCTGTTCTATAAAGGTAATACTGTGATGAGTTGTTTCTCAATGCTGAGAACTCCTTTGTTACCCTGGGCCTGGATTTCTCCAGAGTAGCAGTTTATTTTTCCTTCTGACCACAGTAACTCTGGGCCTCCAGAAGGGGAAATCTGGGATTGTTGCATCCCCTTAGCATCCCCCTACTCTCACTGACATCAGAATGCTCTGCAGGAGTAACCATACCCTGTATCTCAAGGTGATGGAGGCAAGTTTGTCTGTCCTGGAGTGATACACTGCTATTAAATTTAAAGGATTTTGTATACTTAAGCCATGTGGGTAACTCCAGCTAACTGTTTAGGCTTTATTTAAATATTAGTGTGTCAGAGGACTTAGGGGTTTCAGGCCTCCACTAGAACCAGTATAGGGGAAATTGTGCCACATTTCAACTGGGCTACAGAGCAAGTGCTCTGTCATCTCCCAGATTAGTTCTCAGTCCCTTTCAATAAATTGCCACTGACACCATAAAATACCAAATAATCCATTGAGAATATTTCATTGTATAATGAAAGCATATCTTGGTTGAAATTCCATTAATTTAAATAATTGATTCGTTGTTAATTCCAAATATGCTGGTCACAAAAGTTTCAGTGGACCATAAAATTGAAAAGGGATCATTTGGGTCAAACCTGATGTTTAACTTAACAAGAAAAGAATTGTTTAAATTATATTTCTTCTTAGACCAGTTTCATTTTCCAAATAACTGGGGGAAAAATGAGGCTTATTTTATTTCTATGATTCTGTTCTTTAAACAACCATTATGGATTAAAAGTCCTTGTCACTAGCTCTATTTAGAACATAAGTCCTCTTAATAGAGAAACCTTTGGGTAGTTCTGGACAGGATGTGAAAGAATGATGATGAAAGTAATTGAAACTTCAAGGAGGGAGAGAGTAAGTAACAATGTAATTACATGCATTGGAATTATTCCAGGTCCCTACAACTAGAAAATGCCAAAATGCTACTTAGCAAGATATTTCTATTAAAAAATTATAAAAGTTTCTACAGTTGTGCAGCAGCAAATCTTCAGTCTTTAGCATTCACTCTGACTGACCTTCTATTCCCACCTGGGCTAAGTAACTTCCCCCTCCTTCAAAGGAATGCTTTAACGAGTCTATTCCCGAAAGAGAACAATGCCTTTTCCTGGAAATCTTCAGCCGTTTTCACCACCACATTGACTTTCCTGTTTAGAAACAGATCCCCAGTGAGCACAAATTCCTCCACATTAAAATCCCCCCAATTTCTTTCCAGTTTTCAAGAAAAATGCATACATTCAATATATTTCTACTTATAGTGCTTTTATAGTAAAACTTTATTATACAATCTAAAGATATATTGGACCAATTACAATCAACCATTATATGGTAATGTTACAATAATATTGCAACCTATTATATTATATTAATTACACAAATAACTCTCTACTGGCACAATCTCTTCCTTGATGGATTTTTTCCTACTAGTGTTTCCTAAGTTCTAGAAGTTCCAAATCTATTGCAAACTCTAGAGTAAATTACATCCATAATGATGTTTATAGTACAGTATATAAGACTTTCGTGTATAAAAACACAACATGTATTGTAACATATAAATTGAAATTCTTTTATTTTACCCAGTGTTCAGTACTATATGGAAACTGTTGTGGTGGCACAGTGCATATTTAAATCAGAGAAAAGAGGATCTTCACTGATCTGAATATATAAAAAAACTGTTCTACCTCCATCTCTACTGTTATAAAAAGAATTTTAATGATGTCATGAAAATACATGGTTAAGACAGATTTGTAACACGATGCTTCAGCAAGTATGAAGAGACAGAGAACATTTTTGTGTAAGCTACTTTACACTCATTCTTCCTGGGAGAGTGAAAATAATTTAATGTCAAAAGTCAATTTACGGCGATTGAGGTACTTGGCTTGGTTTAGAGAAAAAACAAAGGTTATAAATCACATTTCCCATTTTCCAGGAATATCCTTGATTTAATTTTCCAGTTAAAATCTAAATATTTGTATTTATATTTGCTAAGTCTGGTATGGGACTGGGCCTATTTCTTTCCAAGCAGTAGCAGTTAGTGTGTGTTTGAATCAGGTGTTTTAGAAAACACATTTAAACACATTAAAATTCAAATATTCAAAATTTCAAGGCTGTTGGTCTTCCTGAAAGTGTAGCATGGGATGCTTTAGATTGCACTGTTCTAAGCCTGAGAAACTACAGTTTTAATAGAAAATATAAAAGATAAATACTGCTGATTTTGGCAACAGCTAATGTGTTTGTAGACATAATTACATATATATATTTAAAAAGCATAGAAGAAAGTCTATAATTCCTCTGACAAATATTTCTCAAATTGTCCTCAACTTTTACAGGTTAATCGAATAGAGTGCATTGTTTAGCCAAGAAATGTTGAATATTCCAACCATCTGTCGATTCTAGTGTTAAGGGAAACAAAGAGAAATAGAAAAACATGAGCAGCAGAAAAAAGGGTTAAGAATTCTTCTCTTTACTGGTGGCCAGGTTTTAATTTTTCTGCCAGGATTTCAATTTGCAAATATGCAACCTCATAAAGTTATTCAAATAATGCCTAGTTACTGCTTATTAAGAAAGTGGAATGATGGCTCTGATGAAATAAGCAGGTTGTTTGATGTTGGTAGCAAAAGAGCATTGTCAAGGCTTTTTTAGTGTTGTCTTGTATTTAACACTACAAGCTGGTTTATACAGTACTTGGTTCATCGGAGACACAATCCTGTTTTGCAACATCATAATAAATGAAGAGAATGTGAAGAGTAATTTTTTTTTTAATTTCATGTGATTGTACTTTGTATAGATAGCCTAGTTGCCTCATAGTTATTGCTCATTTTGGTAATCAAATATTTTTGCAATATTAAAACTGGCTGTAGTTTTCCAGGTTGTAAAGAAGCTGCTGCATACTAACAAAAAATTTGACAACTTTTTTTTCCTACAATATCCTAAACCCAGCAAATTCTTTGTTGCTATTCTTTTGTTAATTGCAATTATTTTGAGATTGCACTTGTAATACCTTAATTCAGTTTTACACACTGCCATTGCCATTGCACTCAGTGCATCCACTTTTGAAACTAATGACCTGAGTTAACTTGGACAAGATCTAAATGTCTGGTTTCAGGAAAGCTAAATATCTAAATATTTCAATTTGCAGTTAGGAAACCGCTATACCAGCATGTCTGTGAAATATTGCAGTCAATGCACAGTAAAAGCTCACAGATTTTAATGTTGGGGGTGGGGAAAGGAAGAAAAGAATAAATTTTTTTAAAAGGGTCATGAAACATGAACACAAAGTTTATGCTCTCCCCTCGGTAAAAATCCCAGATGTATTGATGTGGGGTTTTTTTCAGAAACTGTAATGTAATTAATTTTCTTTTCTCCCAAGCTCTGACTAGGACATTGCCATATTTCATCTCTGCTTTTCTGAATGCTTCCCTTTCTCCCACCAAACCAACTTTTATTTTTTAAGAAAAGACACTAGAACACACTCTGTTGTAGTTCTGTAATATTTCAGCAAAGCTGTTTGGATTTTAATTGATTTATTGTACGTGGCTTTGGGTTTATATTGTTGGTGCTTTAACATGCAAAATCTTCATATAGGAGATGTTTTATACGTTCATGTGACTGATTCCTTGCTACAGTTTTAAATTTTATGAGTTTTTACAGAAACTTACTTATCCATATCCTGAGAATCTGTCATATAAATACTTTTATTGGTCTGAGTTTTGGTGCCCAAATAAAGATACTCTCAATGGATGGAGAAATTATCACCAAAGTCCATGGATAATGGCTTCTAAATGGGCTGCTGAAAAGACAATTGACCAGTTTCACTGGTTTTAAGACATATTCAACCACAGATTTTCTAGAAAGTATGCTACACTTTTAGGACAGGAGGTATGTACTGCACACTGAAGAAGAAAAGCATTTAATAAAATATAAGTAACATTTGATAATCACTGTGTGAGAAGAGGTTGTTTTCTAAGGAAAAAAAAAGAAAAAATCATGTAGGATGCTCTGAAAAATGGATAAATAACTAAGCTGATGAAAATAGAGTCTAAGATATCCCTACTTGAGATTACAAACCCTTTTCAATGTTTTGCAGAAATAGACATCTGTATACTTAGAATGAGATCTGTTTTCTGACAAAGAGGAGTAATTTTGACTTAAAACCAAAGGAGTCTTTGTAGATGAGGAAAATTTCTCTTCAGCTTAAAAATTGGAAAAGGATTCTTTTTCCAAAATTGATGTTTGACTTAGGGGAAAAATGTTAGAAATTTGCTTTTGTACTTATTTCCTGTCAAATATTGTATGTATCAGCTTGTTTTGCGGAGAGCAACCATCTGAATGCCTATTCAATAATGAAAGGGCTTGTCATAACTGTGTTTGTACAGCACTTTTGGAAAAAGATTGACGTTACACTGCTCTAAGTTAAACAAACTTCTAGGATTTGTCTCCATATATTACAAAGAGAAATAATTAATCTAAAGGGAGAATTCTTTAAGGATCTTTTTATAAAAGTAATGATAACAGCCAATAGTTACATGCATGAAGTACAAGAAAGCAAAGAGTATCAAAAGACCTGATCAAAAGCATATTTGAGTCAGTAGACAGATAATTATTACCTTCAATAAATTAGAAATATGTCCCTAGTTGTATGTAATATAGATATCTTCCTGTTTCAAGCTCATTCAATAAACTGGCTTTATGAAAAGGAATGTAGCACGTATAATACTGAACATTGTACTAGATGAAGTTTTTCTTGTGATATCAGAAATTTTCAAATACAGTTGGAAATAACATTTTGAAAAAATAAAATTGTTCAAATGTCTTCCCAAGTACATAGTTTTAAATTCAGTGCTACTATTTCACAATTTACTTGTAATGCACTTTCCATTTTTATATTTCCTTCTTTATAAGGTTCATTTTTTCCAGAGTTCAGAAATGTGTTACCTTGTCTGTACTGCCTTGTGATTAGTAGTCTTTCTTCCCATTAGGACCTATTTATGTACAGAAATGTGCCCTATCCCTCTGTTTGTATTCACCTAGAAGACAGGAATATAAGTATCATTGGGGCATTTAATTAAAGAGAGGCTAAAATGAACATAATATTTTAAAAACAGTGCTGCTTTGAAGTTTTGTCTGTTTACTAAACTTTTTCCCCATGGTACTGTCTTTGTGTTCTATCATCAGACATTGTCTACAGTAAAATCATGATAGTGATTTTTCTCTGGCAACTTTCAGTCTTTTTATTTGCTAGCAGCTATCACTGTTGCATTGTTCAACACTCACTATCTAGTTAGTACTATAACAATTATTTAATATTTGCAAATTAAATCTGACTTTCTATTATATAGCTAATTATGTTTTATTTAATGTCCTATGGAAAAATTATTTATTTTAATATTAGGTTTTTTGAGTTTTTGATGATATCTGGTGCATCATTTCAAGTGATTATTTTTATGAAATTGGGATGTCTTCTCAGGCAACTTCTGTGGCTCTGTAAATGTAGTATATTTGCCATTTAAAAACATTTACTTTACAAGACCAAATCTTCTGATGTCATATATGTGTCCTCATTATCCTTGTTACACTCCATGCTGCTTTCTCTCCATTTATTTGTATGTGTATGTGCATCACAGTGTTACCACTTCCAAATAATTTTTATACTCTAAAGAGCACCCATCTGCCTTATATCCTGTAAGAAACTTAACAGTCATGTCTTCAAAGATCTCTAATAAATTATTAAAGCAATTATTCATGCAAGTCAATAAACTCTCTTATAAATATGTGTGGCCCACTTGCATTGTAAGTTTGAAGAAGTTGCTTTACAAATAATTTACATATATTCAAATTGGAATAAACAAGAACAAACATTATAAATGGGTTACCATGTTATGTCTGTGCACCAAGCCAGGGTTTCCAGCCTCTAACTCCAAATTACTAATTCTGCTTTTACTAGTAATTATATACATAATGTAATTTCTCAGAAACCAGTTCAGTTTAACTTACTCCAAAGTACTTTTTAAAAATTAAAGATCAGTAGAATCTAAGAGGAACATGGTTCACTAAGAATTTTAGGAGGACTCTACTAAAAACTAAACACATTTTTGTTTATCACAACACTTGACATAAACAAGTGCTGTGAGTGTTTATGAACCATATACAGCTTTTTGACGGGTAGCAAAAATTAAATAAAAAAATATGTATAGTTTGCCTAAGAAAAGGTGCATAAAACAAATATCAACATAGCAACTAGAACTCAGGATTTTGTTAATTTTATTATATTTAGTCTACTGGAGCATAAAGCTATTTTAAGTATAATGAGCAGACTTACATTTGGAAGTTACCAAAATAAATTCTGTTTTGTTGTCCAGTGTTTGGTAATAGAAACCAGGTACTACCTAAGAACTTGTATTCTTCTGTTTGTTAAAGACTAGTGTTCAGTTACTCAACAATTACTGTGAGATCAGTCACTCCTCATGGTTCTCTGAGATCTGTTAGTTCCTTATCAAACAGTGAAACTTTATTCTAGTCTTGAATATTTTCCATTTCTTAGTTCTGATGGCAAAAGGTTAATTAATACACCTGTAATCATCTTTAAAAACAATTTTCTGAAATTATACTGGTTAGTGAAATGGAGACTGTTGAGTCATCACCATTTTTTTTATTCTTAGGATTCTAACATTGTCATATTATTTAGCCAATTAATAAATTTGTTATGTCCAACTGGTTTTAATGGGATTTACGTCTTCTGGAAAAGTGGTCTCATGCATGTGACTTCCAAATATATGAATTACAGTCACAGTAAAAACATCTCCGTAATGGGAGATAGATTAAAAGGTTATAAAGAACTGCATTTGTTGAAGTTCTTAACAATATGAAGCCAAAGGAAAAAAATCAGCTTTTTAAAAAGTCATCACTTTTAGAAAGATAAATCCTGTTTCATCAAGTAACATACTTTGCATAAAAAAAGGATTATGCAAGACCATTCATCTAATTTGAAAATTTTTATGGAGTTGAGCATTACATTTAAAAAACAACCTGCAAGAAAGGTTGGTCACTGATGGTGACATCTACAGATAGCATTGAAACACTGGGTGCTGTTTCATCCTGGAGAACACAGGATGGAAAACCATTCAAGTCGAGTAACTGGCTGACTAAACTCTGCACTTTACAGTCTATAAAAAGTGTTAAATGTCATAGAGACAAGGTCTTTCCATAAATAAGTTAATGAAAGCATTTTTTCTCTGCTTTATTTAACCCAAAGGCTATAAAGTTTCAGCTGAGCAGTGCAAACCTATTTAAAGGAGAGGTGCTTTGAGCTTCTCCTTGCATCTCAGCGCAAGAAAGACAAGGACACTGTTTCTTTAAGAGCTCTGAGTGTCTTTTTTGGGTCATAGAAAAGACTTTCCCTTTGGAAAATAATGAAGAGACAGGGACATACAGCATCTAGTATAGACAAAGGCAGATTTACGCCTCACCGGCGGCAGCTGGCACCCAGAGCAGCTGCAGGACCCATTAACAAGACTCTATTTCCACACTTGGCAAAGGACACAGGGTTATGCCCACCAGGAGTGAATTACAGCCCTGGAGCCACTCTTCCTGGCCAGGGGAGGGCCATGAGTGATGCTGAGATAGCTCTGTGGTCTAATCATACCTTGGTGGGCTTTCTAGATCTCCCTTCAAGGCAGGGTCCTTGCTTGATTTTAGATTTGATTCAGGTTCCTCCAGGCAAAGACAAAAAGAGCAAGAGCCATCTCTGGAGTGCCATGGCTAAGCTTCAGCCATGTTTTTGATATAGCAGGTTTTGTCTTTGTTTGGGATTTTTTTGGTGGTTTGTTTTGTTTTGTTTTGTTTTGTTTTGTTTTGTTTGAACATATCTTTGCACATTTGATGTAGGTACACTACACCCTTCTAGATTTCCTGCTAGAGATAAAATAGAGAAAAAAAATCTGGATGTGTTTGGTACAGGGCAGAACTGTTTCCCTTGTGTTCTTTGGAGTGGATGAAGACAGAGGCTGGGATGATCTGTTTTATACTTGGGACCCCTATGACCTCTGGCTACTAGAGTACACTACAATATCCTGACCACTAACTTTTAATGACACACACCATATTGGCTGTGAGGTATGCAGAGTCAGATGTAGTATACCCCACTCTCCAAAAATTTTTTCTTCTATTTTTAAAAATTTTTAGATAGGAGACATTCAGACAGGTAATTCAAATCTCCCTCCCTTATCCAGATCCTGTCGAGGCAGAATTTAAACAGATCAATTGGCAGAAAATTTTGACACATGGGTAGAGAGGGTGTGTATCACACTATTTGGATGGATATTATGAGGTTGTGTTTTCCTGCAGGTACTCACAAAAGCCTCCCTGACCTTCTCTCCAAACTGCCATGCAGGATTATGGCCAGAGTATGATCAGTCTCCCAAGCTTTCTCTTCTAGCTTGTGGCCAGGCCCATCCTAGGCACAAAAGTTATAGCTATATGTATTTTAACTGGCTCACAGGCATTGTAATAAGCCCTTTGAAGGCTGTGTTCAAACTTTTAAATAAATTTATGTCTGGAGCATTTCTATAGAAACATACTGAATAATGTTTCACAAGCGTTGATGACACTATTATATGAAATAGACCTCTTTTACAAGAAACAAGGCTGAAATTACCAGAAACTACAGAGAAATAGCCACTAAGTAGAAGTATGTGTTTCCAATTAGTACTTTACTGCCTTTCAAAATGGATGTGCAGTGCTTACTAATTTTCTAGCATCCTTCTTTCTAAGAGATAATATCAGTGCTCACTGCTCTTAGAATTTTGCTAGGTTAGATGAAAATCTTTAATCAGAGACATATAAGTTACAGCATCATGTAGAGAGAAACACTGACATTACTGATTTTGTACTTTACATTTTTCACTGCAATTCATTTGAAGGTCTGTTGTACCTTGCCTGACTGTGCAAGGCCTGATAAGGTAGGGCAGTATAAAAATATATGTTGGCAGAGATCTGCGTGGCTTAGAGGCTTTATCACATGAGTTACAGACTAGACAACTTCATGGTGCTTCCAGCTACTTTGGACCTCTCCATGTGACCTGTATTTGCAACTAACAATAACCATCTTTCAGCAAAACATATTCACTCAGAATCTATGTACTTCCATAGAAGAATCTAGACATAAATGAACAGTTATGTGTTTATAAAAGTAGTGATTTCTAGCCTATTAAATCATTCCATGGAAGAATTCTTAATTAGAAAACATTTAGATTGTTATACAGAAAACATTTCCTTGTTTTCTACAACATTTGTTGTAGGAAAATATATGCAGAAAGCCTGATATTTATCTTTTATTTGAGAATACTATATGGATGTTCATGGAGAAAAAATCATCATCACTTACCTACTTTTCATTATAAAGCTAGATAACCAATCAAATACTATATTTTTTCCAGGATTTATATTGATTCACCCTGCTGTGAATACAAATTATAGGATATGACATCAAGATAATAGGACAAAAAAAAGAAAAAAAAAAGGGGAACATTTCTTTGTTTGCAAATCTGGAGCATTAATTGTGTTCCTGTGAGGCAATCTGGATGAAGCTTCTGCTAAGCAAATTAGATATAAACTGAAGGTGAGGGCAAAAGGGTCGCCACAGCAAGGGAGCATCGAGTGACAGGCACTGGGACCTCCGATGCATGGCTTGTAGAGCAGATGTTCACAAGGATGCAGTGATTATTGAACTGGTAATAAAAAAGCATCAGCTTACAGGCAGCCACGATGGATGCTGGTAATTATAAAGCATCCCCTGGGAGGAAAATGACACAAGTCAGCCGCATCTCTGCAATCACAGGGGCATAATTAAAGCTCTAGTAACAGTTGTTAATAGGGTGCAAATAAAACAGGGGGAAAATTTGAACACAGTCTTTTTCTTTTTTAAAGAGATGGCAAAGGACAATGTAATTACAGAGACTGCATGGTTTTTAATTTCATAATACAGTAAAACAAAGACCTTTAATGTATTTTATACACCCATATACGCACCATATCAAACAAAGCAAAAGTGATGTAGACTTTGACTCTGTGGCATGATGGGGAGAACAGATTTTTTAACCAGAATGTTTATATTTTAATTTTCAAAATGGGTAAAGCACAAATATGTAAAGAAAATGTCATATGTATAAATATTTGGCCATTTCATCCTCACAGGAGAGGTACAATGACAGTATATATGTTTAGCTACTCCTATTGGAATTATTGTAGACACAATAATATTAAGATACTAGCAGAGCAGGTCATAATGTCTTTTATTAGACCCACTGGAAAAAGCAGACAAATTCCCAATTTTCATACTGTTCAGGTATTTTTCAGATATTTAAAACATACTTTTGGCATCCAAAAGTATAACTGATATGTTCTGTTGGGTTTAATGATCCATGAATACTCTATGCATTTCACATCAAGCACACTTAGGGCTCAGTCATCAATTTCAGTAGAAATCCTTATGAAGTGTTAGCTACATAAAAAATGTAAAATCTATCCTTCATGTACAATAAAGACCAGTCAATCATACTTTGTCAGAGAGTGATAGAAAGTGTCTTTGCTCTAAATATATCAAAATTCAAGTGTTTTTATCTAACACCATAATTAGTCAAAATACCATATAGCTGTCTTTCTCAGAAATTGTTGAGTCTGCAAGTTTTTGGAGTCTCTAACCCATTTTGTTTGAGTGGTTTGGAAACTTTGTTTTCACATACCTGATGTCTTTAGTAGTGTACCAGTTTTTCAGAGTTTATTCAAGAAACAGATTCTTCTCAAGGAGTCTGGTATTATAAGACTTTAGTACAACACTTGATTACCTTTCTTTCACTCTTTGTGATGTTTCCCAGCAGACAATATTGCAGAGCTTTTCTATTTTTTTTCTAACAGACAACATACAGCACCACATTTTGGTATGTTCTTCAAGCTGTATTAATTAGCTAATATTCGAGGGCTTTCAATTTTTTTTTCCCTGCTTCTATCAGAAGGATACACTGATAAGGACTGGTGAGATATATATTTGGCTATAGGCCAATTTATTTGTTTAAAATGTACAGAAAGTTTGTTTTTTGTGAACACAACATAAATAAACATTTAGAAGAAGTTAGAACCTTCTTTTATACCAAGAAAAGATCGCCTGAAGAGAACTATCCTTTTCTCTGTTTTTTTATGGAGACCCACTCTGTGCTTTGCACTCTTGCAATGTCAAGTTTCTTTTGTTTCACTGCTCCTTAAAAACACACTTACCTACAATGGAAACCCAAATCCTAACCTATCTCTTCAATTTTAATCAATGAATCATTTAATTTGTTACTACCAAAAGATTTGACATATCGGTTGGTAATTGAAGTTTGTTTTTTCAGTCATTAAACAGGAGAGAATTTAACGTTTTCTTGTTAAGACTAAATGAAGGGATTGCAGCCAGAACAGTGATTGATGTCTGCCATTAGTATCTGCAGCATATCAGTATTAAGATAGCATTAGAAATCATTGATAACCACCAACGTATTCTATTGAACAAACAGCCAATACTAATTGCAGGAGACAACTAACAGGTTTAATGTAAAATACTCATGCAGTGTTTAATGAAGGAAACCTGAAGAGAATTCAGTCAGATGTCAAGTGTTGTGCATGAAATTAAAAAAAAAAAAAATCTATGCAGAGAAAAGATAAAATCACAACTGCTTTGCTAAGTTATTACTATTTAAATTAAAAAAATGTTGAAAATTATTATATTAATCATATTCTAATGAATGACTGAGAAAACTTCAGAAGAATAACATAATTAACTACTTATAATTTCCTATTGTGCTGCATTTTGCTGTGGTAGTTTTCTTCACAGTAGCATGGGCTGTGTTTTCCATTTGTGTTGGAAAGGGTGCTGCTAATATGGGGATGTTTTTGTTACTGCTGAGCAGGGCTTGCACAGAGCCAAGGCCTTTTCTGCTTCTCACTCCATCAGCCAGAAGGCTGGGAATGCACAAGAAATTGGGATGAGACACAGCCAGGCCAGCTGACCCCAGCCTATCACAGGGACATTCCAGATCATATGGCATCATGCTCAATGTGTAAAGCTGGGGGAAGAAGGAGACAGGGGGAGGTGTTCCGAGCTGTGTTGCTTGTCATCCTGCTCTTTTGTTTCTTACATGTTAAAGAAGCAGAAATTTTGTTTGTAATTTTTTTGCCAATTCAAAAAAAACACAGCGAAACTGCTGATACCGTCAGCTGGAAAATAATTTTATAATGAGATATTATTGTTAATGTGTGAAAATACAATAACCTGTCTCAAATTCCAAATTAATTTTCAAATCTATAAAAAATTTTTGTGGGAAGGTTATATAGGCAAAAAGCCTCAAATTGGTAAATAGTAAATACAAGAAACAACTGTGTAAAGAAAGATTAAAGATTTGTATCTTCTATATATTTACCACACATGCAGAATACAGAATTGATTACATTGTGAATCATGCTAACTATAATAAAATACATCCTAGACAACTCCTTCCTGTCATCTTCCCTGTGTGGAAGAAATGCCCACATTCCACCACTGTGTCTGACATGATATATAAGCCTCACTGTGTGAAGTCTAAAAATCCAGGAAACTAAGCTCCTCTGTCCATTATGAGCATCTTCAGTCCTACTCCAACAGTACAACTGTGGGACATAACTGAGAACATGTTTACTGCTGCACATATAGGCAGCAACCATTTCTTTCATTTCAGTGGTTTCACCAGTGTGAAAATGGTCTTGATGAAATCAAACTAATTTCATATAAACAAGATATTATTTTAAAAACTCTGATGTTGATAGTACAGCAAAGCTGACATGTCATGAACTCTAAGGAGTTTTTGGTATGATTATTTTCAGGTATGATGGGACATTAATAAGGTCACATCCCTGTAGATTTAATACCTGCAAAGAGGCAAAATCATCCACTTCTAGAAAACCATGCAATCACTAACAGTGGAATAATGGATTCCCTATGCAGGATATTCAATGACTCTAAAAAGTCTCCCATAATGAAAACTACCTGCAGACCCAGAGAAAAATTGTTTTGCCCTACTCTCAGATAAAAGAAACAAAGCTGAATGGGACCTAGATTTATGCCTTACACATAAACAGATAAAATTTGCACCACAAATAGCTCAAGGTGCAGCAGTGTTAATCATACACTTTATGCACTTGAGCTGTAAATGGAGTCATTTTTTCATCACGTGTTTTAAAGTATTTTAACACTGATTTGGTTTAGGAATGGTACTCCCCAATTCAGTGTTTAGGGTCTTCTCTTCCATAGTTGGTGCTGCATTTCCACAGAGACCACCTGGCCAAGAGATGTTTAGCTCCTATTGCCAACTTAGGCAGTAATCCGTCCTGTTTATGGATAGCTGATGACTCTGCACACCACGAGTTTGCATTGTGCTGTTGACTGCAGTTAAATCTGGGCTCTGTCATAACTGGCCATGTGTTTAAGTATTTATTGATAGTCATTAAATTTTTACACCATTTGCTTATATTTTCAGCAGAAAAATGCACATCTATATTTATACTAACATACTTCCACTTGCATTCAGCTCTTTATGATATCTTCACTTTCAAATTAGCTATCAGTTATTTCAGTAATGTTATGGTGTCTGTTAGTTCATTTGCTAGCTAGCCAAATTCCTATTTAGTTACATTTTTATTAGCAATACTATCAATAGCCTCACCTGGTATCTGCTATCTTAATAGAAAAAATATGCCTTTTCCACTTAAAAATATGCCTTTCTAATAAGTTCTTCTTTTGAAGAACCTATATCTTATTGAAATTTTGTTGATTTTTTTTTTTTTGTAATATCTTATATTTTTTAATTCTTTCACTGGAATTTCCACCAATAATCTATCATTAAGTTGCTTTGCCCCACAGTTGCTTTCTTCATCTCCAAGTGCTTTGAAGTAATACTTGTTAATAGTGAATGTTGCAGTTGTCACCTACAGTTCTGGAGTTTCGTTTCCTTTAAGATAAAACAGTATATTTGGTTTCATTTTAGCACAGACTTTTGTGACAAATTTGTGTATCATTTATAAGTAAAAATGTACTGATAAGAAAATAATGTTTCTGTTGTTAGTTGAAAAATGTAAAACTATAACAGAATATTTCCCCTTAATGGTTAATAACAGCTATCATCAGTAATTTGTCTTACAACACTACTTTTCTTACTGTGTAGCCACCATTCACAGTAAGTTCACAGTAAGTTCAAAAAAATGTGGAGTGCAAGTTAGTGAACATTACAACACATTGAAAAAAAGCTTGTTTTATGTTTCTGCAGATTCATTATAGTGTTGTGTATTTTGAAATGTTCTATGGCAGCTGGACTAAAAACCATTTGATTTTGACTACCACCAGTGAAGCAGCAGTACTCTTCTGGCCCTGTAGGTTGTTGTAAGTAGCAGAGAGGGTCTGCACTGGATGATGATTCTAGGCATTATACACTAAGAAACATTTATATTTTTAAAATATTCCACCTGCTACTAGTTGAGTCAAACTATTTTTCTAATGAACTGGAAAACTAGGGCAAATTTGATTTCCAGAATTCCCTTTAACTACAAATGATTGTAATTTTCAGGACTGCCTGTCAAAACGATTACTGGATATCCTCAATCAGTTTAAAGGGTAGCAATAATCTTTCTGGCATAATCTGCATGAATCTTATTGTTTTGCCAAGTGCTTAGTCACAACAGAAGCCCTATACAAATCCTACTTCATAGGAATTCTTGATGTAATTTTTCCAATCTTAAAAACATCAAATTATCTCCAGTTTGTTTCAGTTTATTTCCCTCTTGTGAATGGTTCTGTGCTTCACATATAGCTTCATTTCTCTGTGTTAACCCACAGCAGGAGGGCAGATGTCACAGGGTGACTTTACTACCTGTACTTTCTCCTCTCTGATAGAACTAGTTCACATGCCAGTTTTAAATAGCCTCCCCAAAATGTGTAATGGCCACCACCCACTGAGATCTAAGTCAGCCCCCGTTCAATTGGAACTTGGCCAAAACTGTGCTGCTGTGATGAGGAGCCTGTCACACTGCTTCTCCCTCTGATGTGGAAATGGAACTAACAGTCAGCAAATCTCTTTAATTTGAGTCTCTTAGTTGGGAAATATCAGTAGGAATCTTTACTTACAATACCAGCAGCCAGCAATAATGGCAAAAAGCCCTTTCTAGCTCTCTGCCTAATCTTTGTTTAAACTTCCAAAGATGTGCAAAGCAAGGCTATAGAACTGCTGGTTTGCACAGGAAGAAAATGCATCGCTTGTTAATTTTCAATGAACAAACATCTCCTTAAGTAACTTCTCTGACTCCTCAAGCCTCCAATATACTAATTTGTATTTTTGAAGCACTTATCTCTCTAGTTTTGCAAATGGCAAAAAAATTTCTAATATTTATGTTAATATGTTGCTAACATCTAATATTATAGATTATATTATTATAACATCTTATCTTCGAATACTTCAGATTTAACCAGATGTAGATTGTTCTTACTGCATATTGTGTTGTAACAAAAATGCACATTGCATTTATGTACAGTCATAAATGTTACATTAAATATGGGTAAAATATGGACATGATCTTAGATATAAATATTGATATAGATATAGATGATATAGAGATAGAGATATAGATATAACACATTCAGAATTTTCAGTGAACCTGAAATCAAAAATATGGTGAGGTGTGATGAATTGTGGATGAAGATACAAAGGGATAGATAAGGTGAGAGCTAGCAAGTTGGCAGTTGCAGTGTTATTACTGCTCATTTGCAGGTGTGGTGGGACAGAGAATATGTGAGGAATACTGATGGAGGCAAACAGAAAAGTGATTCACCAGCTTCTTTCTTACCACAATTCCTTCAAAAGCTGCTTCTCTTCTCCACTTTCCAGTGGAAGCATGTATGAAAGAAAACAGCAACAGAACATACTTTTTCATACTTTATATCACATAAAAGAAATAAAAAGACTGTTCGCAGAAGTGACTTGAAACTGGCGGCTCACCAGGGCTGACATGGTGACCATTGCAGCTCTTTGGACATCCCTCATTTCAGCCAGACCAGCAGGGCTGTGTGTAAGTGCACAGGGCAGAGCACAGCGATGCCCAGATGTTCTGAGCTGCTTCAAATGCATAGATATGTGTGGGCAGATGACCACAAAGTGGAGACATAACTGGAGAGCAACAGTTTACATTTACTTTAGGGTTTTTCTTGCTCTAAGGCAGAGTCCCAGAAGAAGTAGCACTTGGGAATGCCTGTCATACTTTCAGAAGTGAACATGTACTCCTGTGAGACTATCCCCCATCTGCTATAGGACATATTTTAAGCAAGAGCTGCAGAGTCCTTAAGAGTACATTTTGAAGTTACCTTGCAGTACTTGCTCTAATCACTACTTCTATCTGGCAGCTCTTATTGGGATCAGTCAGCTCTTTAACCCAGATTCCTGAGAAATTAGACTCTCTGGTTTAATGGCTCTGTGATACCTCCATACTGGAGGAATGATTAATAAAGCACTGATGTTCCTGAGATGGTATGTGGACAGTTCATGCCATTGCTATAATCAAAGACATGATTCTGCAGTCACCTATCACTGACAGAAAATTATTTTGCACCAATATTGGTGTGCCCTAAGAGAGAGGAAAAAGAAAAAGCTAAATATTCGGGATTGGATACTTGCTACTGTGAAGGATAAGGTGCTTTCTGAGTCAATAGGAAACCAACCAGGAAACCAACCAACAGATTACTAAAAGAAAACTTAATTTCACCCGTCACTTTGCTCCTGACTGGTCATGTCATAAAACCATATGTAAGGCTTCACTTCAGTCATGCACAAAACAGAGATATTAATAGAGCACATGCTTGGTTTTCTTTTTACATCAGTCATTGAAGTGAAAAAATAAAATCAGCTTTTACAACCACTAACTTCTCTGTCATTTTCCTGATGAATAGGAATTCTCCAGATTAATTTCGTTCAATATCAACAACAGCTTCATTTAATTTTGTATATTTTTCTTTAAATTCCAAATTTTTGAAAGCAGTCTCATAATGCACAATTTTCCATAGACATACAGGTTCCAGCATGTGCAATTTAATCCACAAACTGTCAGTTTACCTAAATTTACATTTTTGGTGAATAAAATATTTGACTGAAAAGCTTTGAAAAGCTCTGATGATCATCTTTGTCCTTCTCACAGAATTCTGGGGAGCTTTATTATGAACTTGAGATAAGTTATGAACACATCCTGAGAATATCTTGTTTCAGTTGATATATGAATGTAAGGATTTTTTAATATGCAGGTGGTGACAAAATCTCTTATATTCCTGAAATTTTACAATAGTCTGCCTCAGAGCATGAACTTTTCATGCTGTAATTTAGTTATGCCAAATGAGAATACTCTATGGAAAGTCTTTTTTTAATCCAAAGTTTTTAACAAAGCCAGTTTGCATAGTAAAAAGAAGGGTCTTGTTACTCAAGAACAGAATCGCATGGATGTTGCCTTCTGGTGGTGCATCACAATGCCTCAGGTATATTAATCTTTTCAAGGGAACACTCAAGACAAAGTTTGAAATTATATGTCTGTAGACATATAATTTATATATCTCTAGACAAAAAAATTTTTGTAGCGATAAGTATTTCCACCAGAACTTCCTCATGCACCATTTTTGAAATGATTTTGTGTTGTTTTTACTGAGCTTTCCTGTCAAAAACCACCTTTCATCACCAGACTGGGGCCTTCTGTTCAGCATTTTTAGAGCAGTCAGGGGTGAGGGTATGAGACCCATGCCTGCATTAATAAATTGCCATTTGCCTCTGCTCTACTATCCCTTGCTCCCTCTGCAGCAACAGATCACATACTGATAGTAAATCAGCTCCAGTATGTTTTCCTAATTTTAGTTTTGGGCTAATCTATCTAATAGTAAAAAACATCTGGTCTAGTTTTGCTTTAATTCTGATCTATATAACAGGAATCTGATCACCAAGGGACCAGTGGAGTCACACCAGGTCAAGTTCTTTACCAGCACGGAGTTAAAGCAGAATCTATGTGAATAATAAGGTACTGCTTTATATTTTGTTATGTCATTTTTATAGGAGTAACACCAATAATAAACTTTGATATTACAGCAGATTTAGGCAATAAATTCCAAACAAGTAAAGAAACCCAGACTGTGATATCGTCAAGATCCAAAAAAGATGAGCAAAATCATTTTGGTGTGAAATTGTCAGACCCTTCATATGAATTTGGCACAGTTTATGTTATAAACAAGATATTATTTTAAAAAGTAATCCTTGTAAGAATTTTGCTTGGTAGACTCCCGGTAAACTATGCATCATGAGTATCCATGTGACTACCATGAAAATTGAAAAAAGTTATAACATTTATAATAGGAAGTTGCTTTTCATTCTGTACTTAGTCTGCTTAGATAATAATATGCAAAAAACAACTCTGGTCTCATGAAAAAAAAAAAAAGAAAATAATTGAAAGAAATTCCTCAATGAGTATTTTTATTTCTGCTCTCCCTTGAATTTTACAGTACCCCCACATATTTTTGGAAGTATATTTCAGTGTTTTCAACTTGCTAGAAACTATATTTTTAAATTTTGTGTCTCTTTTTATGCTGTCAAAATAGCATATTACTTTGTTTCCTGTGTTTTATAAATTTGAAAGAATCTCAGGGTCATCCTGAGGCAACATGAGAGAATATAAAAAAATTTTTATAGCCTGGGGGTAAAAAAAAGCCTTTCCCAAATCAACAGTATGTTAGGGGATTTCTGCTCCCTAAAGTAACATTACTGCTTATGCACTCCTGGCTAGAAGTTCTTTTTTACTTGGCCTTAGGAAGAGTGCATAAACAGCAACATTGCTTTAGTCAGAAGGAATTAATTATTGAAATCAATTATTGTTTCTTTCAGACTACTGCAATCAGTCCACAACGACTTGATGTAAAAAAATAGTTTTCTTGCTTGCTGTTTTTGTGAAGGTCAAATCAAATAAATCAAAAAAGCAGGTTTCTGGCATAAGACTTCTTCTATCCCCACAGATTTTTTTGCCTTTTATTTTGCATAATGCTGTGTTGGCAGGGAGTGATAGTCACGTTGGTAGTAGGTAGAGAACAGGTATTGTTTTGGTCAGCTACATTATAGAATACAGCCTGTTTTTATCATACAAAACCTTATGAAATAAGATTTGCTTCTACATATCATTTTTTCAGTATTTAAATGCTTGAAATCTGCAATAAAATGCTCCACAGAGCTACAGTTGGGGTTACATGCAAACGCAGGCAGAGCTGGGTGCTGTTCAAGCTCTCACATGACACAGGGTGCCCCAGGGCAGGCATCTGATTTATACCAGACCAGAATCTGGCCCTTTGTTTCTTACTAAGGTCATTGTTTTTCTTTCTTTGTTGTGATTAAAGGTATTACTATCTTATTTCTCTTGTCATAAAAACCCACCGAGTGAAAGAGAAAATTCTTTTTCCATCTGGATTTTCTAACATATTCGTGGCCACTGGGAAGACTATAAAGCACCCACGATTTTCAAGTTTTCTTTTTAATGTAGGTTAAACTACTGTCTTTGTTACTATCTTGCTTATTTTTTTAGTTCCCTAGAGTCCATGCCTTTCTGATATTATACTTTTGGCCTTACCCAAAACTTTTTCTAAATATCTAACTTTTTCTGGAAAAAATGACTCTACATTTAGAGGCTGCTCCCAGAATGGGCATTTCCTGACACCTGAACATTAACTGTCTGTGAGCAACACATGGCTTCTTCAAAGATGTGTCATAGAGGGCAACAGCCAGAACTTCCTGCAATTACCAAAATACCTCTGTGAGCAATATTGGTTCAGGGTTTTCAGATCCCGCTAGAACTTGAACTTGCTACAGAGGACAAGAGGTAACAGCACACATGCTGCCTTCTTGTAAAATTCAGGAGGAGCTCTGACCTCTCCTAACTGCAGGATGCTGTATGCTGATTTAAGTGCTTTGGCTTCATTAAACTTGCTAGAGGAAACACACAAACATACATACATGCCGACAACAATATGTGTTTTTGTAATTATTGACAAAAAGTGCTATTCAGTTTAATATTATGGCCTGATGGGTTAAGGATTCTGAAATCTCTGAATCAACTGCCTCTCTCTTGAGCGGCCTAATACAAAAAATGTATATTTATATGCAGCCACGTTAATATATGTATCAATGTGTTGACATGACACAGTAATTTTGGATAATATACTTTGATACTTCAAATTGATATAACTCCACTGGAGCCAGTGGTTCTATGTTTATTATGACTACAATTACAACAGTAGATACAGTTCTCTGTACCTTAAATTGCAACTTTTGACAGCTGTTATCATATATCTGCTTATGATTTGATAGATTACTTAAAGCTTTCCTCAGCTGGCCGCACCACAGCTGCCTGCCAGGCGTGCTGACAGTGCTGGCTCTAACAGGCACTGTCCATCCCATTCTTCTGCTCTTGGCCCACAACACCTTGTGATTTACCTTGTGGAAGCAAAGGTTTTGCTCACACCCTTACAAAACAGGTTCAGTGTTGCTTGAGAATACCAACTGTATGAAACAACATCTTAGTATTGGTCTGGGAGGCTCCTGAATCTCATGGTAGAGCAACTTCTGCTTCACTCTATAGGAGCTAGCGGCAGACTGAGAATATTCCTCATCTCAATATAAAACTGCAGTTTAGTCACTCCCTAAATTGTGTGATGCTTTCCTGGAGATATTGTTACTAACATTTCTAACTCTGAAACCAGAGCTCTCTATGTTCTTAAGTCATGATGTTTTATTCTATAAGCCTTACTACAGCTGATAAAACTTGGAGACATTTCTATTCCATTTACAGAAAATTCAATAGATAACAAAAACTTGTTTAACTGCAAAAGGTGAATTTGTCTTCTTCAACTGATAGCAAAGTATATTGGTTTTGTGGTCAGAGATTCTGTCAAAGAATACTGGTTCTCAAATTGATGGTCATTTTTTGCTTCATGCAGTGCATGAAATATGTTACTCATTTTATAAACAAGAGTTAGTTTAAAAATTCAGGATTGACTGAATTCTCCTGAGTGAAAAGCTGTCACATCCATGTACTCTCAATCAGTCTTACACATGACTTAGTGAAGAAAACCACATATACTTATGCTGACTTTATGGATGTATGGACTTAATTCTCTGGTGTGGCCTGCTGGTACTAGTAAGGGACAGAATTTTGGTCATCCCTACACAAATACACAAATTATTGAGAACTCAAAAATATTATACATGGAATACTTGAAAAGATGCAGAAAATATTATTTTCAGGTTTTTACATGTAGCCTTTTGTAACATGGAAAATATAATGAAATTAAATCAATGACAAAATATCTGAGGTCCCTTCTAAAGAAATGCAAATTCCAGGAGATCTTCAGTATACTTTGAGTTAAGAAGAAAGTGATCTAAACAGCACTGATAAGAAGGATGGTGAGGAATCTAAAAAGGGCACTATTCATTTCATCTCTGTTTCTAATAATCTTCCTTTACTTACTTTTCTTTGCTGCATTTTTTTCCTGCCTGCTTTCCTTTTATCTGCTTTCTATTTTTTTCTTTTTTAAATCTGCTTAGTCAAAAGTGAAAGGGAAGAATTTCTAGGACCATATTAGAAAGATTTCAGTAACTCTAGGAGAAAATTAATTTCATTATGATTTCCATTTTATAATTAATTTCATTAAACCTAAAATATGAAAGTCTATAAAAAAATCTCAAATTTTATTTTTTTCTTACCTCTTAAACTCTTGTTTTAAAAAATAAATTTAAGAGATCTTAATGAGGACTCCTGTTTTTTTGATGTCTCTTGAGATTTTGCCTTGTAATAAATAAAAAGAAATAACAATGATGCTTAAAAAGTTTTACCTGGGAGTACATTCCCATCCAGAGAGCCCTGCATTTTACCTGGAAGGAGAAGGTTCAAATACAAGGTCACTTTTTATTCTTCATATCATCACTGTTATGATTTTAGTGTATTAATGGTCTTTGCCATTCGTGAAATAACTGATCTCTTAAATCAATAAGCATGCTCAGCTGCTTGCCATTAAAATCCATCAGTGCTACCCTTCTGTCTGATGTCATACTCAACTGTAAATATTAAGTAAGCTGTCACCTGGTTGTTCACTGTGTTTCACCTTTCAGAAGATAGATTTCTTCTCTATCAGTTATATGTAGAAGTCTTCTTAATTATCTCTGATATTTCCCTGTGGAATCAGGATCTCTTTAGGAACTGAAATGACTGTCCACTGTACTGAAAGGCGTAATATAAGATAAATGGATTGCAGTTACTGATGTTTTAAAAATTAACATAACGGAAAAAATTGTGACATTATGAATAAAGACTGGAGAAATACATTTGGATATTACTACCCTTTGTTTAGATGTTAGCCAGAACAACCTTCTATCTCCATGGTCCAGTTTGGAAAACATGCAGGTCAGTTATACCTAGATATGACTTTTTGGTATTGGGATTCAATTTGGAAAAATCTCATAAATGCACTTTCATGATCTTCTGATTATTGAGTGTATGAGACAAATGAGAGAAATTCTGTTTCATTTATTTCATGATAAATGCAGAGAAATTGAAATTATTTCAGAGGAATTGATTTTCAACTCTAATGCCCAGAGGAGCTCTTCATTGCTTACACAAAGAAGAAAAGAACAAAGATATTAAAATTAGCACATGTGGGACTTAATCCACTCACTTTGACAAAGGGAAATGCAAATTATAAATGAGATAAAATAGACATATGAAAGCATGCTTTTCTTGAAGCCAGCAGAAAGTGCTAGAGCTATTACTCTTGCCAGGGAGGCTGTAGTGGGTGGGAAGATTTGGATTTCAGTGGGGCATAACCTTATGAAGAGAGAGGTCCAT
This sequence comes from Pyrgilauda ruficollis, assembly GCF_017590135.1. Taxonomy (NCBI): domain Eukaryota; kingdom Metazoa; phylum Chordata; class Aves; order Passeriformes; family Passeridae; genus Pyrgilauda; species Pyrgilauda ruficollis. The sequence goes on from NW_024512543.1 coordinate 410,020, forward strand.
GCTTAGCCTTTCCCACTTCTTGGGTTACATTAACCAGCTTTGGGATCAATGGGGTTATGAAAATTCATGCTTTATCTTGTGTCTAGGTAGCCTTTTTTCCACAATGTTCCTCTGCTGAACTAAATCAGACACAGTTCTCCAAGGCAGTGAAGTTACACTGCTTTGAACGCATTCATACTTGAGTATGATTTGCTGCACATTTGCATTTCGAGTTTCAGTCCTGTGGCTAAACATGCCTTTCAAGGACTATATATCCTGTGTGAAGTCTTTCTTATAGGATTCTTATAATTTTTAGTTGCAGCAAGGTTGAGATTCAAATAGGATGCCAGAAAAAATTAGACTTCCCAATTAGAAAAAAAATTAATTTGTTAATTCATTTGTTTTGTACATCTCAGTAATACAAAAGGATCTCAAATAGATCAATAGAATTTGAGTGACATGTACTTGAGTTTCATTTAACACTTCAGGGTAGTAGAGTGATATTTCTACACAGACATCTCAAGCTCCAAAATACTTGACTATCTTTACAGACTGATTGCAAAACCTTTCTACCATGATCATTATGGAATCATAGAATGGTTTGTCTTGGAAAGAGCCTTAAAGACCATCTTGTTCCAAACCCCCTGCCTTGGGCAAGGCCACCATCCACTACAGTAGGTTACTCACCGCCCCATCCGACATGGCTGTGAACAGGACCACAAATGGGGCATTCACCACTTCTCTGGGTAGCCTGTTCCACTGCTTCACCACACTCACCATAAAGAATTTTTTCCTCGAATCTAAAGTAAACCCAACGTTTTTCAGTTTAAGGCCGCTAGTCCTTGTTTTATCACTCCATGCCTTTGAAAAAAATCGCTCTCCGGCTCTCTTGCAGGCCCCTTTAAGTGCTGAAAGGCTGCTATAACATTTCTCTGGAGCCTCCTCTTCTCCAGGCTGAACAACCCAACTCTGATCATCTCTGTACTATACTGCGGGCATTTCAGCTATCTCTGAAATGAAGAATCATTCAAAAACTGTCTCACTTATATCTCCAAACTGAAAATAAGTTGCATGTCTGACTGAACTTCATTGGAATTTTATATCACCTGAATGCAAATGTCCAGCTGGAATTTGTCTACAGGGAATCTTGATGAAATTGCCATGGGGATTTTTTACTAATCTGCCATTTCAAATCTCAGCAGATTAACTGAAATTTCTGAAAAGCACAGCACCCTGTTGTACTTTACTAGAGGGCTGATACAGTACAAACTTTATGAAGGTAGTGACATAAAACCAAATTCCTAAAATGTCTGGAAAAAAAGCTGGTGCTCATGCTATTGGGTTGTGAATTAACTGAAAATTTGAATGGAAAGGAGTTAGAGCTGTCACTTAACTATAACATTTACATTCTCCCTGCTTGATGTTTCATTTTGGAATTTTCTAAATAGACTCTACCAGTAGCAGAAATATAGTCCAAAACTTATACATTACTAAGGTATTTTTACACTGCTAAGTAGTAGATGATTTCTGTCTTTCTTTGAAGCTCATAGGAAATGGTTCCCTGATGTCACAGAAGTTATTCAGGGGATTTTAGCCTGTTTCTTCAATGACATGTCCTTGCAGAGACTGCAGAACCTTCCATATTTTAAAGACAGCAATGTTTAATTTTTTGTCTTAGCAGCTGATTTTGATGGTGAAAAACATATTCCCTAGCTATCTGACAATGCTTTTAATTTTACTTCACCTTTCTGTTGCTCTAAAAGCAACAGAATCTAATCTTGACCAGCTTTTTGCCTTGCCCTTTCCCATTACTCTGATTTTCCCAAGAGGATTTCATTTTTTTCCCCAGATAATTAAAATGAAACAAAAACTAAATTGTCTTTCTGAAATGGCCCTGTGATTTATTAATATCTTCAACTGGAGCTTCCTAGGCAATTCTATGGCAAACAGTAGTGCTTGCATGTAAAAAGATTGCTGTTTCAAGGGAACCTTTCGGTAGATAAGACAGCTTCCTTGAATTGTTTCTCTTCAGAGACTAAGGTACATGAAGAAATTAATTGCTTAGTTTATATGGTGGGTCATATTAATGACTCCATTTCAATCAAATCACCCCATGGACTATAACAAATTCCATTTCAGATATACTTTTAAAAATTATTTCTCATTGAGCTATCTTTAAGTTAGGTTACCACTTGCTCAAAAGCTCAATTCAATACACTGTAATACAGTTTACTCTATTAATTTCATCAACAGAGATTATCCTTCATGAAAAATGAGTACTTTTCTCTCAAAGCAGCACATCTAGAGCCATGCCAAGCCTCTCAAGTCCTGAGTGAGTTTGCCTCCAAGCTCAGCTAATGTGTGTAAGAAATACAATAGCAGCAATTTTTATTATTAACCACGCAGCTTTAAAGAAGAAATGTATAGGATTTTAAGATATATTACAAATTTTTTAAATTTCATATATTTAACTTTTTTTTGGTTAATCTTGTTTATTATACACGTTGTAATAGTTTTGCTTTTTCAGCTTTTTCAATTGCAAGAGGTAATCTGTTTTATTCTATAGTTTAATTTTCTCTGGTCTTGATGAACAGTTTAAACTACTTCAAGTTTTTATTCAGTTTTGTAGTCTGTTGGGGCTTTTTTGTTTAGTTTGTTTAGTTTTTTTATTACTGTGTCCTTTCTCAGTTGATTTGATTCACTTTCAAAAAATTTATTACTTTATTATTAAATATTTTCTTTCTTTAGAGAACAACTGCTTTGGAGGCATCACAACTCATTAATAGTGAATTGCCTCATATTATTAAAATCAATTTGCAGTCCTTACTATAGTAATCTGGACTAAAACCACTGTATTGCTACTTAGGTATAATTTAGTTTCAGAAATGAGAAAGGAATCTGTGCTCTTTCTTTTCCATAGCTAGTAAACTATGAAAAGAGTAAACTTTCTTTTCAGCATCACAACCCAAGGTTACAAATAAAATTATAAATTATTCTGGAGTCATTACAAAGAAGAAAAAAATTAATGTAATTTTATAATGGTTGTGCAAAGGCCTGGTTTTTCTTCAATGAAAGGAGTCCTTGAATGTAGTTGTCTCAGACCAGACACTAGCATCCATCAACTGTTATGCAAGTGATATCACAATCCCAGATTTTCCAAAGGGATTCAAAATATACACTTATTCCACGAAAATGAGGAATTCTTAGCTTTGGCTTTTTAAACTTAATTTATTTTTCACATATTCTCTGCCGAAATTCTGTAGGTTCAGTAGGTTAAGAATACACTGGGATAATTTTTGGCCTGATGTATAAACATTGTCTAGATATAGCCTCTTCTTATATTCAGGTTGCCTATTTGTATCTAATATGCAAGTTAAATGGCAAGTGTTTGCTTGAATTTTTTGAGCATAATGGTAGTTTAATAAATTGTAATAAACAGGTCTTCAGTAAACACGTTTCTCTAACCCAAATGTGGTTTGATCTTTTTTGATGAATAATATATAATCCTTACATAACTACAAGAAAAGCAACTATTGGACTGAGTTAGATACTAAACTGTTCGTAAAATCAAGTGTCTACGCTGGTCTTAAAGTTGCCCTAAACAACTTTCTCCAGTGTGCTATTCATTGCTTTTCGCTAAAGTGTTTCTCAATCACTGTACTCCAAGGTTTAAGACTATTGATTCTTGTTTACAAAAAACCCCAAACAGACAAACAAACAAATAAAAAAAGATGTCTTACTTTTCTGCAGTGAGGAGAAGATACCAAAACTATTTTACAACTTCAGCCAACTGTAACATAGTGCTTCTTGAAGCAGTTAACTCAAATTAACTCATAAATGAATAACAATGAATTTACAAACATCCTCTCAATTTGTGTTGGCATAAATGAATGAGATGCTAATTATTAAAATGTATGTTGACTTTTATTATTAATGATGCATTCAGATTTTTCCTGCTTTCAGCATTGTTGTGCTTTCTTGATTTCACATTGCTGGGCTCAGAATTACTTGTGTATATGTGTTCTGTGGATTATAGAGTAAAAATCCAACCTAAGATCGGACCAATACAGCTGAGAACAGTCTCAGGCAGCAGCCAAGAGCCAGTGATTTGAAAAGACTGTATACTCAGGCAAGTACAATGTGGTACTTCTCCATTTCTGGAAATAAGGATCTACAAGATAGAGGCTGCATCCAGATCAATAAAATTTAGTAGATCCTATCATTCAAAAGCATCACTGTTTAATAAAACATATTGTGCACACATTTCATAATGTTTGTTCTAAACGTGTTGCTGGTAATTTAATTGGTGTCTTGTAACTGTTCCATTATATATATATAAAATCTCTCTCTCTCTCTCTCTCTCTCTCTCTCTCTCTCTCTATATATATATATATATATATATATCCAGCACATATATAGAGAGAGATATGGATATGAGAATCGCCATTCTTCTCTTGATTCTATGAACATCTATGATATGCTTCGGTCATGTCTTTTCCAAAATCCAGCCTCCTCATCTGCCCAGCTTCTTTCTCCCTATGTAAAAACATACCTCTCACCAAGAGTGCTGGTCTTTAATGTCTTTTGTTTTCTTCTAATAGAAATTTATTTCTCTTGATACTGGGGACCAGATCTGCTCAAGCTGTTCAAGTGGGTTAGGTGTTTAAATACTCCAAGGTTTTGGGCTGTAGCCCATATACACTTACTCATTGTGTATCAAGACAACAGTCAAGAGTTTAATGATTTGCAGCAGTTTAAATTTATTAAGAACTTGAAGACAAAGGAGGATCTTACTGAAACCAAAAGCTATCAGGCTGTGTCCTGATAAATGCTATATTCACTCAATGCTTTTACATTAATTAAGTCTAACATGTTGACTTGCATGTTTAAAGTTAAGTTGAAAATAAGTGCTTTATTGGACTGAGTCCCAGAAATCTGCCTCCTTGAAAGACTCCACAGAGGTTCATCAGCAAAAGTTCACTGCTAGTACAGAAGTTGCCTATATTTTGCAGTGAAACTCTGCTTTGTCCTTGACCTAGTATATTGCTTCACCATTTGGACACTTTCCCAAAATAATTTTTTTCAGTTATTTCTCAGATAATATTGCCTTAAATGTCCTACCACTCATTTCTTTTTATTGGAAACCCTAGCTAGTTATAGATGACATCTTACTTTTGCTCTTTCAAGTTTTAAACCATTAATTCCTTTCTCATTCATTATAGTACTTTAAACAAATATTTTAAACTTTTTGTCTTTTAATTTAGTGTTTAGCATTTAACATAATTTTCCTTCACACATGCTCACTCATAATATTCCCTTCTGCATTGTGTATAATATCTTCACTCTCATTGTCTCTTTGGGAACAGTACATTTTTTTAATGTCTGATACCAAGATTTTTCCAGTCTACTCTTCAGGGTCAGAAATAGTGCAGAGAAGTCCCTTGTTCTGGCAGATTTTATAGCTCACCTGCCTGATAGAGTATAGAGTATTTCTCCCTACAGATCTAACTGATATATGTTAGGAGAAAACAGGGTCTAACCTAAAGATGTTCTTTCTCATTACTGCTGATACGTTTGGAACTACACAAGGAATAATGCGCCTGGTAAATCTAAAGACTAATATAGTTTGTGCTTTCAATGAGATATAGTGAAGTAACAAATCAACTTTTTAGGGTTAGAAGCCTCTTGAGCTTTCTTTTTTTAATCAGACTATTGATTTTCTCGCAACATTCATTGTCTAAAACTTGATCACTGCCACTTTTCACTTTCATACAACAGGATGTACTGCAGCCTGAATAAAATATCTTGAAGTTCACAGAACTTCAGAAAAAAAAAAAAAAAATCTTAAACTTTTCCTTTTTTGTCAGCAAAAAAACGCTCCTGTAAAAGAAGGGAAAATATTGTTGCAAAATATTTGTTGCAAAATATTTGTTGTATTTTACCACTTCTCCTGGAAATACATTTGTTAAGCTGTTTAGTTAAGTTGTGACAGGTATGCAAATGTTACAAGGCATACTTTATCAAGGCTCAAGCTAGCAGTGATGAGCAGAGATATTATGGGATGATATGCAAAAGTTCTCATGCATACCATGTTTCCCCTATGAGAGTAGAAAATTTATGAAAAGTAATCAGTATCAACAAAGCCTTCTCTCCTCTGTAGATCAACACAGTTTGAGTCCTTATAAAAGGATTTAATATAAAGTACTTCAAAACAACAGTACATAATTTAGTGGCAAAGTAAATATTTTAAAATAAATAAATACCTCTCTCACTCTCTGTCACTCTCTGCAATCAGACCCTCCATAGTTTGGTCCAGTTTTCTATTTTGCCCTTGTTGGCTCATGATATTTTTCTGATGTTCTGATATTAACCTGAAGCATCTTGTATGCTTCTCATAAAAACAAAACTACTTCTTTATTAAACCATGAGGATAAAGAAGCCAACCCTGCAAAAGCGTTTTAAACCCTGTACTGTGCAGATGGTTTTACGGGTTTTTTATGGCTGTTATTTAGTTCCAAAGTCCCACAAGAAATGCTGCTTTTAGCTTTTCTTTAAAACCAAAAGATGCACCTCAAAATATTTAGAATTTATTTCAACTTAATGGAAAAAGGAAAGAAAAACATACGTTTATAAGAAACTCTCAGATCCTGCAATGACTCTAGAAGGTCCTAGTCCTCCTTTCTTTACACTATGCCTTTTCTGGTAATTTTATTTCCTTCAGATCTGCTTTACTGGATAAAAGAGCCATCATAAACAATGGTATGAAGCAGAGGATACTAGGGAGAAGAAAGGGATTTTTTTGTCCCTATGGAAGTCTTACACCAGCAGCTAATTTTCACTTGCAAAACCAAGAATCTCTCCAAGAAAGAAAGAAAAAAGAGCCTGAGGCAAAAAGAAGGAACTATTATTGTAAAATTTTAAAATATGTATGCAATCAGAGGGAAGTTTGAGATTAAACATGCTATTGATATGCTGCTGTAGCTGAGATTAGATTGGTGCAATCACTTAGTCTGAGAACAAGTTATAAGTGAGGCAATGAAATCAGAGGACTGAGATTTTCTGGTTGGTATGATCCAATGACCATCAAAGCAGTAAAAAGCAAATCCAGATAGTTATCAGCCCTCCAGATATTTCTTGCATTAATGTTACCATGTTCTAAGATGAAAAGTAGAAATTATTTTCCTGTTGACATTCCTCACATATTTTGTAAAAAACAGTTGATGAAACTTTGTAATAATTCTGAGGGTCTGAAAAAAATATTTCATGTTTCAGATCAAGCAATAAGTGCATTTAAATGTCAAATTTTGAGGTTTTGTTTCAGGGAGTCTGATCTTATATGTATAGATGGAAACTACTGAAGATGACACAGATATTGTGTGTAAGGATAGTAGCACATCCCAAGACTCATATTTGTGGTTTGTTTGGAGGGTTTTTTTTGACTTAAGAGTTTCAGATTACATAATTCAGTTCTCTCAGGATCTTTTTTAATTAACTGCTGCTCTAGAAATTAATTAAATGTTACCTATATGACCTTGGAGCATCTTAGTAACTATATAGCACCAAGGAGTACGGATGTAGAATGAAATTGAATTGAACAGATATCATGAGTTAGGATAATTCAGATAAGTACTGACATGTTAGAGCCATTGTAACCATAAGTTTATAAGGAAAAAAATCTTTGGTACATAAAAATAGATATTTACACTTCTTTTGGTACATCAGTTGGACACCTTTATTATGAAGCAATGGAGAATCAGTGCATGGTAATGAGATTCCTAGAAGACAGAAAGTGCCAATTTATACAGGGAAAAGAGGAAGATGAAAGGGAGGTATAGTCTATTGAAAAAAATTCACATGTTTTAAAACAAAGAATGTAGAAGGACTGTCAGCCTGCACTGATCAGCGTAGACAGATAGAAATTAATTATATTTTGTTTAAGAAGCTGCCTCTGCAAACTTGGTCAATTTTAAAAAGTACATTAGAAGATTTTTCAAACTGGCTTTCCAATTACCTTGGATGGCAGGCAAAGTGCTTTGAAATGGAATTTGTTTTAAATTGGTAAATGCAACCGATTCTCACTGACATTATTTTTCTAATTCATAACATGGTGCTACTGGTCAATGTAATTCTAAGAGGTACACTAAAAGAAGCTTTCTTTTCTTTCAAACACCAGCAAGATGAGGGTATCAGGGAAAAAACTGCAAAATGTTATTATTTAAGGCAGACTGAATGAAGTAGAAAAGATGAAAGGGCTTGCCCAAGAGGAAAACTTTGCTTGCAAAATTGTATATGAGCCCTTCCAAGCAACAGTATAGTGTGCCCGGAAAATATACAATTCTGACATTAGAAAATGTACCATCGTGATGCTGTTTATTGGACCTCATGGTGTGTGAGGGGTCCAGGTAAGTGTAAATCATCTGTTGGAACTGCTAGGCAGCAGTGTCCAGTCTCTGGGATGACTGTGCAAGGAATGCTTTCATCCTTTTTTCATTGGCTGACTGGGTTGTCTTTTTAAGCTTGCTGGAAAGTTATATAGGTACCCTTCTAAAATGAAACAAAATGTTTCTCCTTCAGCCATTTTGATAATTTTTTGTCTGAATTTTTAATTCTCAGTAGTTTTATATTTTCAAAGCTCCCTAAATGCAACAACACTGATTCCTTGAAATCATGGTATCCCCTGAGAGTGGACTCCATAGAAAAACTCATCAAATGCAAGGAATCATGAAGAGAAATTGCTTCAACAAAGTCTTAAGATAACTTAAAAGTAACAGAGGAACAGATAGCAGCCAGTTCTTTTTGCTTGACAGATTTTAATTCATATTTTTAAAAAATATATATAGTGCAATTTGTTGCTAAGTTGTGTTGCTATCACTGCCACCTCTTCCTCAGCCAAAAGGGCAATGGTATTTTGTGGGAGGAGGAGATCTATCATATTTGTGTTATTTTCGATGCACATTCTGCATACTCTAGCTGTTTGAATAAACCATGTTATAATATAAATTTCATAAGGTTATTTTTTAAGAAGAAAAAAACCCCCCATATTGTATCAGAGTATTGCACACAATTAAGTAGTTGCCAATATGTTGCAGCTTTTCCCACTTTGATGCCAAATAGGCTGTCCCCATTAAAAAAAATAAAGTTATGGGTTAGGGAGTATAATAAAAATATTTAATGCTGGCATCATGGCCTATATTAATTCTCCATTGCTTTATTAGGCAGAAGAAGGTACCTCTCCAGCTGGCATTTATCAACATCAATTTTTCTTCATTGTTAACAAGTGTGCAATTACTACATAATTGAAGGCAAGAGCACATTAAAAAAAAAAAAAAAAAGCCAAAAACATATATTATGTATTTTTGGTGATACTTTGGTAAACAAGATCAATAAGAACCTTGTAAGAATTCTCCTTCATTCATTCCCTGAGAAAATATCATCCACCATCCACATGATATGCTTACTTGGGTTTTAAAGAAAAGCAGAGTCTGGGGTGATACTGCTAGTTTTGCTTTAATATTCCATACACTGACAAATAACAACTACCCATTCAAAGAGACACTATAGCAGGAAAAAAATAGAGCACCACCAGTAACCTCAAGTTTTCAGAAATCACCAGTAAGTTTTCAAACTTTTGGGAATTGCAAAATTTTATAAAAACCATGTAATGGTTTTAGACCAATCTGTATTATGCATACACACATTAAAATATCTCAGAAGTTGTAAGTTTTACGTAACATGCACAATATTTATTCTGCTTGGTGTTTGGCCATTACCTCTTGGACTCCACTAGTTCTTTCTCTTTTTGTGGAGAAAGCAGTATAGCTTTTGCATACTCCTTCTCTCTTTCAGATATACTTTCAGATATACTTGGGCACTCTGCTTTGTGCTTTTGCCCTTGCCCTCACTCCCTATACCTGTTATATGTTGCACTTTCTGACTTTTTCCCTGAGGTGGGCAGCTTCATAACAGAGTCTAATGTTTGCACCAAACTCTTAATGTATGATTACCAGCAGTAAAGTACCCTTATTTCATTTCTTGACATAATCAAACTTTAATTAATGTATTCACTTAAATTAAATATGGAAACATGGAAGAATATCTGGTGACAAAAGAATAGTGAGGTTTAACAGGCCTTATTTAATGCCTTATAAATATAATTTCAGGAAAATGCAATCATTATTTTTCATGTCTCTGTCCTAGAATAATGCCTTACAATATTAAATGTAGTTATGTTATCAACACTGATTTATGTTTCTGAACTTAATCTTATATAGCAAAAAATACAACTAAGGGACACACATTCTGCAGTTCACTTAATGTTTAAGTATAGGAAAATCTAGATTTCAGTCTTGTCCATGATATTCTATAGGTCCTTCCACAATGAGATAAAACAAGCTCCTTCATTTGTTGATTTTGTAATTTTTTGCAAGGTGGCAACTAATGCCAAGTGAAAATTGAAACTAGTGAGAGTGGCTCAACCTGAGTTGTTTCACAGTACTCCCGGAGTTACAGCAGCTAGCAAATATTTTAATTTCAAATTTCACAATGAAAATATAGTGAGTGTATGGAAAACTAGATGCAGTTTGTAATGGGACTCATCATGACTGTCCAGAGAGCAGGTGCCACCAAATATACTAAGAAAAAAAGCCCCAAGAATAATTGATAGTGAGATAGGTCATACTTATATACAGTTATCTTTGCAGCTAACAAAGGAAATTTAAGAAATGTTTCACACTGAATGTGATATAATATTATGTAACTCAATAGGTAGTATTTTTCTAAATAAAAATAAAAAAATAAAGTTACAGAAATTTAACTTACAAAAATTTGAAAACCCAAAAATGTTTTATTAAATAAGGCTCATTAAAAGAGTAATTCATGAACTAACTAGAAGTTCAGAGCTAAATAAATAAGGCACTTTATGACAAGAAAATCAGGTTTAGAGTTTCATCTTTCCACATTTAAACATAATTACTTTACATTTATACAGTCAGTTAAAGGCAGTTTTTGCATCTAGGGATTAGCAATCTTGACTTTACCTAAAGTACATCATTATATTTCTCTAATATGCCTGTTTTATTGTGCTTTGCAAGCACAAGGATGTGTCAGTATTCTGATAAAAACTAAAATTAGCTTTTCTTTTTGTCCTGTTCTGATTTCAGCTGGTATTACTTGCTCTTTGGAAGGGAGCATAGACTAATTAATAAAGAACCAGGCCAATCACAGACTAGAATCTTGATCAGTAATTTAATTTGTTTTATCATCTTCAAGTATACAAGATGATAAAATGCATATTTTTACTGCATTACAGTACCAACATCAAAGATTATTAGAAATTCCAAGTGCAGTATTAGAAACAATTACATAGTCTTGTACCTTTTATAATTGTCTAACATAAAATGACTTGGGAACTTATTTAGAAATAAAAAGTCATCCAAATCAGGTAATCGTTTGTCAAATGTCTAAGAAGAATCCTTATCACAGTAAGTATTTCAGCCATGGTAAGATGTTTTTCTATATATTTCATCCTAATTTATGCAGTAATTAATTCAGGAAGGTCCTAAATCCCATATTATGCAGGAGGAAAAATCAGATGATCTTAATATCTCTCTCTGGCTTTCAGAATACATTATCTAATTAACAGTTATCCTGAAGCTGTGAAGAGTCTAAACACTTGTTTCCCTTAACAGCAGTTACACTAATTTCCCTTTTGAGTGCACATTTGGTTTTTCAAGTAGTTTTTATTACAAGCATAGATATCTAAAATGCACACTAGGGTTAATCTGTCCTCGTGCTTGCAAAGGATTAGTTTGAGATTGCACAAGCCTAGGCAAAGCAATTATTTGCTTCTACAACAGATATAATGGCAACAGTGACAACAGCAATTGCAGCAGCTGCTAGGTGTATTTCAGAAAAAGCAGAAGAAGTTAGATTCATGAAAAAATAAATAACCTTTTCTGATGCTAACATTATCTCCTTTAACACCAACATTATTTCAAGACATGTTTCACCTTTCCTAAATGAGTCCTCTTTGTTTTCATGAAATCATTCTTCTATTGGTAGCGTTAGACTTAAAAGAAAGTCACACATAACAAAGTAATGAGACAGGGTTTTTTTTTTCATTTTATTATTTACACTCAGATCATTTTAGTGACCTAATTTAGTCTCAATTGATTTCAACATATTTTTCTGATTGCTGGGCAGCATAATGTTCTCCAAAGACTGAAGCCATTTGATGGGAGAACCTGCTCCACTATGGAGAAATCTCTGACTGATGTTCTCTTATGTTTCTCATTGTTCACTCTTTCCTAGTTCTTCCTTTTCTTTCTAGTTCTTTCTGTCTTTCAATTTCAATAATTTCAATAATTTCAATAATATTTCAATAATTTCAATCATTTCCATTTCAATCTCTTTATTGCTTTCTCTCCTCTTTCTCTCTGTGTTCCCTGATTCCCTCCCCTTTTGTGTTTTCTGCGGTTTAAAAATAGGTTTTCGAGAGGCACCACAGGTTCTGACTCAGCTTTGTCTGCTGCTGAGTTTTCTGGAGTTGGCCACCTAGCACTGTAGCAGCCCCTTGATAAGGAAAGGAAAGGAAAGGAAAGGAAAGGAAAGGAAAGGAAAGGAAAGGAAAGGAAAGGAAAGGAAAGGAAAGGAAAGGAAAGGAAAGGAAAGGAAAGGAAAGGAAAGGGATCTAACATTCATAGGTTGTAAAGTCAAAAGGACTATAATTAAGGGAAGAAAAGAGCATAGGAAATTAATTGTAACAGAGACAGAAAAAGAGCAAGATGGTAAAATTCTGTGTAAAGTTTGAATGGAAGATATTTTTCTTGTTCTGAGGGATTGACTCTTTTCAAGGTTTGATAGCCTTTTAGAGAGATATACTATAGGCTAACCTTGGTACATTGTGGATTATTGAAACACAATTGATGCTCTGATAATGAAATTCTATTTCAAATATCTTTTTCAAATGAAGAATCACTGAAAAATAGCATTCTACAAGGAAGTCTACAATTCTACATCTTCAGTTGGTTTAAGTAAGCTTTGAAAAAGTAATAATTTACCACATGTATTTAATATACAGAAAATGCTAAACTGTAAATGTAAGCAAGCTCCAGAATTTTTAATTCGAGTTGCAAATATTTAAACAAATTATGAAAATCTTTCCAAACCAGAGTTTTTGCAGTTAGACACATTGACATCTTTCAAATTACTCAAATTTCAGAGATTAATACAACTGAACAGAACCAGCTGTTTTTCCATAACTTTGAGGAAAGGAAAGTTGCGTTAACACTATTTTATAAAAACATTTCAGCAAAGGAAAAAAATTCCTTTGCATTAGGCAGAAACTTCCAGACATCATTGTAGAGAAAAGGGTAGTAATAGAGCAGTAGAATACAGTCCTTTCTCACTTGTGGTTCTGATGCTTTTTTAAAAAAGAAAACAAGAGAAACTCTATGTGTCTGTAGAAATCTAACACAACTGAAAAAAAATAATTTTCTAACAGCCATTAGAAGATATCCAGGCAGGAATTTTTCAAGGCAAAGCAGTGTATAACAATTAACTTGAAAAATTATGAAAAAAAAAGCATTTTATGCAGAGATATAAAAATGAGATTAAAATTGTTACTTGAAAATCTCATGTGTTTTTCCTACATTCAATGGCTTGCTCATTTGCTCAGTGTTCTTTTGGCAGTCTGATAGAAGGTACCTTGTATCCAATGAGGTGTTTTTCCACAAGTTTCAAATGATACTTCAGAAAAGAACTTCTACAAAATCATTAGATACAGAAAATGTAGTGAAAATGAGATGGAGGGTGTGTGTTTAATGTGTGTTTAATTCATAAATATAAAAGATATGTACCTAGAGAGAAAGAAACACTTGTCACCATTTTTACTAACAGCATCACACATTGTTTTAATGCAGAAAATTGATTTTAAAGAAGGAATAAATTAACCCAGCCCTCATAAGTGTTCAGTACTTTATCCCTAATACAACATTGCTGAGATAAAAATCAGACAGCATACAGAGTTGCATCTGTGACATTTTTGAACTTTATTTTCAGTGTTAAACAAGAGTTTGTCTATCAGAATTCAACTATGGTGTGATGTAATTTTTCTTTTTGGAAGGTTGCTTTTAGGAAGGTTGGGTCTGGTTCTGTAATCCTTGAGTGTGATAACAGGGCCTGGATGCTGGAATACAAGGAGTGAGAAAAGGTTGCAGTGCACAAGTGAAGTTATAACTGTATGTTATGGTGTTTCTAAACAGATGTAAATCATACACTGAAGTGTCACCAAACGAGTAACTCACATGCTTTTCATATCCAGTCAAACTTTAAGAGAATGAAATATGTTTGCTAGTACCAACTCGCCCCAGCAGACAGTAATCCACATCACAAGAAACACTTAATTGAGTCCATTTGGCAGTTGCTGCTCAGCAGGGGCCTTGTAATGAAATAACATGTAATAACATACCTCTCATCCCTAGAGAGAGTGTCCCTGCAGGTCAAGGTTGAGGTCATTTCAAGGGCAAGGTCAGGTAGCTTATGTTGTGGCTTCTATTGCCACATCAAATTACATCTCTTTTTTTTTTTGGTTGGTTTTTTTTTCTTCTAAAGGACAAAATTAATTTTATAGACTTTATTCTAGATTTTAACTCTGTTAAACATGTTTGTTATGTCTCCCAGCAAAATCTCTGTCATGTTAGAGCATATTATCACTCAAATTAATTCTTCATACATGTTATTTACTAAATTAATCTTCATGGATGAGTCTTTGATTTTTAGTAAATTACTATACAAAATACTTTTCCAGTTAGCAAAGAGTATAGTTACAAACCAAGATAACAAGATCATGTAGATGATGCTAAATACCCTACCAGAACTGTTGAGCAACTTGAGGAGATACAAAGAAAAGATAATGAAAGAAAATGAACCTTACACTCCCACTCTATGATATTATTGTACAACAATAAAATATTGTTACATAACTATAATTAGGGATGTTAAACAGTTTTATTATTGGCTTTAATGAACAAAATTGAAATACATCAACAAGTTATCAACAGCTGACAAGTTAAAGAAGGACCATATCATTATTTCTATTCAATATAACTTTTCTTAAAATCAGAATTTAGAGTAAAGGACAAAATTAATGATCTCTTACTTAGCTACTTGGCAAAATTATGCCTTGATTACTTGACTTGTGGGCTAGGGAGGAGTAGACAAGGGAAGTGTAACTTTTGGTTTAATAGTTTTGTTGATAGGTAGGTAAAAAATTAAAATTCCTGTCTCCACTTCTGAATTGTTTTTTGTTTTCTTGTTTAATCCAATAATGTTATAATGCAGAGCCTGTACACATTTCCAAAGACCTTGATCTGGAAGTTCAGAAGCCTTTTCCCAGATTACTCTTAAGCATAAGGAAAGAGTCAGGCTACCTTATGAGCCTTGCGTTGTGTGTTACTGACTGACCAAAACCACCAGATTACATTATAGAAATATGGAAATACCTGAGATTTCCTACTGCTCATTTTGAGATGGTGTAGTAGAGAACTGAACACCTCACCTATGGGACTTGATTTTCTGATGGAGTCCTTATCTTTCCAATGCGTACTGACAGGAAAGTAACTACAGTCAGGCAGCCTTCAACTTTTCAGAATGCTCTTTCTTTTTCTCTTCATTGTCTGTAGAGAGCTTTGGCAGCTACATAAGCTGGTCTGGATTGTCTGCTGCTCTGAAAATGGGCTTCTAAATTAGCTGTGAGGAAATGCCTCAAGGAGGTATTTCCAGTAAGCAGACCGCCTTCTACCCTTACTTTCCAGGCATAATATTCTAGTTCTAACAGATATCCCAAAATTAATTGCTTATTTTTAACGCATAGCAGGGAGCTGATTTTATTAACCTGTAAACGAACTCAGACAGTGCAGCCAGAAGCCTTGAATTCTTCATCAGATTGCCTTGTTTGTTTGCAAAGCAATGCATCTGCACTATGCTTCTCTGTCAGCCAAGATTTCAGAAATAAATTATTTTATGGTAAATGCAAGCAACAGTATATGTGTACACCAGCTGACTGAATGTGACAAGATTTTGGTGAGCAACAGTGATAGTTCACTCAAGGAGAACTGCTCAAGAAAACTACACAAAGAAGGACCAGCAGTTATTTTCAGAAGGTAAAAACTATTGCTAGAAGGAAAAAATAGATCCAAGTTTAGTTTTGTTATGTTTGGTTTTGTTTTGTTTGCAAAATAAAGTAACTTAGCAAGTAGTCCCTTTTTTCAGAATGTAATAAAGATGTAAATGGTTCAGATTATATTGTATATGATTTAGAAGAGCAGATCTAAATAAAAAGACATCTTCAGAGAAAAATGAATTTAAGTAAAAAATTTAGTGCATCTGAACAGAAATGAAAAAGAGAGAAAATATATACTGGGCTGTCAATAAGACTCCTGGACTACACCAAATATTTTCTTGTACTATTAGCATTCAAGATGGATGCAAGGAGAAACATTAGTTTCCAAAGGCATTTGGGAAAATCAGTCTCCAAAAAAATACCATCCCCCACCCCCCAGCAGACATTTTGAAGATACACTTTTTTCTTCATTATTTGTGTTGCAGGACTGTGTAGATTTAAGTGGCCAGCAAGGTTAGGGTTAATAAGAGAGAAGATCACTGTTCCCTCCATTTAAGTAAAAATGGGTAACCATAGCCTAATTCTACCTTAGGATATAACTCTGGTTACATCTCAATTTATAGAAATAATTAGATCAAATTAGATCATAGAAAGTTTAATTAACCAGGCATAGTTTTGAATTAAAGTCCATTTTCTATGGAAATTGGAAAAGGCCTAAGTAATTCAGTACTCATTATATCATGATTTAGCATCAAGCATCATGGGGGGCTGTAAGTCAGAGTATATGAAAAAAAGCAAAGAAGACATCAACTCTCCCAGATTTTGGAAAGTATTTGGATGTCTTGCCTCCTAGAAAAAAATAAACAGGTTTTGAATGTTCAAGAGAGTTTAGCAGGCTAGCTTTGAACAAGAAAAAAGTTCATTTGGACCATTAACTAGACTCACAATTTCACGTCATTGTTCTTTGACATGCCTCCACCATAAAAAATGTTAAATGTAATTCTTGCTTTTATATATTTTTGAAATATGCACATAATCTACTACTAATGTGAAAGGGACCATTATGAAATATTTCACCCAGTGCAACAGTGTCTAATTATAATTAATTCTATTAACATTCATTATGACAAATTAATTTGTATTAATGTGGATGTAATCTCATGATTTGATCAGAATCTGAAACTAATTAGTTTCCACCTAGTATAAAGAGTTATTTATTTTACCAAGAATCTCCCTTGCTTTTGAGGTACTCTTGAACATAATTTACCAGCCTGTGTATTATAGAATCTGTAAACTAGCAAAACTATTATCTGTAATACACTTCCTGATCCAGCACTACCTCAATTATGCAAGTTCCAGTACCCTGTGAGGCTCTGGGCTCCCTTACTACTGAGTCTGAGTAGACTTTTTCGCACAAAAATCCATTAAATATTAGTAACAAGGGTAAAATTATTTTTTTAATCTTGTCCAAAATCCTTTTTTGTTCCGCTAGAAAATCTGGAGATGTTATATATATATTTTACATCTCTAAGTGTGGTGTTTCCATCAAAGATTTTTCATTGATCTACATGTGTTTAGAAGAACTTATTATAATAGGAACATGTACATTAGAGATGTTAAGGATGAGGTTTTGTAATGCGTTTATGAAAACATGTTGAAAGGGATGAGGCACAGACTTTACCACTTTGGCTTTTGTTCAGCAGTGCTCCAGGAATCAAAGGGTTTCACTGAAATCAATAGCACCTATTACAGATGAAGGCACAGCTCACCATGAGTAAGGGTCTGGCTACTAGGAAGGTAATATTGAGATTGCTTTCATTTTAATGACTGAGAAACTCTAAAACATCCATCCATGCTTTTGGACGAAATGAGTAATGCCCACTAAAGTTACAAGATTTATGAGGGATGTCCAATTCAATTTCATGACAAAAAAAAATTAAAAATTTTTTCCCTGCCTTTAAAATGAAAACCATATGCAAGGAACAGTGTTTTTCTAAATTGATGCAGGTACTGAGAAAAAATATCTTTAAATAAGAATTGTTGTTTATTATTTGTCCATCATATTTATAGAATTAGTTAGCAGAATCTGCCTTCATGATACTTGCTAGGGATTGTTTTAAGAAAGTTCTAGTCAGTATTTCATAAATTAAACAGCTTTTTTGATCTTTCAGACACATAAGTGACCTTAGATAATTGTGCCAAAAATGTTCTAACTCAATTCCCATATCAACCTCTATCTAGAAGGAGATGCCAGCTCCTTTCCCAGGACAAATCTTAGTGCTCAGCTAATACCAGAGAGATAACACACTGACAAGCTGTATTGCATAATTGCTGGATTGACCATGATATGACATTGTTCTCATAGCTTCAGGTATGAGAAGTGTGAGAAGTCCTTCCCAAATTTCTGTTTTAAAAATAATTTAAAGGCATATGTTCCCACCTCTACCCTAAATTGAGCAATTTGGTGTGTAGGTAACCCAAAAATGCATATCTACAGTTGAGCTGAAAATGTGGCTCTTTACTTCCTAGGGTATTGAAATTCGAATGTACAATTCAGGTGGCACATTCAAGCAACTGAAGAGCTTATACTAGCAGACATATAATGGATAATACATATGCTAGATCTATATCACAAATAGTGGTAAAAATATTTAACTAATAAATTATTCAGTAAGACTTTTATCCACATTTTCCTACTTAAAAATTGAAAAATAAAACAGGTACAAGGATTTGCTTTGTGTGAAATTATGATTTTTTCATAACAAAAAGTACTGAACACTTTTTCTGGTTGCATTTTCCCAGAGCTCACAGAAGAGTGGAATAATTTTTTAAAACACATAGAGTTTTCTTTTTTTTTCAGCATAGGAGATTGTATTTACAATGATCTAATAATATTGTCCCAAATTTCAATGATAAATCTGCCTTTAACATAAAAACTGAACATACGTTAACATTAACCCTAAGATAATTTTTTTAACTGGACTTGGTATATTTGAATTTCCATTTAGAATAAATGCATCTTGGAATTTTAGCAGTGTCTGCTATTTTTTCATTATATATATTTCTGGTCTTTACTGTTCCAACAAATTGTCCCCCAACAAATGGATTGATAAGTTTAACCCAATACCACTTTCATTTTTGTCATTCACTTTGCAACTTATCAAAATAGTCTGAAGATCATACCAGCCAAATCATCGAGTCATAAGATTTCACCCAATGTGATTTGAAGCTACCTCTAAACTGTCAAGATAGACACTTATCTTAAATTTGAAGAAGTGTCCTTCATATTTGCCTGGCAATATCACCTGAAAGAAATATTTTGTAAAAAAAAATTTGCAAACAAAAAGATATTCTGGAATATTTTTCACATCTTGAAAGAACAATTCAGTACAAGGACACAAATTTTCAGATAAGTTGGAATAGAAGAATTTAACAAAGTTTTCCATACTGTGTTGTCTAAAATTAATAGGTTTTTGGAGTTCAAATAGAGGCCCAGTTCAAGGCCATGTTTTAGAATGGCATTTATCAGATTTTTGAAATACCTGGTAGGTTGTGTATGAGTTTAAATCTCTCAGTAATTTCCAGGACTTTTCAGCACATCTGCATTTTTTATCTCAGTGGGTGCAATGGCAATTATGACCACAGACACACATCTTAGCCGAAGGGCCTCACTAAATGCCACAGTGGATAAAAGAAGCATGTGCATGGTCCCCTGGAAATGGTTTCAACTGATCCTGAATAATGCAAAATTTATTGATTTGCACCAAAATTTTGCATCTACCTAATCATGCAGAGATTATAAAATGCACTAAAAGGTAGAAATTATATAAAAACTTTTCGTTCATTGAATGAAACACTTTTTATTTATATCACATATAGGACATTAGACAAATGTCCAAGGCATAACTTCACAGAATTTAAATGTAAATGTAATCAATTGTAACCCACAGAAAGCAAAATGTAATTCTTCCATCTTGGAATTGACTCTTAAAATTGAAGCATTAATTTCAGAAACACCTGAGGGATCCAGGGAGAGAATTTCTATTATAGTTCAGCGGGTTTCGTGTCCATAACCTATTTAGCCTCATTTAAAATCTCAGTCAAAGATTAATCTCAGAATGAAATGTATCTTTTGCATACCTGGACAGGTCAAGACCTCTGCTGGAATGGAAGCTTGTATGTCAGGCTTAGACCTATCTGTACGGAAGTAGTCAAAATACGTGCAAGATGCTAAACTACAACATAGCACTCATTACTTAAAAAACCTACAACAAATCTTTATAGACTGAAAAACAGGAGCAATTTCATTGTAAGTGTTTGGGGACATTTGTATAGGTTGCAGTCTACTTTTATGAATACAATAGAGACCTAAGTAATTGTAATTTTTATTTGATTTTCCTATTATTTTATAATTAGAATTAAGATACTAGAAAAATGCAGAGCTGAATTTTGAAATTCAGGAAGCTGCTTCACACAGTGATTGCCCTCTGCTTTAACACTCAATGCCATTAAGAGTGGATTAGACAGAGCTGCCAGCCTGAGCTGTTTTAAACAAATGGAAAATCATTAACAGTAATCTTTTGAATCTTTGCACACAGGGCAGCAACTGCTGGAAGGAAACAAGACCAGAAGAGGACCTGTAGAGATCTGGGTAAGCAGACACTGCTAGATTAATGACTGGCATTGTCAGAACTGAGTGATGGAGAGCTGCAGCGGCTTCATAGGCTCACCCCTACTAGTGGGTGTTGCCATGGGTACCAGCTCAGAGGTGTCACATTAAAAAAAAAGGGGAAAAGGGAGAGACAGATGAACAGCAAAAGAGAATGAAGAATACACACACCATAACAATATAAAGAGACATTCTATGTACACAACAAAAATGGGGTATGTTATGATATAGTAGAATGTGAAAAAAAAAAAGGAAAAACCAATAATGGTTGAATTCTCAATAAAACCCTCTGAATAGCATGACCTAATTTATATATCTATGATTGCACATTTTTATTTATTGTTTCAAGTCCAGGCAATGATAGAAAAGACTCTTATTAATCACACATTGTCTGACAACAGAAAAGAGTTATTTGAGGCACGCAATCACTATTCATAAATTTATTGTTATTTAGGGCTACGTGTAGTCTATAAAAGAAAAACTTAATAAATTATTGTCATTTAAAATCACAATTAGGTCCCAATTCAGCAAGTGACATCAACATCCCTAACCCAGCATGAGCAGTCGTCTTTTAAATTAGATGGACTGCTTAAACGCTTGGTGATTTGTGTCTTATCAAAAGTAATCTTCTGAGGTAGCACAGGAGCTGTTTTTAATAACCTAGCCAGGGGGTGAATACCAACCATGAGGCATGAAACACCTTTGGCTAAAAGGAATGGTCACAAGATAGAGAAGAAAAGGAATAAAAACCAGCAAAATCTCTCACACAAATAAACAACCCATGCTTACTTGTTTGGCTTGTATTTCAGTCAGATAGATATAAATGAAGTCTTTATTTCTCCAGATCTGTTGAAAGTTTGCCTAATGTCCATGTTCAGTAAAATAATTGTGGTGTTTTTTCATATCAAGAAGTTTCAGTACATGACAAAACTTTGTTTACAGCTGCCAAGAAATAAACGAATATCAGTGAGTACATTAAGTACAGAATATCTTAGTGCTATGATTATTAAGTTACATAATAAAATACATATAAATATATATCAATATAATAATACAATATATAATTTTATATATATATATAAATATATATAAAGTTGTGTGAATTCTCTTTTGACTAACTTCTGTAGCACTAAAATTTAATTAACCAAAAAAAAGTGAACATAGAAAATATTTGGTGTGATGGGAAATAAGGGAGTTTAGTCCTGATTTCTAGTGTGTTTGCTTATCTGTTTCTCATGCATAACAATTTTGGCAATGGTCTTGCAAAAGCATGTTGTTTTAAAATAATATTTGCTTTATATATTTTATATCTTTTATTTTTATGTATTTCTTAAATATGTTTACATTTAGCTGAATAGGTTATGTTCTATATTACACTTTTCAGAAAGCACGGTGTGTTTTTTAACTGTCTGATCCTCTAAACAGTCTGTCAGCTAAACCTTGTAAAATGGGGGGAATGGAAGTAAAAAAAAAATTATGTGTTAGGTAAGAAAGCGTGTAAGTCATACAGCTGTGTACTGCCAGCTGCTTCCCTCTTCTTTTGGACATATCCCAGTGAATGTCTGAGGTTTCAGATAAACAATTATTTACATTAAAGATTACACTACATTACTAAATATAAATGCATTTTAGCCCAATTTTGTAGTTATCTTGGGTGGGAAGTTTGTCATTTTGCTGGGGACACTAAAGGTTTATCTGGAATTCCCAAGGAGGGAATTCCCTTATATTCATAAAAACCAGTATATGATAAATAATGTTATCAAACCAGACAGATTCAAGAGAAATTATTTGGCACAATGGGTGTCCCAAAGTTCATTTTCAGTTTGCTGACTCAAGTTCTGAGCAAATTGATGAAGGTTAAATCTTACTATTTTTTGATTGCTCTTGAATGATATCTCTGGAATAGTCTGTCGTCCTTTAGCTTCTAGTAAGTGTAATACAAAGTCATTAATCTCTTGTCTTCAAAATCAACCTCCTGACTACAGTGAAATCAAATGCAATATTCATTAACACTAATCCAGTCTTCTGTCTGAAGTAGTATTTCTTATTAGACAAACACCGAAGTGTATCAAAACAACTTTATGTGAACATCAATAAATTCTACTGTGCTGACTTATATGGAAATTATTCTTGTGATGTCTGTGTTATTGTGTTTTACAAATCAAAATATGACTTCTGTCTTCAGGGCTTTCAAATTTACTTTTCATAAAAATTAAAATCT
Source organism: Pyrgilauda ruficollis (assembly GCF_017590135.1). Taxonomy (NCBI): domain Eukaryota; kingdom Metazoa; phylum Chordata; class Aves; order Passeriformes; family Passeridae; genus Pyrgilauda; species Pyrgilauda ruficollis. The sequence continues at coordinate 433,009 of NW_024512543.1, forward strand.
CATTCTCAAAAAGAAGCATACACACTGCACAGAAACAAGTAATAAAGATAATGATATGAACAAAGGGGAAAACCAAAGATTTTAGCACCCAAAGAAACCTACATATTTGAAGAAGAATCCTGACCTTTTAGTTGTCTCTTGGTTTAAAAAAAAAATAAATTGAAATAACTAAAAGACTAATTTAAACTAAATCACAAGCTACTCTACTAATACCTATTGTGGAGTATGCTAAGCTATATTATATGCAGAAATGTCTAGACAGGAAAGTGTCACTCTGAGTGATTACTCAGTAAGTACAGATGACAGCTTTCTGTGACAGAATGTTTAACTCTAGTAGTCACAAGACCAAACAAAATTGCCTCCAAAAAATATTTTTAAAAATAAAGATTACAAGGCCCCGGATGAGCATCTATTATTCACAAATGGGGTCATCTCTATCCTAAATCTTTTGTCAAATAATCAAAACATTTTCACTTTTTTTTGTTTTGTTTTTAAAGAGAGATGTTTGCTCATGCTAGAGCAAAATGACTTTGCTAAACAGCCCAAATTAGTCATTCTCTGAAAAACAATCTACACCTTTAGGATCACATGGTATTTTCAACAATCACAGTAAAATGAGGATGATAACAGACAAATCCCTCCGGCTACTGCATCTTCTCCTTCTCCTCCCTCCTAAACACAGAGACCATATGATGGAACACACAGAACCACAAATTACTGTAGTGCACGGTTCCTACTTAATAATGACATCCCATAAGTTAGCAAAAATCTGCCAACATCTGCAAGCTTCTCTGCAGTGTTGTGAGCCAAAGTTAAAAATCATGTGTGACAGTGCTGTGGAAAATACAATTGATTCCATTCTGATTGTGTCAGTTCCAAACACAGACAATATTGATGATGCTGTACAGTAATCTTATTGGACTTGGGCCCAACTGAACATTGGTCTTTGTCAACTCATTATTCCTCTATCAGAGGGATCTCACTAGATTGATCTTGCCAGAAGCTCTTGATGTGTCTCACAAATCACTGTTCTGCTGTTGGCAGGCAGATTTGAGTACTGCACAGTAATTGCTGGATTTTTTTCCTTTCCCCAGAAGGCAGTGACTACATACTGCAAGTCATTGTCATACGAGAGAATGTAACTGCCCTAACAAGATAACGTAGTTAACTGTGCTGTATCTGATTGTGCCAAAAAGATGTGGTCATATTATATATGTTACTAAAGGAGAAAAATTATTTCAAAGCTAAACTATTTTTTTCTTCATCCTTATCATCCCTTAAATAAATAGCCCAGGTTTTTACATTTTTAGCGTAAAAAACTTGTTTGGATAAATTGTATGATTTTAAACTGCAGCGTAAATGTGGGAAGATCTTAATTGGCCTCTTGATTTATGTATATAGAAACAAACCACACAAGTGTTTGCACAATTAATACTGCACTGCAAAACTCAGACACAGACATTTGAGTATCTGACAAGAAGTGATTACATCTTGGAAACTTCTTTTATGCTTTTAGCCAGAGGAAATAAACTTGTTGGCTCCTAAACTCTTCGCTTGTCCCTAAGAAAGATCCAAGAAGATTAAGGTTATTCTTCGGCCTGGGTAAATGCTTTCCTTAAGATACTATCAACATATCCTCTGGCTAGTCTTAGAAGAGCCCAAAGACAAAACCAAATTTAAACACTTGATGCCCTGAGTCAGATAACCTGGATAATAGCAAGAGGCTGGAGTGGAGTTTCTCCAGGAAAGCTTAGGCTTTATGTTGGCTGAAGGAGCCACTGGCAGCCAGCTTCATTCCCACAGTGCAAATGGGGAGAATAACAACCCTCAAACAGCTAAACTGAATTATCCAGCTCTGGCTTCTTGCTCTCTTTGTGGATGACTGCTTTTTTGGGAAGGTGTAGGGGCTGAGAAGTAGATGTAACACATTATGGCTGAGAAGGACTGTGATTCCTGATCAGTGGAATGGTTACTCCATTGAATAGCAGGAAATTGAGCAAGGCCATTAGAAATGGGTGTTGGTAAAACCCTTAAAAGATCAGATAAAATCTCTTCTTTAAGTAATCCAAAGAACTCATCCCCTACTGAAATACTCAATCACTGTCAAATAGGTATGTAAAGGTCAAAATGCAGGCAGAAATTATGCAGGTGATGAAGCTATGGGAACTATAAAAGGATGCAAAGCCACAGTGATTATTTTTATATGACAGAGCCAAAGCTGCTTGTGTAAATTATAGGGATATCTTTAAGAAAAGAAAATATTAAATTATTCCACCTGTATGCAGCATACAGAAGCAGCATAACATTGTACTAAATTACTAAAGACCAAAATACCAGGTTCAAGGAAGAAAAAAGAACAGTGTAAGTGCAAGGCCTATGCTTTCCCCAGATAGCTGAAGACAAATAAATTGAAGATTTATGATTTATGATTTATGTCATAAAATTTCAAATCAGTAGCCCAGTTCATTTAAGAATGTACCTTTAATTGTTCAAAGAAACTGCCTATAAATATGAAATTTTTGTCCTAGTTTTCCTTGGAAGCTTAGTGATTTGCCTCATTATTTTATTTAAAACAGAAACAAACTATTAAAGCACTCTTAAAAATAAAATTTGTGCAAAACTAAAAGCAACAAAATAAAATAAACCAAAACATTTAAAAATCTAATTAAGTCTTTGAACAAAAGGAGAGATCCTCTGACATTCAGGGCCTGACTGCAGGACTATGAGTGGGTGACTTCCGACAGAAATTAGCACATAGTTGTGCACATACCCAGAATAAGCATCATGTGCAAACTTTATGTTGAATCTCTCCCCCCAACCTGTGGTTTGGCTGGTCTGTTGATACAAGAAATTCTAAATATAGCAGAGCCAGCAATAGGAAGATTCCAAACATAAATCAGAGTAAATGTAATTTTCATTTTAAATATAATGACAATATTGCCTATCTTAACTTTAGACAATCCTCAGAATACAGAATAGGCTTTTGTGGTAAATTCTGTAATGTGCTAGAATGTACAAAGTGACACAGAGTCCCCAGGCAGGTGCAAAGGAGAGCTGCTTTATTGCAAAAACCAGGCCTTTTTAAGCAGTTAGCCCGTTATCAGTCGCATAGTTAAATCATAACAAACATAATCCAACCAACCACCAAACACCCCAATGTGAGCATGTAATGTTATACAATTTGTTTTTCTACCTCCAATTCAGCTGAGTCACTTTCCCACAGTCCTCCTTTACTTAGCCAAGTAGCAGGCCTGAGCCATGATTCCATAAGGGTAACAAGGCCCTTAAAATAAGGTTTTACCTATATGCAACATTAGAAAATTTAAGACCCTCAGAGTAGAACTGGTGTCACCCAAAGTCCTCTGCATGTCATCTCCTGGAGCCGGCCAACAGGAAAAGTCCCGGACCCTAATGATCCTGCAATTGCCATGCTCCGTGAGTGCACCTTTTTCAGCCTGGATGGAAAGACACATTCCATCTGCTTGGAATGCTCAGTCCAGGATCTTTTTCACTACTTTTCCATGCTTTTTAAAATAGTATAACATAGACATTGGTCATTAGCTATAATAAGGAGGAAATGGCTTTTTCTGGTCAAACAGTTTTGTTTCTGAGACTTAAAGTCCTCACTAAAGCTGATTTACCTAATTGTTATTGTGGTAATATTGAGTTTACTTGAATGCTTAATAGAACTCTAAGTGGAATATAATAAAAATATTTTACCCACCCTTTCTTTTATCACTCATAGCTGGTTCCACTGCAAGTTTATGGATTAGTGCAAGTTGAAGACTTCCCATTAATAATGAATCTGACCTGTTGTCTGGAATAAGTCAATAGATACTGGGCCTTGGAAACAGAGAAAGCAAAAAGGTGACCTACCATAGGACTTTTAGCTTCTTTCTTTGAGGGTGCTCACACATATTCCAGACTCTGTGCTCTGGGCTGCTTATACATTTTACATTATGCACATCTCTATCAAAAACTTCCTTGTTCAATATCTTGCACTGAATATCAAACTGCCAGTGCTAATACTGTAGTAGCAGAAGGGCTCTGAGTTGTCCAGCATCAAGAGGAGATTGCTTTCTCAGAGGCTGAGTTGTCTTCTCTGATTTTTATCATGATATCATGCTGCTACAAAAACAGTGTAAGGAAATAGAGACTCAATCTGTCAATATTTACAATATCCTCATGGTAAACATTTTATATTAACTATTTCTGAGAGTTCATAGTATGAAATTCAAACTTTTATGGCAACTTAAATGCATGCTTTATTGTACTATAATATTGAGGATATGATTTTACTTGAAAATTCAAGTAGATCTGAAAAATTGCACAAGTGTAATTTTGAAAGAGAGACCATCTCAACCCATATATAGAGAGTGGCTGTAAATTAAAGTATTTGGGGAAGGGGAGAATAGACATCAACTGTACCAGCTTCTGAGAATTTATCCTTTAACAAGAGAGGTAAAAAAATTATGATAGCTAGCAGCCTTATTAAGGTTCATGTACTCTGTAGAAGGCAACAGTTCCAATCTAGCTAAACCACTTATCTGATTTAATTCAGACAAGGCTGAAACCCTAATGGTGGTGTGACCTGCTCACTATGAATGATAAGGTGAAGACTCAAAGATAGCATAGTTACAAGAACATTGCTAAGCAGTTGAAAGTCTCCCTTACAGACAATAATCCAGGGATATTTATCATTTGGTTCTAAGTATGTGTGCTAAATACTAATCACATAATAGCTAGCTAGCACACTGGCATTTGAGCACTAGAGAAACTGATCAGATATTTGCACCCCTTGCTTTGGTTAGATAGTATTTTTTTCTGATAAACATTACAGACTACGTAATGCAGAATTCTTGGTCAATGATTTTATTGTATTCTCTTGGAGACAAAAGGTCCCAAACTCAAAAGCAACAAAGAAAACCCCAAATGAACTAGAAAGCAGAGACTTGTTGCATGAATGTAAGCAGCCTCTGCTGCTCTTCATATCTGTCTATCTCATGCTTGCTCTCTGGGGGTATAGTACATAGGGACATACCAATTTCTGTAGTCAGATTAGCAGTATGCTTTATTCCTATTCTATTTAGTAATAAAAAATGAGCAGAATCCTCCATAATCCTTCTTTGGTTTCTTAAACTACGCCTGAATATCAAAGCACAAGCCAGGAATAACTGGTAAGCAACCACAAGCACATTTATGTTTAGACAAGACAGTGGTTAAATTAACTACTATTTTGAGAATGCTAAGGTATTTAGTAATCAGACATAGTTTTCAGCACTTCATTTTCTGTTATGGCAACAGACCAAGTACTTTGCTTTACATTAACATCCATCAATGCCCCTGTAAAATTCTAAGGCATTGAATTTTTAGAGCTGCTGAAAATCAATAGCTTTATTTGTAACTAGAAGAGCACTGGATTTCTGAAAATTAAGGTCCTGTATGCATTTGGCAATTCTGATTCATGTATGGCTTAAAGGCAAGAGTTTCTGCATCTCTGTTTTGTATTTGTTGAATTTTACTTGTGTCAGAAAAAGGCTGACCAGCATCTCTCCTTCTTCACCGAGATCAGAGGCATCTGCACATTGTCTGTGTTGCTATCTCTCATGATTTAATCATGTGTCTCGTATTGGCTCATACTAACTGAAATGACTAGCTCTTTGAGACAGGGTAGTACAGGAGAAAAACAACTTTCATCTTTGCTTAAATAAGCTTCCAATCCCTACCCTTACTAAGAAAAGTGAGAATCATTATCAAGGTTACCCAAAATGTTTGAAAAATAAGACGGCAAATTGAAAAAAACCTCAAATATTAGAAGGAACTAATTTTTCAAGATAATCTCTTGATTTGGACCTAAACTTTGGTAATTGGGGGTCAATTACATCTTGGGCTGACCTTTTAGTTTTTACCTTCCAAAGAAATAATCTCAATGTGAAAAAAACTCTTTTTTTAAGGCTCAGCACAGAATTATCACAAAATATATTAATGGAATAAAAATATAGGTAAAGTAACATGAAAATCACATTCACATTATTTGATAAGAAAATTATGTTTCTTCAATGTTAAATGCTCTTAGCATCAATGAGAACTGTTCTTATAAACTCTTGTATTATTAGTTTATCCAGCTGTGTCCCTAGCTGTAAGCACATAGTATTATTATAGGTGAGGCTGAAAACTGGCAGTGTCAAGTTTCATAGTGAAAACTGGTTTATCTTTTACTAACAATCTTAGCAATGTGCAGTGACCTGACCTTGGAGTAGTGGTTTAACAACCTTTGCCCAAGCACTCCGTGGCTCTTCTTATATCTGTAATAGTTTACGTGATGGACTATGAAGAACTGCCAGATGACAGTTCTATTTCATTTTTGTCACTGCATGGCTCTCCATTTTTCTCACAGTCTTTTTCTCAAGGGCACAATTCTGTAAGTCAGTGTGGCAATGTTCAAGATGGGTATTGCTTTTTCAGTTATTGTACCTTGATGCAGCATGTGCAAGTCTCATGAATGCAGCAATTCCAGACCCTCAGTAAAACAAAATCATGGGGAATTTTATATATCCTCATTTCTTTCCTAATGAAGATAAACTGAAATTGTAGAATGTGGATATTACATTAGGAAATTAATCAAAAATGTAGTATAAACCATTCTGTGGGTTTTTTAATGAATCATCTAGCAAATGATATCCCTTTACAGATGCTAGAAAAAGTAGCTTACTGTATAGAAATGTCAAGGTCTTTATTGACAGTGCATACAGAGGAGTAAAGAAAAATAAAGAACAGAAGGTATGAAAGAAGAAAACCAGACTGAGTACATATCCCAGTCCAGTTTTGCAAAGAGCAGCCAACATTTCATACATTTCTCTGCATGATGTATTTTGTGTTTAAAGATATACATTTCCAGTTATGGCATAGTTTTGCCCACAAAGAATGAGTAATTGAAGATAATATGTCTGTTCATAAAAATGCATTTCCATTTATTTGAACAAATCAGTGGATTTGTGTTTTTCCAAATGGTTTCAGGTGTATATGCTGTGTAAAAACATTCTGATATTTTTTGTTGCGTGACTATTTCCCTGTTTACTTTTAGGTTATGACTTGTCACACAGACCTTGATAGGCCCATGTCGACATCCTAACTGCATGTGAACAGGCATTTTATAAAAACCTAGATTGCAGTAAAAAATGGTTTGCTAAACACAGAGACAGAAAAACTAACATTTAACTACTGCAATATTATTCATGGTATATCTGTTGATGTTCTATAAAACAGAAACAAAATAAAATCTTTTTTTTCTACAGTTAATTCCTTCCGGTTATGTCTGTGTCATCCCCATTGCTAATTGCTAATTCTTGGCCCCAGCCTTATTTTCAGTTCAGTGCTAGCTTACCTCTGCCCTTCTGAAGAGATGTCATGGGTGGCGTACGTCAAGCCCTTGCTCCCTGTTCTGCCCTGGCATCTCAGAGGAAAGAGCAAAGTCCTTTGTCATAGGTGTAGAACAGGGCACAGCAAGAGAGCACGGACCTGAAGACTGACACATTATGGGGTTCTCCTTGTGTCACATACAAAGTTCTTTTGTAAAGTGCTTTTCAATGGCCTTTTTTATGTCAGATGCAAAATTAAGTGAAATATTGGGGGCAACAAAAATCACAATTAGTTGTTGTTTCAGGCTGTTTGCAAGCTCATATATTTTATTTTCAAACAATAAGGTAAATAAACGTATTAATATGGAGGTGGGGATTTTGATGAAATCCCATTCAGTTTAATGGTTAGGAACTGCAAATGCAAATTTTGTTGATAGTTTTGTGCCTACTTTTTTTTTTTTTTTTTTTTTTTTTTTTTTTTGTAATTAACCAGATTCAAAGGTAACTGTACTGGACTATAAATCCAGATTTATACATTTCTGTCCAGTATCCTTTCATTTATCTGAGCATTTTTCTCCTGCTCTAGTAACTGCTATTCTATCAAAGACATGGCTTCTTCTCTGTGAGTGAACATCATCCTATCCTCCAACTTAGAGTAGTGTAATGCAGTATCCAACTATCCATTAATCTTCCTGCTCATACTGAAGACATCCTGGAAAGTTATATGTATGTGCTACACTTAGAGAAATGATAGACTATGGTTCATTATGTCCATTAAATATTTTACAAATCTTTTCCTATTACAGTTTATTGTTCCTCAGTGAATATTTGGTGCCTGTTGATTATATATGTACAACTTTTAAGCTTTAATGAATGATTTACTCATGTTTTTGTTTCAGCTGGATATTTTATGAAGTATATATATATGTTTTGTATAAATGTAGAAAACTCTTGGTCATCTGGGACAGAAAAATCTGTCTGAAACCAGCTATAGGCTGGCATCTGAATTTAGAGGAAAATTACATAAATCTTTAAGTTTATTTTTTCACATAAATATACTCCTGCATCAAATGGGAAATCTTGGTAAATTAAGGCAAACTATCATTGTTGTCTTATGTGTTAGAATAAAAAACCCTCAAAAATATTTTTTGTTCTTCTATATGAACAAATTTTGAAGTAAAGGTGCCTCAAAGACTTGTGAGTCTGCAGTGCCAGTTATATAATGTATAATACATTTCCTAAGGCTTCATAATACTCTGAGATTTAATGTTGTTTGCTTGTGAAAACAGTGAATAAGAAGTACTTGAGCATATTGTTCAAAAACCCCACTGGATGCAGCAAGACAATACATACTCCTTGTTCTATAAATTGTCCTGATGTGAGAACAAATAGTGAAGAAGTTGGGAAGGAGACCTTTCAGCCACAAGGGATTTCACCTGCAGTGAACCTATCAAAGGTCATGAAAATTAGGAATTGCCATCAAATCCTGTGTAAAGAGGAAAGTGGCAAGTCAGACTGAATGCATTAAAATATAGCCACATTGCAAGGAGAAACATTCTCCAGAAACAGAGAGTAAATTTTGGGCAAGAGCATATTTCCTTCCACGGCACGACACAGAGCACACCCAGCCCATGGGTGAATCTGCCACTAGGACTTTGTTGACAAGGTTGTTTGTTTTTCAGTCTCAGTGTGGGACTGCTCAAGCAAGGGCAGTGCTCTGCCAGGACCAGTCTCTTTTGTGTCAGTCTACTAATGACACAGGGCCTGAGAGATTGCCTTTGATTTTGTTGAAAGCTACTCACTGGAACTCTCCTTACTACTTAACAGTTTCAGGATCTTCCATTTCCACTACAAAATTTAAATCCTGCCAATATCTCTCCTATTAAGTTTCCAAGAAATGCGTATGCAATCATCACAGCAACTTTCCATGTTTGGTTTTGGTCCTGTGACCACAGCAAGAATTTTGGAATTCACTCACATTTTCTTTTGCTTTGATATTAAAATTTTTTTGCAGGATCTCTTAAATATTTTTATAACTATTATAAATCATGCAATATGATATTCACTAAATCTCTGAATTCTTAAAATAGAGTTTTTGTTAAAGTGTAGGATGAACTGAATTGTATGCATCTGAAAAGTCACCATTGCTTGATGCCACTGACCAGGATGTAGTCTTCATATGATTAATGCTAAGAGGAACTTAATTTGAGCATAGGTTTCTCTAGGTAGGCTTCCAACGTGACACGGTAACTTACCTGGGATTTCTGTTAATTCTTATATTTGTTGGGCTGCTCTGTTCTGCCAAGTGAAGGAAATGTCACCATTTTTTTCTCAGAAATCTGCAGTATAACATTAAAAGCTAGGCCTGGAATATTACTAAGGATAACTGAAATAGAACACAGTGAAATCCAGATGAAAACTGTAGTTTGTAATCAGTTTTGTACTGTGCTGCAAGAATGAGAGAAGCAATAAGGGTAATGTTAACAGAAAAAACTTTTTATTTTATAATATCATAAATGCTTTACATAGTTCAAGCTCTCATCTCAGTGAAATAAATGGTACTTCTGAAAATATTTTTTCACCTCTTTCTATAGTGTATGAGGTTTTATTGCTACTAATATGGATATTTAATTAACTGTATCATCAGTGACATTAACATTATAATTTTTATATTTTAAGAAATAGTTTACAGACTCTTAGGTCTCATCCTCTCTGAGACTTTTTCTGATTCTGCTTCATATACAGTCTTCATTTTCACTAGGGCCCACAAGTTTGATTTATATCTCATTTACATCAGTAGGGTTTGATTTGAATAGAGAATCCTGGTTAAAATTGTAAAACTGGGTCACGCTACAAGTTTGTCTGATCCTCTTTTTATAATTGTCACTGGTACAGGAGCTGAGGTGGCGTAGTACTATGGAAGTATTACGGCATACATACATACACTACAGTATTTATTTATGGCTTACAGCAACATGTGCCCTAAAAGTCTCTAGGGTCAAAGACTAGAACTGGCTTTATGGACTTAATTCCATCAACTTGACTAATTCTACTTTACCCCACTTATATTTTCACCAAAACACAAATCCCCTGGCTTATCTAATCACTTTGTGTCTAAATTACAAAGGAATAGAGGTTAAATTGCATGTTTTTCCAAGAAAAATAGAGATGACACCTGAGCTCTGAGATAACACTGAGGCTTAGGCTAATGGTTTGTCTCATGGAAAGAGTGCTGCCTAAGTAACCAGAGGTAAACAGCAAAACAAGATTATAAATCAAATGTTCTTGACAAAGAGGTGTTCTCTTTAGAACTACTAAAGTGATTGTCTTCAGAAGCGTGAAGAGTTATGGTGGAATACTAACTCATCAGCAGAGTAGAGAATAAATAGCTGTGTTATAAGAATGTTTTGCAGGCATAAATTTAGTGTTTGTAGTTATGATAAACTAGTGTTATGAAGAGCATGGCACTACTAAAAAGGGAAATGCTATAGAAAGCACAAGCTGGACACATAAAATAATCCTTTTCTTTTAATTGCTATTATTATTATAAAATAATCATTTTCTTTTAATTGGTACTATGTGAGTTTGGTACCACAGTTAAGAAAGGGATGAATCCTTGGGACAATCTAGAGGAGAGAAATAACAATCCAAGATTTAGAAAGCATGTTCTACCAGAGCAAACAGAAAAGAAAAAGGAAGAATTTACCCTCTGTTGCTGATTGGAGGAAAGCAATTCACTAAAATCACAGCAAAGGAGAATCAGATTGGGTATTATGAGCAATATTCCTAAAGTAGAACATATCACTGGGAAAGATAATGTTCACTTTTCTGTGAATGAAAGTTTTCAGGAGCACACTAGGCACACATGACTCAGGAGTAACACAGGTTTAGCTAGTTCTGTTATGGGAAGAGAATATGGGTGGGAGAATTTTCTGACTTTTTGATGTTCCTATGACACACTGATGTTACAAGGCTCATTGAACCTACAGTGACTTGACAAACCTTTCTCTGTTATAACACCATTAAGCCAAATTTTTCAGTTTGATTGGTTACTACAGAAGTATTAAAGGACAACCCAAGAACCCACATGCTGGGCAAATATGCATTGCCCTTTCGCAACAGCACCAAATAGTTTGCAACTTAAGTGGATAGCACAGATGTGGGAGACTGGAGAGCTGTAAGACATACTAGGAAACACAGATAATTTGAAAACATCCATGTCTTTCAAAAGCAGCTGTGTCCATTTTGAGCACCTGCAGAACGTGATCATCACAATTCTCAGTGTCTTAGAATTGGCATCTGTATGATACTGAGCAGCTGCAATGGGAAGAGAAATTATTTTGTACAGATGTCTGTTGCTTGACACCAACTTCCTTGTACTAAATTCACATAACATCTTGGCTGGTGTTTCTCATCATTATCACAATAGAAATCACACGTAAAATGAGGCACTTTTTGAAAGTGAATAGCAATAAATCATAAAACAAGTACTTTACCAAGTAAGTCAAATCACAAGATTTAGATTTTTGAGGCTTGTCTGAGCAACCATCCATAACCTCAGGTGTGTGTCTGAAGGTTGTGCAGAAAAGAAATCATAGAGGAAAGTATTTTTGGTAAGATTTCAGTAAAGTCTTGCTTTACAATAGCCTTGAAAGCAGAGTACAACTATTCAGTTTTTCTCCGCTTTTCATGGTTATATACAAGTTCATATTTTTTAAGCATTCATCATTTTCTTGCCTAGTATAACAAAGAGGATTGATTCTTTCAAAAAGTCACAAATAATCATACAATGTCAGAAAAAATATCAGCTAAGCAAATGGCTATAATCTATCTAAGCATTCTGCATTTTTTAAAATGAGAACCAGGTTCTCAAGTAATATAACTTGACATGGATGCCATTTGTAAAAATGTCATTTTTAAAACCTATGCCAAACTACACCCACTTAGGAGATTTCCTTATGCTTTCCAAATTCCTAAGAAAAAGAGAAGGGCTTACATTAGTTCTTAGACTAACTGATGTGAAAGTTTGGAAGGAATTAAGGATGTGGTATGGTTGGGTTTTTGTATAGTCATCAATAAGAAATAGGTGATCAATTGCCCGGTTGTCATTTTCTTGCTAACGGCAATGCTGTGGCTCACAAAACATGGCATGTGACACCTGTCATGTTGATCTGCTGAGGCAGTTACATGAGAAGGAACAAGAAACTATTAGCATAACATTTCCAGTACATATTTGACTTTGGAAATTTACAGCTGAAGTATGTGGGTCATAGCTCACAGTCACTTGATTTCATAATGTTTTACATATCCCCAAGATGTTTGGAAGTCTTATACATTCTTCAAATCAGTAGTTTTAATGTATTTGACAGTCTGAAATCTGCTGTGGATGGGACAACGTTTAACATGTGAAAATACATATTCATCATACAAAAATCTAATTATAATTTTGGTTTATTCATGTCTGTGAGAATATGGCAGGTGTAAGATGGCTAGAGGAGGTTAAATGATGTTCTTGTAGATTTGCTATGATGTGTAAGATAAAAGAGACCCATTAAATTATATATCTTATTTATGGAGAAGGAGAAGTAGCCCCTATGGATTGTCAAATACCATATGAAATACCGCCAAGCATAGTAATGGGTTCTTGCTAATAGTTCCATTGTTTGCCTGGGACCAAGGAGTAAAACAGATTTTCAAAAGGTATTTAATTTGTCTATATACTTTAAGCCATTTTCTGTGAGGGTTATTTTTTTTTGTTTGGTTGGTTTTTGGTTTTTTTTGTTTGTTTGTTTGTTTTGTTTTGTGGGGTTTTTTGTTTTTTGTTTTGGGTTGGTTTTTTTTTTTTAGATTAAAACATTACCTCTTCATTGCATTTATCTAGGATTCAAATAATTTTAAATATAGCAATATAAGGAAAATAAAATATTGTCAGGCTGCTGGTTTGAAGCAAACACATTAAAATTATTTTGGATTATGAATCATATTTAAAAAGCTGTTAAGATTCAGTACAAATCTAAAAATATTTCCTTTAATGAAATATTTAAAACACAGTTAAACTCTGTTTTATGTTGCAAAACACTTCACAGCATAAAAGCACAGTGCAACACAACTGACATTATCAGATGGTCTTTAGTTTGAAGTGAACAATTGTTTGACCAGTCACAGAATATGCTCTTCTGTTTCCTAAAAGCAACATAACAATATCAGAAAAGAAAATCCCAAACCAAAACAACCAATGTCAAAAGAACCAAAAGCACTTGGGCATTATGAAGCAATATATTTTGCTTTGGTCATCAGTGTGCACAAAAGGAAACTTTCATTTCCAAAACTATTCTCCCAAAGAAAGAAAAACTCAGAATAACAGGGGTAATCAGAAAAAAAAATTATTCACATAATGAAGCATAAGTCATAACTGCTCAATGAAGAAAAATCTTAATCTTTTGTATTTACTGACCAAACACTTACTCTGATTTGCTTGTAATTCTGCTGAAGAGTAGTGCTGGAAAATATAAACTATGTATTGCAAAATATTGGACTTTATGGCATTAAATATTTGCTTTTTACAGGCTTATTGCTTTCCAAGTGCATAGTTTTTAATTCCTCTGCTTCCTACTAAGATGCCAAAATCTTTTTGCCATATCAATCTACCAACTCACTTGGAAACGCAGGTCAGGAATGTGAGAGCTAGATACAGGATTCTACATGAATCGCCATAAATGCTGAGTATGTTAAAGCTAAGTACCAACCTGTAAGGTTCACCTTATAGGAGTTTATCTGGTCCCCAACATCTTAATTAATGCACATTGACATTTTGGAATGACAAGGTAATATTGATTTACTGCTTTTTTTACTGGCCTTCACATTTGTTCTTCTGTGGGCATATTGTTAGTGTAAATTTACAGTGCTTGAAAAGTGCTAGACATATTTCTAGTACCTACCTCAATGCACAATGAGATAAAGAACCAAAAAAAGGACAGGTTCTGATTCTAGATTTAAAAATTAGTTAATCAGTTGAAAACAGCATTACAGATGAAGTAGGGCACTTTGTTTTTCCTCTTTTGCAGATAATGGTACTTTGTCTATAGTGAAAACTGCAGTTTCAAATGGCAGGTGTGTGTTCAGCTTTGTCATTCCCACCAGTACAAACAACAGCTGTTAAGACTGGGTGGCCAAGGTTATGCCACAGGATAATTTTTCAATGATGACTGAATAAAATGTATTTCTAATTTTTTAAAATAAATATCTTGATAGGACATGTTCTAAAAACCAGAAATTTCCTTTTCTACCCTCTCAAAAACTACTGCTGAAACTTTGTGTCTCTGATAGGCATACAAGTCTAAAACTGTGCAGCTATTTTGACGTCTAACCTAACATTTAGTTTTGTAAAATATTTTAAAAACATTTCCTGCAGGCACACAGTTTGTGGTGATTGGGAGTGGGGCTGGGGCCAGCCTCATGCCCATGGGCACAGCTGTGAGCAGCAGGTGAGCAGCACTGACAGCAATGAGCCATGGAGTGCCCAGGGGCTCTGACCAACCACCAAAGGGAGCAGAGGGCACACAGGGGCAGGGTGTGAACATCAGGGGTATGAAAGGCTGGGCTGAAGAGCAAGAAGGGCAGATGGTTGCAGCCTTCTGAAGTGATGTTATGTTACTCTGTATGGGCAGATGCCTTCTGATGTGGTGTGTTGTTGCTCTGTGTGGGTTAAAGCTTCCTAATATGGTGTGGTGACACTGTGTATGGTGACCCTCTCAACTGTGGCATATGCTGTGACAATTTCCATAATGAGGAATTTTTTATTACTTATAGAAAGTATACTTATACTTTTAATCTATTTCCCTCTGTTTGAACCTGTGCATCTAGGTACTTTATTATAAAATTATGATTCTTGAAGTATGCCCTTGCTTTAGGCTGTGCTCTCATGGTATGATTTAGCCTTAAATTCAGTGTCAGGTCTAATGATGAGTTTTTCAATGCCTTTACATGATAGCGTTTTTCTTCTTTTCTGCCCTCACTCTCCCCCTTAGATTTGTATTTACCTTCTCCTATTTTAATTTATGTGTGTGGCACCTCTACAACCTCTACATTTTGGATTCAGCTTTCTGTTGGAAATATTTTTAATTTCCCTGCTGTGCCTTGTCATGTCTAAGACCTTTACTTTTGATTACTCCTGTGACTTTTCTTCTTTTTTGTAAGATGTTAGAAACAGTTCCCATGGGTCATTAATCCCACTTTGTTGCTGCTCTGGAGAGTAGTGGGGGTTTTTACATGCTCTTTCAGTGAATGATTTGCAGAAGGGAGGGCATATATAGGTATATAACTAAATTCATATTGCTGATCAGGCTGTTTCCCAGTGGAAGGAAAAAAGAATAGAAGTGAAGAAAAGGAGAAGTGTGCTAATAATTCAAATTGTTCAGCATTACTTTCCTGTATTTCTTGTTTTCTCTTTACCATCTATAAATTCCTTTTTTCCCTTTTTTTTGGATTCACGATCCCCCTTCCTCCACCCCCAAAAGCAACAAACCACCTGAGCCAAAAAATCCCACAAATCCTAATACTTCTTATTATTATTTATATAAAATCCTTATCTTTCTTTCTGGAAGTCAGTTAAAGTTGTGAAAAATCCTTCCTTGAGCTTCACCAGAAGAAATAACAAATTTGCTTTGTTTACCTGCACACTTCCTGGATAAAAAATAATGTAAATATTTTCTTTTTATAAGGGCAATTTTGTATGCCCTTATAAAATGGTGCCATGATGAATAGAGTAGCAGAATCACATAGATGGTTGTTACTATATTTATGCACCATCCTGAAATTGCTTTATACAAGGCCCATAACAAGAACTGTAGTATTATAAGCCTCATACGAAAACTTTTGATGATTTTCAGAAGCACTGCTTGCACAGGAGTCATTATTTGCCTTTCTAATCTAACTGTAAGCAAAGTAAACACAATGGTGAACACAACTGTTGAAACCTTCAAAGCAGAAAAAACCCTTTCAGCTGAATCTTTAAAATAATTTTGCTGTTAATGAAATGCATTATTCCCAATGAAGCATTAGTTTATTTTAACAAAAAAAAAAAAATACCCAAAAGGCTATTTTTGACCCTTCTCTCTATTTAAAGCCTTAAAATAATATTTCTGTTTTTCCACTAGAATTTTTGTTGTATGTATGGCATCTCCTGGCAAGTTGGAATGAAACTCCAAGATGCTAGGAAAGAATCAGACCTTCTTTAGTGTCTGCATCCCAGCTCCCAATGCCTGAGCAAACATGCCATTGTCCACAGACAGTCCCTGGTGAGAAACTCGGCTCCAAGAGAGAGTCCTTCCCACTGCAAGGTTTTGTGGTGAAATTTATGGGCCTGTCACTCTGTCAGTTGAAAGGGTTTCCGTTTTTGGCCTAACGTTCCGTTTTGGCTGTGAGTTTAATATCTAAAGTTTTGGAAAGGAAGTGATTTGTTTCATTTTGCTTAGGCCTTTATGTAGCTGAATTATATTTCAGCAATCCCCAGTATCCATAGCTACAGTACTTTCCCACTGACACAGAGGCACTTCCTGGTAAAGTTTCCCCTATAACTCAGCCAGCAAGCTTGTCTGAACTCCAGCTTCTGTTTCTCCAGTTAAAGCTAATTACACTTATATGGCACTGGGCTTTCCATTTCCTTCTTTTCTTGGGGTGCAAAATTGCCAAGAAGATCTATATTTGCCAGGGGAAAAAAAATCCTGAATGTTGGTGCCAATTAACAAAACAAATATGTTGCAACTTAATGAGTACCCAGCAGATCAAACCTGATCTTGCTCAACAGAAAGGTGATGTAGGAGTAAATAAATGGCAGTGCTTAGCCGCTGGCAGAAGGGGAGGGCATTTTGTTTTACCAGGGAATGCGTTTCTGCTTTGCTCTACTTAGTAGGACCATGCACTTTCTCCCCTTCAGACCCTGCCCACAGTGCCTAATTAATTCACATCAATTTTGAAAGAATACATGATTAGCTGTCCTAGGGCTAAGCAGTAACATATTGAGTCACACACTAGAAGGCCTAGTTTGGGCACTGGCTCAGGATGGCAGGATCCATGCCAACATAAGAAGCTAAATTGGTTGCAGGGCAGGGGGTGGGGGGCTTGCCAACTAACTGCCTCGCCTCATGGCACCATCTGCCAATTTGTAGACTGATGTTGGCATCAGATCTGAAAGAGCCACTTATCCACTTGCACAGCTATAGGCCACAAGAGTGAAAGGAGAAACGTTTGAAAATAAAAAGGAAGTTCACTAAAAAGCGCATCTCGTCTAGCACAATGCCTGTCAGGTTACTGTCTACAGTACTTTATCATCAGATATGGATATTTTTAAAGAAATTAATAAACTAATCCATAATTAGCATATCTTCATACCTGAGACTACAAACAAGGTTATTGCTCCCAGATGTAGTTACCTGCTTCATGCATATAATGGCACATACAAAACTAGAACCTCTCAAATCTTACTGTGAATTAGCTTCCAAAGCCAAAAAATTAATTCTTTGCTGGTGTAGTCTACTTTGGGCCTTCAAAAGTAGAAAGGCATTCTTAAAAGAATGTAAATGAACTTCAAACTTACTTCAGAGATAACCTGGATAAGAACCAAGGATATCATGAAAGATATGCTCTTTAAAACTGTTCCTTGTCTTAGGGTTTACTTCAATTCAACATTATGTCAATGGGATCTTAGCAGCTTGCACCTGGTCAGGAATTCTTCATCCTTTTCAATCTTACAAGGAAACTGAACCAAAACTTCTCTTTATAGCCCCTATGAAGCTATACCAGCAAAAAAAGGGGAATGACTGGAGTGAAAAGAGAGTGTGGAGGAATCTAAAATAATGTAAAATCAGAGAAAACTTTTTTTCTTTCAATATCCTACTGTAGAAGCTCAAGAGAAGTCCTGCTTGTCATTGGCCTTCTCTGGAATGTGGTGACATTTAGTTGCATAAATATACATAAATATGCATAAAGTAGCTTTTATTTCCCAAAATAAAAAGGACTATGAAACTCTATCTAAAAGAGATAGAATGTATTCTGTCTCCTTCTCCTGTCCTGAAAAAAATCCTATGGTTTTATACAATTGCATTTCGTAGTATTGATTACTGAAATGTCCTGGTTGCACTCTTGGCCAGACACAGTTGGATAAGATCCATTACTCCCCTGAAGTGTGCACATGCAGACCTGATTAGCATTTAGGATCTCACCAAGAAAAAGGAAACCGTCCTTCATGTGGAGGCACTGCAAGAGTTCTGCACCACTCCATGAGGGGAGGCTATACAGCTCATACTTCTAGTTGACACCTTACCCATAAATTGGCCCCCAGAGGCCTTTGGTAACTGTCTTAAATTAGAGCAGCCTAGAGCAAACTGCCTGAGGCTGCTTCCATTTCCAACTTGACTGATCCAGCACCAGGAAAGTCCTGGGACTACAGAAAAACAAACCCACCTTTGTACAATCTCCATCCTGCAGTGAGTGCTCAAATAAGCACTCAAAACTCAGTGAAGGATTCTGGAATCTAGATAATAAAACAGAATTCCAGAGTACTCTTTGTTGCCCTTTTTGTTCCTTTTAATGAGTTGTATACATGATAATGTAAACCACAAAAACAAAAATGTCAAAAATATCAAAATACCTTGAACTTGATGTTCTGCCTTCTGCTACCCCACTGTTCATTTGTGGGTTTTGCGTGCATTCTACTATGTGTACACTTCATGTATATTATTTATTAATTTGGGTTTTTTTGTTGTTTTATGCTATACTTTACCTGGTCTTATTGCCTAAGCTGATTAGAACTTGTAGGCATGTGTAGTGTCCCAGGAGGATAATATTTTCTTTCTAAGGTATTATGTTAAACCTATTAAATTATTTTCAAAAGGCATTCAAAATGGTGGGAAAAAGAATGTAGCCTCTTTAATAATAAATTATGAGTATCAATACTTAATGGAGTAAAAGATGCATCATGTCTACATTGCTGCTTACAGGAAAATGGATGATGTTAATCTGCACTAAGTTACCTAGAGAATAGTCAAAGTGGTGAAAAGTACAAAAGTTAAATATTGGTGAAATATGGTGAAATATTTCAACTCAAATCTGTTATGTACCAGAGAGTTAGTTGTTGCTAAACAGAAATTTATTTTCAGACTTATCAAGAAGTTTGGAGGAGCCAAACAAACATCTCTGAATCTGGGTGAAACTGACTATCACTGAGATGACAGGAACAAAGCAAGATGTATGCCATTTTTTTAGAAGACATAAGAAACTTATTGAGATGAAAATTCTTACAACTAAGACACAGAACTAATGCAATTATGTTGTTAAATAGTGTTTAGCAGGAAAATCTCACTGACAAGAATTTTGTCTTAATGATCAAACCAAATAAAACTAAAATTAGCAGAATAAATGCAAAGTCAGGGAGCAAACAGAAATGTGGAAGCAAACAGGTTATGGTGTAATGAAGGTATGTATGTGACCCAAGAAGAAAGTTAGTATAAGCAGTGACAAAGCACTCCTCACAGAGCTCCTCCGTGCTTTACCAACTGTAGCACATATGGTCCTCTAGCAGAGGTCTCAGAACAGCGGGTTAGTTTACATACCATATGTATGCAATTGGTAGGCACAACGGGGTTGCGTTAAGGTTATTGCATCTGCCCTAGTTCGGAATTCCCTTGTATTTTTAGGTTTATGTCGGACAGTAATGTTATTTTAACAGCTTTTGTGTTAAATTTCACATGTTTTTTTAAACAACATTATAGCTTCCTTTATTTTCTTTTTATTAATTTTGACTTTGTAATAGGGACTCTGGAGACTTAAAATTGAAACGCATTGTAGAATGATGGCTTTTGGAAGTTCCAAACTTCCAGGAATGAATGTCAGCTAAACCTTCTGCTGTCTCATTGCTGTCTATTTAATTGAGTACCTAGTATTATTCGTCCCAAATATTTTGAGAATGAGTGTGATCTGTGGATTTTTTATAGAATAATTCTTGGAAATATTTTTTGTTCTAAATCTCTATCAAAAATTATTTGTGTGTGGGAGTTCAGTAATATGAAAACAAGCGACTGGACAGTCTGATCATCAACTATATTTATTTTGTACATAGTCAAACCCTTGCAATCATGTTGAATATGATTTAATCCTTACAGTCAAGTTGGATATTTTACAATATCATCAAAAATTCATCTTATACCAGTAGTTTCAACAGCTGCCTAAAATATTAATGGAAAATATGTGGTGCTTAGGCAAAAATACTTAAGAGATATGGATGACATTAACATGTATTTTAGCAAAACCTTCATAACATTATGAAGTAATTCTGCATTATTTTTGCTGCTTTGTAATCAGAATTCCTGTGAAGAAAATGGAACAGTCTGGAAAGAAGGGTTAATGCTCTCCAATGTACACACAAGTTTTCTGCTAATAGTATATCTGTTGCTTCATTTAACTTTGTTTTTATCCACAGTATGTTATCTACCACCACATACAGGAGACAAAGAGTGCTCTAATATTCAGATTGCAAGGTGAAATATACTTCTTGTATCCATTACTGGAACAGTTTAAGCATTGGTTTACCTCTAACTTCCTAGTGCCAGGATTAATAATGTCTGGCAAATGCATTAATATGGTGAAAGCAACAGGAGATGGCAAACCCTTTCACATAACACATTTCAAGCATACCTTAAACTTTTTTATAAGTGACCTTTATGGTAGACAAACAATGCAAAATTATTATCCTTGTACTGAAAAGCTGTGGTTATTTCACTTTTCTTCCAAAGACAATGAACTCCTCTAAAGTTTAATGGAGGCCAGTAGTGTATTTTTTTAAAGGATAAGTAGGAAATAATTAGAAAATCCATAGCTCATGTGTTCTACAGGCTAGGAAGCTACTGAAGCTGGGAAATACACTGCAGGTAAGAAATACCCTCGGGGACATACCACAGCATATGTGAATGTAAGGAGCACTAGGGCTTTGCTGCTAATCAGGTCATCTGTTCTTCTGAGACTGCAATCTCTGCAAAGGAGCCTTTCCTACATGGCATAGTTTGTCAGATTCAAAACTGGAGGAAATTATGTAGGAGTTTGATTATTTAAATTATAGCTACAAATAGAGTATATATAAGGACCACCAACAGGCCTAGATATTTTAGATTAACTCAGAAATTATAGCAAATTATATTAAAGGGTAATGGCAATTATCTAGGGTCTAAGCTTTAATCTCCTGTGAAGTCTGTCAACAAAAACCAGCTCATGCATGGCCTGAGAAAGCATTCCTGAATATGGGAAGAAAATGTTGCTAAAGTCCATGAGGAGAGTATTGTAAGCTTGAATGGAGATACCTTTAATGTGGAGAAGCAAAACAAAATCCCCAAACCTTGACAACCTTAGAGATCAAATATTTATGCAGTAGTTCTGTAAAGAGTTGAGTCCTCCAAAGTTTAAGCATACATCTAAGCGGCAACAATTTCTGCGTCTGATTTTATTGAGCAGAAGCAGCTCCTAAAGTTAACCAGTAAAAAAGTAATTTAAGCTTGTCAAAGGCCATGCACAGTTGAGCTCTCTGGAGAAAATGAAGATTCTCATAGTAAAACACTAATAAGGAATAAGGGATTTTTTAATTATTATTATTATTGACATCATTCTGAGTAGCAAAATGAAAATTTTTTAAACTTGTAAAATTGAGCTGACTCTACCAAAAGCTGCAACGTTGGCAAGTACACTCCCTGTACAGACTAATCCCTTAGTGGCTTGTGAAAGCTGACCTTGTTGGTTATTCCACTTGAGTTACTGTAAAAGAATGGAGATGTTCAACATGTTCAGGTGAAAAAATAGAAAAATTGGTGCTGTGGAACTTTGAATCAAGTCCTGGATCCTCTTGGAATTGACATAGTATGGTCCTTGCCATGGACGTCTCTTACTCATATTACATGCATGAGGACGTTAATAGGTCCTGGATTTCTCCCAAGGAAATCCCAAGATGGACTATCATGCAGTATGTACAAACTATGTTTTTCACATTCTAGATGCATATTATTTTTATATATTTTACAATTAGACTGAATTATCTGGATACAGATAGCCTTTCCTGATGTAACAATTTATTACCTCAGGATAAGCTAAGCTAATTTATACTAAGAAATACATATAGCAGCCCACTTAATTTTCTTTTCAAATCAGTTATTTTCCAAAACTTTGGTTGTATCTATTGCATTTGTTCCATGCATTTTATCTGAATTTTGCAGGTAGGATTCATTCAGAATCAGTTTGCCAAAGAGACAGAAGGCTTAGGAAGAGACAGTGTATAAGGAAATACTGAGAGAATTTTATAGAAAGGAGTAAATGCCCTATAGTTACCTTAAACAGCTCGTACCTGCAGCTGTACCCATGGTGAGGGTAAAACAGGTGTTGGCTTGGCGGTGGACAGAATGCATTTTTACAGCCATTACAGATCTGACTGGTCATAATGCTTTTGCAGGTGTAGAAATCCCAAGCAACCACAGGGCTATCTGCTGACTTCTCAGGTATGTGTTATTGAAGAAAGAAAAGAATTAATTTCCGGAATTATTCAGCAATCATTTTATGCCTCCCAGACTGATTGTTGAAGATTTTGTTTTGAAAAATGGCACATTTAAACTCTCAGCTGCTGTTTGTGCTGGAGGAATTACTTTTCCAGCATTTAAATTTCTTCTTTGGGATGTTTTTTTTCCTTATTTTGAATTTTTGTCTTACATTCCAGCACGCATTTAGCCTTTAGCAGATTGAGAGGTGTCTCTGTCAGGAAATATCATCTGAGGGAACACAAGATAGTACACTGCACAAAAAAAAAAAAAAAAAAAAAAGGTGTGGTGTAGGAGGAGAAAAAACATCAGAAGCATTGCAAAAATACCTTTTTGTTTTGTGTTCCACAGCTTTGAAACTTTTCAACAGCTTTGAACCATTAAAAAGTGTAACTTGCTGACAACTTTTTACATGGAATGTCAGCTTTGTGTGATTTGAAACAGCTGAGATAACTCCCAAATGAGAGGATTATAATACTGAAGGGAACATAAGTATGTATTGAACCAGCAGCACCTCTCTATTAATGACTGGTGTAGATCAATTGATGGAATAGCCAACCTTTTATCTGTACTCTTCTTAACATTTTCTTTCTACTGGAGTTCCTTTTACTAAACTGAATAAAAAACATTTCCTTGGAACTGTTATCAAATTTATTTTGACCCATATGCTACTGCAAAACCACTAAACCAATACATGTTTTTTAAACAAATATAGAGAAAATGATAGGATAGTAGAGATGTGTCAGCTGAGAATGGTTTTTAAAGTTTGCCATGAGGTGTCAGCAGCTCTTTAATTTTCAGTAGCCTTTTCTGACATGAGGATCTCACAGCAATTTACAGAGCTACTTGCTCAAACTCTGTCAACAGTGTTGGAATATTTTCCTCAAATAAATATTTATATTTTAGAGGTCCTTAAATATTTCCATGTGGCTAACAGAGATGAATTTGTGTTTGTTATAAATACAGATATACCTACAAATGAGATATTAAATAAATGCAAAATAAATTTGTAATGTTTTTCTTCTAATTAGCTCAGTTAATTTACCTGCTGTTCATTATGTTTACTACCTTCATTAAGTTAAGAAGTGCATCATTTCCTTTCTGTAAAAAATTTAAATATTAAGAAATTCAGTAATAATATACATCAAGGATGTCTTGGAGGTAGCATGTGTAATAAACTTTAGAAACTACTATGAATTTTCAAGTTAGCATGTTAAATTTCATTGCAAATACTGTATCTTCAGGTTTCCCCAGGTGGCAATGTGTATTAAGAAATGAATGTCTGTGTCTGGAAATGCTGTTCTTGCCATTTTTATTGTTGGACGTTATTTAGCTGTTGAATGTAATACTAGTCTTGGGTTTAGGAATGCCTTCAGAGGGAAATTAGAACTGAAGGAAAACCATGACAACTGTGTTTCTTAGTATAGTGGGCTCCTGGTAAAACTAAAATCAGGCTTAAGAGATTAAATCAAAGCCAATATTCAGATAAGCTATCCTATTGTTATCCTATATAACCTATTGTTATATTCTGTCTGTATCTCAAATACATTGAAAGGTAAGTAGACTCAGAAAATTGGTCTTGAAAAGCTGTATCCTAAAATTAATGCTTGCTGGAAAATGGAATATATTCCTGTACCAAACCCCTGGAAAATTGTAAGAATTGACCTTAAGTGCTATGGTTTTGCTTTCAGATGCTAGGACTTATCCTTCCTTCTAATCCTGAAAGTGTCTCTTGCATTTTGTAATAAACCAGTATTAATCATACAGTAGTGCAGTATTTCACTGATACAGTATTCCACTGATCTAGCAAAAAAACCCCAAAAAACAAAACAAAACAAAAAAAACCAAAAACAACAACAAAAAAAACCAACAAAAATACCCCCCCCAAAAAAAAAAAAAAAAAAAAAAAAAAAAAAAAAAAAAAAAAAAAACAAAAAACCAAACAAAATCCATAATGATCTACAAAGCTGAACTCTGACATTCAAAGCAACCTTCAGTGTAGGAGGACTGACAGGTCATAGCATTCTGTCTGTGCTCAAACCTGCATATTTCACCACAAAGGTTTCAGAGAAACCAGAGTTTAGCCTGATGTAAGTGCTTCTTTCCCCTTAATGGTGGGTCATCACACCTGAACACCACATTTTTATTCTGAATGATATTTCATGAGAGTCAAGATGCAATGTGGGCTGAAAAACTGCAGTATGTTTAATCATTTTTCTTTCTCCTGAGCACATGAGACAAAGGAAGGTGTGAGGAGGATATGGCCTGAGCTGGCTAGTCTGTATTACTATCTAGCATGTGTGGAAAGTGATTTAAGATCAATAGGTCACACTTCACTTTGAAGTTCAGATACTTCCACGTCTTTTTGAAAACATGATCCTGAAATGTGCTGAGCACCCTGGCTGAAGGCCAGGAAAACACATAAACACATGCTTAACTCTAATCATAGGACTAGGCCCCTTGTGTTAAAGTTGACATGTGCTGAAGTGCTGGTCTGGACTTGTGCCAGAAGGTTCAGCATCCTTCAGGACTGATTCCTCAGCCAATAAACTAGGGCTGCAGCTTAACAGTAAGCCTAGGATTCTGTTTACATTTCCTGCTTGTATTTTAAAAATAAACCAGTGGTTGTTATACACATAAGACTCCTTGCTCTTTTGAGAAAATTGGCATAGATGGAGGGACAAAAGTTCATTTTAATAGTTGCAAGCAATGAACAGGATGTTCACTTCCTTTGGCTGTGTGCAAATCACCTATTTCCCAAACAACCTCTTAATGACCTGCTAGCACAAAGCTATTCAATGTCCAACAGAAGTCTCGAGCTGGCTTTTGCAATGGTCTCAGGTGTCAGTGCACTGTTCCTGAACTTCCATAGCAGAACTTAAGCTCATTCCCACTGCTAAGTAGGCAGTTTTGTCATTTGAAAATGGCCAAGTTTTCTTCTAATTGTTTCTGGCAGATGCAGCAAGTAAGAACTAACACTGAGGCTTCCAAAAAAAGGGAGTTTCTAATGGGCTGAAATCCAGTCCAGCCTAGAAAGAGTTTGTATCTTTAAACTGTGAACACAGATGGTGGACCTGGGGTGCATAGTTATGAAATAAAATTTCAATAAAGGTAGAAGACATTTCTACAGGTGACTGTGCAATATCAAACAGAGATAAAAACCTCCACTATTTTATCTCCAAGTTCTCATCCTCCCTATAATTCTTCTTTCACCATCAAGAAAATGTTCTGCAGAAGGATTGCTGCAAAGTTCAAATTAAACATACCTCAATGTCCAACTAAATAAAAACTTTAAAAAGTCCCTAATATGCTTACAGATTATGCTGATTTCTCCCTGGTATATACAAAAGATTGGCTAAAATTTGCTTTGGTTATTAAGAGCATATGAAACTTATTTTTGAATATTTTTTCTTAAATAATTGGAAACTGAATCAATCAAGGTTAAAAAAAACTGTGTTATTGAATAATTTCTTAAGGTTTAACAAATTTAAAATTGTCTAATTGTTTTAGTTCAATAACTTTTCTGGCACTAAATAGATTGGAGAATTATGAAAAAAAATCCATTCTAACTGACAGTAGGAATTATCTAATTCCATGTAAAATCTGTTCTTGCAAGATGTCTCTCTGTCAAACTCAGTTTTACAAACATTAGAGTCCTTGAGACCATTAGGTACTTATCAGACAGAACCAAAAGAACTTCCAGATGTTACTGATCCAATTTTCATGAATATGAGAATGAGAAATTGTTGCCTTAGTGGTAATGCATCCCTTTCTACAGTTTCCAAACAGTATTAAAATGATACTTCATTAGTGAATGTCTTTTTCTTTTAAACTTTATGGAAGTTCTAGCCAAGCATTTGATTTTCGTTTGTCAGAACTTAGTTATTAGCAAATAACAGTAAAACCAGTAAATATTTTTTTGTGTGTGAGACATTAAGCTCACTCTCAGAGGTTCAAATGTAATTCAGAAGTCACATTTTGTTTCTCGTTCTTCAGATGCATAATGGGATTCCCTTTCCTAGCTTAATGTATTTTTGAATAGGCGTCTGGTACCCAAACCTTGTGGTAGAAAGCGGTTGAAGTAGATGATTTACAAAGTCCATTCCAGGCACATATTTTTCTGTAGACTGTAAATTCTTGAGGGTACCCCTAATATTAGCACCTTAATTGTTAGCACCTCATCATATTTAGGCTTCTCACTTCCAGGCCCAATTAGAATAAAATTAGTGAATAATGTGAGTTTAGTCCATTCATCCCACAGTGATAGAAAACGACCTCACCTTGCAGTTAATTCAGAGGCAGAACCCTAAGGAATAGATGGTGCTTTTGTGTCTTCTGCCATCAGTTTTGCCCCTTTGTACAGTGACTGAAAAACACACCTTGTGTGACTGCACTTGGAACTTCTCCAATGTTACCAAGCTTCACAAGTAGAAGCACCACTGATTACTTTGTCCTGGTGTTGTTTTTGGGGGGAAGGGGAGCAGGCTGAATCAAAGATGGAATTTCTAAATTTATACCAATTAACTTGATCTGATTGTGTGAAGGAAGTTATTTTACAGCATTTCCTTTATTTTTCTTAAAAGAGTAGCCTAAAAGGATCTTTTACAGGGATCTTTTTCATATTCTGGTTTTGTTTAGCTATCATCTGCTGTCAAAGGTGTTCAAACGGACCTGAACGATGAGTTGTGGCACTGTGGTAAACTGCCTCCTTTGGAAGACTTTTAGAAGCCCTTCTTTGAAGGTTTGGCCTTTAGCCTATGAAGGTCAAAACACATTTGGGAGCTTATATTATTTGTCACCAGAGAGAGGCTAGGGTAAACCTAGAAGCACATTTCTCTTCAGAATCCACATGACTAAAATTAAAATAGTATGTCTGGTATGTATACAGAAAAAACACACTGGATTTTCTTCTGTATTTTCAAATAGATCCAGTAGGCAATTAATCAAAAATAACATATATCATGTGTGTAATATGTTTGTATAAATGTGTGTGTATATATATCTGTGTATAAAAAACATATGCAAAATTTCCATGTCAAGAGATAACAGCTTTACTATATTAGCTCAACAGAATTCTGCAGGCAAAGTCCTGATTCCATAAGTTTAAAGCCTGGGAAACTTGTGTAGCCAACTCCACTGGAAATGATGATTCACAGATTTTTTTTTATCTACCAGTTTAAAAAAGTAACTTTGTCATAGGGTATTGCTACAGAACTGATAACAAAATTCAGCTCAAGAATGCCTCAGATGCACTTTTCATATACAGAACAAACTTTAACTTTTAAATTTGATACCCAAAACACTGACAGAAAAGTCATGAACTGGTATATGACAAAAAAGAGATAATTATTCCACCAAAAGAATTTTTAGCTTCATTGTCCATCACTCATTTCAGTCCTGCTAGGACTAGTAGGAGAAAACAAAGTCCTGTAAAATCAGTATCCTTGCATTTTAAAGCAACCTAAAATTTTATTGAAAATTTAGAACTAGATTTCATTTGCATGAGCTAAACTTGAGGAATGTGGAGTTGTCCCAGTACTGCATTCATTTTCAATTCAAATCTCTGGATCTGATTCTCCATATCTCCACATATTAAAATACAAAAGAAATTGATCAAGGTGAAGGAAAATTCTTCCTAAACTGATCCATAATGTTTGTCATAGGCTGTAATCTAGGATATTGGACTGCATGAAAGAGCTAATGAGTCACTAACACAGAAAGCAGAAGACTTGTGTTATATTACATACTCTATCATTAATCTCTTGTGTAGTCTAAGAAAGTCACTTACCTTTGCCGGTCTTGATTCACTTTTCCCCCTTGTCTTTTCTATATGGAATATAAACTTTTAGAGATTAAATTGGCAGGCTATATTTTGATATGCTAATATCAGCCCTAGAACTCCAAGTGCTGGATCAAACTCATCACACCTGCATGATTTGAAACCTTCCTCCAGCAAGAACTTGCTCTGAAGGTATGGGTTTGGGTTTTATTTGTTTTTTTTTGCTGGAATGAGCTGGTACTAGTACCCTGTGTGTGCACTAGGCCTCCTTTGGATGTTTGTATCTATTTGTGATATGTTTTACTAAAGGAAAATGTAGGTCCATTGAATAACACCGAGATTCACATCTGACATTTTTGACAGAGATTGTACAGTATTGACATCTTTAATGTAAAATGGAAACATGAAGAGTAACATTTACTAACAGCTAATTAAACTGATGACTGGAAATAATTTATCTTAAAGTTACAGAGACTCATTCCCTTCTCACTCCCTCCCTTCTCTCTCTTTAGAGAAGAATCACCATTACACCTCTGGAAAGAGGTCTAGTGTTCACACTTCATCAAAGGAGGATCAAACATCTTAAACTGTTCCTTTCGAAGTTAATAGTTTCCAGACTACCATTAGTAATTTCTTTTAAGTGAGAAAAATCCCCGTACTGAAAATAAAAGCAAATATCCAAATATTGCAAAACTTTTGTCTGTAATACCTAGTAGACAACTTTATTGAGACTTAAAAATTGTAGTATAGTTTTTACTGCAGAATTTTAATTAGATCCAGTCCTGTTTAACATCTTTATTGACGATCTGGATGGAGGGGTTGAGGGCACCCTCAGTAGATTTACAGTGATACTAAGATGGGTGGGAGTGTTCATTTCTCGAGGGAAGGAAGGCTCTACAGAGGGATCTGGACAGACTCAGTCAGTGGGCTAAGGACAAGGCAAGAGGCTCACCAGGGCCAAGTGCCAGGTCCTGCACTTGGGTCGCAGCAGTCCCAGGCAGTGCTGCAGGCTGGGGCAAGAGTGGCTGTCCAGCAGAAAGGGGCCTGGGGGTGCTGGCCAACAGCAGGCTCAGGGTGAGCCAGTCTGGGCCCAGGTGGCCAAGAAGGCCAGTGGCATCTTGGCCTGTGTCAGCAATCCTGTGGCCAGCAGGACCAGGGAAGTGACAATCCCTCTGCATCAGCACTGGTGAGGCCACACCTCGAGTGCCGCATTCACTTTTGGGCCCCTCCCTTTAAAAAGGGCATTGAAGTACTGGAGTGTGTCCAGTGAAGGGCAGCAAGGCTCTGAGAGGTCTAGGGAACTTGTCTTTTGAGGAACAGCTGGGATTGAGAGAGCTGGGATTGTTTAGTCTTGAGGAGGCTCAGGGGAGATTTCGTCGCTCTCTACAACTACCAGAGAGGAAGTTCTAGCGAAATGGGCCCAGTCTTTTCTGTCATGCCTGCAGTGAGAGGACCAGAGAAAATGGCTTTGAGATAGGAGATTCAGACTAGATATTAGAAAAAAAAATTCCCTGTTGATGTGGTCAGACATTGTAATAGGCTGCCCAGGGAGGAGGAGTCACCATCCCTGGAGGCGTTTTAGAGGTGTCTGGATCTGGCTCTTGGTGATGGTTTAGTGGTTTAGGGGTTACAGTGGTAGTTAGTGCTGGCTGATGGTTGGACTTAATGATCTTTGAATGTCTTTTTCAATCTTGATAATTCTATGGTTTTATGATATACTGTCAAGTTATGGACATTTTGTGCTCAATATATTGTGCTCATTTTGATGTTTCTGTTGTGCTATTTCTTTCATTGCTCATATAAGAAATAATATTCAGTAGGATGTTTGTATATTTGCAGCTAACTTAAACAGCATTGCCCCCCAGTCTGGATTTAGCAAAGTATTGTACCAAGTTGTAAATGCAAGCAATTGCATGATAAACATTTATTGAGAAGCAGAGTCTTTTTATGCATTCTTTCCTTCCTTCTATGTTGCCAAGGTGACCATGCAGAGATAAACCAGCTTAAAACATAAATAACCATATCCCTGAATATTTCAAATTCAGAATGTCTACTGAGTAACATTAGAACTGTCAGACTTACACAAGTAATCGTATCTGAAAGATCCTGCAGCTTTTAGTTACATTTCCTTTAAGGTTATAGCCTCACAAGAAAGCAATCCACTGAATTATATTTCTCCTCCCATAACTTGCAATGCAGCAGTAGTCTGCTGTAGGAAACAAACTGTTCAGAAAAAGAAAATCCAAAGTAAGACTCAGAATTACTGTGATGTCATGCTATGATGACAGCCCCTGACAACCAGTCTTTAGCTGATAACCTTCAAGGTACAATTTTTACAGAAGTTCGCCTGAACGTCAGCAACTAAACTGCCATCAAGAACTGGCTTAGCTTTTCTTTCAAACACTTTTCAGTTTTTTTAGATTTCAGCTTTATGGAAGAAAAATACTCCCTGAAAGGGCATAACTGAGACATGTACCTGCAAAGAGACTTCACAGCTGAAAGTCTCAAGGTCACTGTATTTGTTCTTCATATGCTGTACTACAAATGCTTTTAACCCAGTTAAAAGACCAGGTTTCAGAGGTTAGTAGCTGAGAGAGAATATGTGCAGCTTCCAGAAAAGGAGCAATATTCTGGCACAAGAGCTCTACAAACTTTTCCTAAAAATGGCAGAAGACTCCTAAAAGTATTTAAAAATCATTAAAAACTTAATTAAAAATCCCTACAGAAGAATCAATACTTTTCTTGTTTTTCAGATGCAGAAAAGTGTAGTTTCCAAAAATCACACAGTGGTGACATGCATTTATATCTTTTTGCTCTTTTAAAAATACGATTCCTTAACATCGATCAGCCAGTAATGCAGGCAAGGTAACACTGTCTGTTACTAGGCTGAATTTTTTGGCAATTTCCAGACTATTAAGTGCTGCTCCTGAGGCATGGGCAGAGCATTCACAGCAATCAAATTCTCAGAAAGATATCATGTGAATTCAAGAAGCTAACTTACGCTTACCTTTTAAGACCCAAGTGGCATGGAAGAGAAAAAGATTTCTGTCTTCTCTATGGCATTTACCTGGGAAGCAGAAGAACAAAGTTTAGAGTCTTTCTCAGACACAAATTGTCCTTTTCCTGCATGTTGGAACAAAATCTGATCCAGAAAGTTTCATGCAGGCTGCAACTCATCTGCTCACTCTTGTTCTTTTCTGCATCTTTGCTACGCTGGATTGGATTCCACACATTTGGCAAATGTTACCACAACTGTTGTGCCAGGTAAAGGAGACTGCAGGGTTAATCAGCCTGTAAGGAGCTGAAGTCTTCCTTCCCTCTCAGGAAGGAGGAACACAGAATTTACCATGTGGCACCACGGTGGCAGTCAACTCATGAGGATTTGTATAGGCATGGTCCTCATTCTTGCTGTCCTTCTCCTATGGGACAATCTTATGCCCATCAGGAAGTGTTGGAACTTTCCACATATGTGTTTAGAAAGGGGATTCTGCATTTTTTCCCTTACATGTGCCTGTGTTCTGCCACTATTTTAAGGAAGCCAGCTCAAAATGAAATAAAAACTTGTTTTGATAAAGATTTTCTTTCATAACTCTAAGACAACAGGAAAAAAATCCACTATAAGGTCTTGAAGGGCAAGATGAAAAAACACATTCAGAAGTGCAGATGAGGTACAGAGTAAGATGAAGCAGGACTGGAGAGAGACTGAGACACAAGTCAGAAAGTACAGCCAGGAAGAAGGAAATACTCGGAAGTGTAGCTACAGGTATCAAACATAACGAGAGGAATGTGTCAGTGGTGGGATGATTTACTGAACAAATAGAGAAACATCCATTAGTCACACTCACAACCTAGTTCTCAGGTGGTGACATCTTTAAATGCCATTTAATTGTTCTTAGCTAGAAAGACATTTAATGCTTCTAATGAACTCTAGCAATTAAAAAGTATACAGAGAAATACGTATATAACGGGTTTTCCCCTCAAATCTAAGATTATGAACTACTTGACAACATTTTGACAAACAGGTAGTGTACACTGAAATAATGGCAATGAGTATCCTTGGCACTCTTTAGAAGCAACCAAACTTTGTGTCTCTCTGCCCAAAAGAGGTGTGCTCTGAGGAATGCTGGAGGCGAGGGCAAACAGGGTGGGACAGAATAGCCAGCTACTGCACATCAGATACTCTACAGCAGGAATTCATGCAGAGAGGCTGTTGAAATAGCGTTCAGTGAATGGCAGTGATTGAAATACTATTCTTATTGTAGACATGAGGCCTGATTCACATAGGGCATAAGCAGGTGCAGCTTCATTGAAGTCAATAGTGCAGCACCCACTGGGCCTGAATTTAGCTCACAGTAGGACTTGCTGTGAAGTGTATTACACTAATGATAGCTATGGCAACATACTGTTTTCTGCATGACCTAGATGCATTTGCCCCACATAGATGTTTTCACACCAAGACAGTGCTGTTTCTTAGTTTGTTTTTTTTTTTTACCGGGAAGAAGATGAAATTGAGAGATGAATTTTTAAGCCCTGGATTATGCCATTCTGTGGGTTTTAACCCATTTGTTGAAGGATTATACAGTGTTCCCCTTCATGGCTAGTAGGCCTTGTGCAAATAGGCTTTTTAAAGTCAGGTT
Organism: Pyrgilauda ruficollis; assembly: GCF_017590135.1. Classification (NCBI taxonomy): domain Eukaryota; kingdom Metazoa; phylum Chordata; class Aves; order Passeriformes; family Passeridae; genus Pyrgilauda; species Pyrgilauda ruficollis. The sequence continues at coordinate 466,349 of NW_024512543.1, forward strand.
ATATCAATAGCTTCCAGAAGTTAACTGTAATTTTCTAGTCAATGAATCAGTCATTTTAGTTTATGATACAAAATATTTAAGGACAGCATTTTATTACTAACTCCTCCCCAGAGATACCAATAATCAAATTACTAATTTCTTTCTCAATAGAAGATATCCAGGGAATTATGTGTTTCACACTTGGGAAAAAGAAAGATTTCCCAAAATAGAAAGGCATTTTGTTGGTAAATTTCTGGTTTCAAAGTAAAAATATATTTGCCATGTCTAAAGTGCAAACTTTTTATCTGATTTTTTAGTATTTTACCTGTGTAAAAGGACCTAAAAACTTCATCTTTATAAAGTCTTATCAAGCACTACTTCCTTTTAGGGAGACAACTCAGTCAAAAGATTGTGGTTTCTCCTGCAAGTCATGCAAGATTTCACAGTTTATTTTTATGGGGTTTTTTTAACTTCATTTTAAGATATGTGATATATTTTTGTGATACATGTGTGCTTCTTTCCTGTAAACCTGGTTCTCTCCAACTTACACAAAGCATTTTGTTCTGCTCTGCTTTCATGTTTTCTTCCTATTAACAATATAAGGAAAATATAGGTAAGTTTTAAACAATGCTTGTTTGCTTCCTAAAGTTGCAGTGTATTTACTGAGTATATCAGGTTTGTCAGAACAGTCCACCCTTCTCTTTTTTCCAAACTATTACCCTATGAAATAACATGAAAATCTTACACAAAAAACAGTGCAGAGTAATTTTTGCTTCCAATTAATTAACCACGCATTTGACTAGAATTAAGTAGATTATTGCTAAATTACAGAACAAGTTGCATCCATCAGAATCCTTTACCTCACTTTCTCAGATTCAAATTATGGAATTGGTTGTTGTTCTTGGATTTACTGGATCCTCTCTAATCTGTGTATATTTTTAAATCCTTTAAAAAATAGCTTCCTCAGCACAGATCATGATTCTACAGAAGGAGTCTAGATCAAAAATCACTGATGGTGCTGGACAGAAATATGGTCCTCACCAGTGCCATGTGAGGTGCAGGAATGACAGAATCATAGAGTTGTGAAGGTTGGCAAAGACCTCTAAGACCATTGAGAACAACTGCTAATCCAGCACCATCGTGTAAACCGGTGCCATATCCACAAGTCTTTTGAACACTTCCAGGGGTGGTGATTCAGCATGTCCCTGGGCTGCCTGTTCCAATGTCTAACCACACTTTAGATGAATAAATTTTGTATAAGAGGCAATCTAAACTTCCCCTGGTGTAATCTGAGGCCATTTCATCTTGTCAACCTCCTTTCATGAATTTGTAGAGAGCAATAAGTTCTCCCCCGAGCCTCCTTTTCTCCAGGCTAAACAACTCCAGCTCCCTCAGCTTCTCCTCATCAGACTTGCGCTCCAGACCCTTCCCCAGCTCCGTGGCCCTTCTGTGAACTGCAGCATCTCAATGCCCATCCTGAATTGAGGGGCCCAAAACTGAGCCCAAGATTTAAGGTGTGACCTCACCAGTGCCAAGTACATAGGGACAATCGCTGCCCTGCTCCTGCTGGCCACACCCTTTCTGATACAGACCAGGATGCCATTGGCCTTCTTGACCAGCTGGGCACACGATGGGTTATGTTCAGCCACCATGGGGAAACAAAACATTGCAAGGAGGATCATCCAGAAAAGCTGATACAAATGGTTATACTCATTGCTGGGGCATGGCTAGAACAACTTGGTACAGAACAGTAAGTTATTTAATTATTTTCGCAAATCAAAAACTTTGCTTACGTGTATTTTAACTAATTTGGGTTTGGTCTGTAAATACAATTAATGCCTGTGCATCAAAGCTACTATATTACACAGTATTCAAAGATAAAAATCATGTCAAGACTTTTATTTGATTGAACAAAATATTTTAAATGAAAATAAAAAGAAATAACAGTGAAATGTAACAATGATGAAATCAACAGGAAACATTCCTTTCACAAAATAATTAATTTTTCCTAAAGAGGATAGACTTTTGAAAAATACTTATTAGTTAAAACCAGTATTTTTTAAAATAAAATTTATTTATCTTGCCAAACTGTGAGACTCCTCCTGGACAAGCAGAAAGAAATTGCCAGAGATTCTATCAGTTTCATGCAAAATTTATGGTTCCTAATTGTAACCTTTCCTTTTTTAGAAATGGAAGGAGTAATCTGAGGCTTATCATGAGTTTCAGTCTCTTATTCAAAATTGTTGACATACTGTAAGAAATCAGACATTTGCTTTTAATTAGGATACTTGAAACATTTCTAAAATCTTTAGATTCATCTGAGCTTGTGAAGTTTAAAGTGTTGTGCTGTTGTGGCAGTTTTGTGTTTGAATCTGGAATGCCATCTTGCATCTGTAAGCTGATCTTGCATCATCAGCTTGTGTTACACTACTTCTTGTTCTTAAAAGCAAGCAAGATTTTCAGATCTGCTTGATTTAAATCCCAAAGAATTTAGTTCACTTATTCTCCTATGGTCTCTTAAAAAATGCTAAAAGGGACTAAAATACAGTATTCTATTCAAAGACTTTGATTTATGTAATACAGTTGTGCATAATTTTGTGGCCATGTTATATTTATGGAACAATCACATAACACATCACATGTGCTAATATATGTTGAGATTGGGATTTTCCAAAGCCTGTTGCTATAAAATTGGAGATTTATCAGGATGTGAAACACTAAAGACTACACAGAAAGCTGTAGCAGAATGGGAGAATCTCAAGTAACAAAACTCTGGATAAACAACTGGATGTTCCAGGGCAAGAGATCACTTGATAACTAGGATTCATCATGAACAATTGCAGAGGAATGAAACAAGGACAAAGAATAATTATTTAGGGTGCTGTAATTAAAATTGCCAGTTGCTGCAGTATGAAAAGCTTCCTGGGGTAACATGACTACATGACATGGTGTAGGAGTCATACTCTGCAATTTAGTGCCCCCTGCCCCAAGTCTCCAAAACCACATGCTGCTGACTTGCTTTTCCTCCCCCACTGGTGGCTAACTGAGAGATAACTGGGGATACAAAAGAGCAACTTACTCGAAGAAAATAATGAGATAAGAGAACAAACAGTAACAGCGACAATATTAGTAATAAAAGTGTAGAAAAGAGAGAGCATGGAGCCCAACCCAATCACCCACAAACTGCTCCCTCTGGTCAGGATCAGCAGTACTCCACTACTCTGTCTGCCACTCTTGCTCCGCTGGAAAGAGACCCTTCTTTTCTGAAGCAAGATTCCCTGTCCCCTGCCCCACTACAATGACGTGACATGGTTTTAAATAACATTAAAGTCTTGGCCATACCACATGGCTCCAGGCTCCACCTCCTCGTGGCTCCTGCAAAAAATTAAGACTTGGCCAACACCAGAACACTACACTTCAAAAAAAATAATAAAAAAAAGTAACTAAAACAACTGTGAGGGAACACTCCTTGCCAAGGAGCTCCTTGGGTAGTTGAATTTCTTCATATTGTTGACAGTAGCAAGAATAAAACCATACATTTGAAACAGTGTACTGGTTTTTTCCTTCTGGTTTATTGGACTTTCATTGTGTGTGGGTTTTTTTCTGTCTCTCCAAGTCAGGGAAAATGATTAAGAAAGAGAGAAAGATTTCTCTAATGAGTCAACACATAATGCAAAATTTATATGGCTTCATGTGCAGCTGGGCAAAGCACAACATGGTGCACAAATAAGAAAGGAAATTTTCCATGTTTTTTTGGAGGTAAGAATCCTAGTTACTACTAGCCATCATGACCTACTCGTTCATTTTAGGAAGAAGTGGATACTTTCCATGGGAGAAGCTTAAGCATCGGATTTGCTCCTTGGAGCATTAATAAAGGGGCTCAGTTAGCTTCATCTCATTATTTTACTATGAGTATTGACTTTGGCCTAGAGTCATGTATAGATAAAATGGTGCAAGGGCTTGTCCTAAGTGATTACTCAGAATTACAAATCATTTCACATGTAACTGAATACTGCAGCCTAGCTGGCACTCTGCCCCTTTCTTTTCCCACCTGCATCTTTCCAGCATCCCACTCTCCACTCTTTCCTGCCCCAATAAGAGAATGAGTCCAGGTTTGATTAAATGGATAATTAATCTTACTCACTGAAAGTGGACTTTTAATTCACCAGCACAGGGAGAGCATACATGACTATCTCATAGAGTTATGCCAACAAAGATATAAGAAAAATATTTAATGGTAGCCTGGTAGCAAGCAAACATCAGGGAGTGTGTAACCATGTATGTGCCCTTTCTCTAAAAGAATAATTAGACAGGACTGGGTTTTTTGGTGTTTTTTTTTTGTGTTAGCAATTGCCTGATGATTTCTGAATATATAAAAGGTTATCCACTAAATGTGTGTGTTTTAAAAAGGAATGAGCATGAAAGTGAGAAAGATAAATTTTAGTTGCTCTGGGATTCTAAAAGCCCATTATTTTTAAGAGTACAGAGAGGATCAATAAAATAAAGAGACACATAAAAGCTCAAGATACTCTTGGTGTGTCCAAATAAAATAAAATAGAAAGTGCAGTGTTCAACTTACAGATTACAAGACAGAAGATGAAAAGAGAGTTTTTTAGGGATATACCAGGTTTCTGGAGTACATCTTCTGTGGTATATTACAGCAATTTTCCCCTGAGCAAAATCCTAGCATTTTTTCTAAAGTTTGTTTCATATCTAGACTTTGTGTGAAGGAAGAAGAGTCTTGAAACAGTTACTTTGGACAAGTACCTATGATCAAGGATAAGATTTAATACATATTCCTGCTTAGTCAGGTATCAAGTTCCCATAATGTCACAAAGCAGATTTTTCTCCCAGTTTTGTTCAGGTCTAAACAGAATAAAAATTATTTCTGTGAGCCACATGGTATATATGATATATAATGCAACCAAATGCCTGAAACTACCTGCTCAGAAAGGAAACTCAGAGTTCAGTAATTTAAAAAAAACCCAACTGAACAAAAACTCAACCAAAACACACCTAATAATTTCTAATTTACCTACTATGGTAATATGCTTTATGGTACTATTTCTAGTCATGGTTACTATTTCTACATTAAAACCAGATTAAAAAATAGAAAGTGCATAAGATTTGAGCCATACAGGCCTTACTAACTTTAGAATTATGATACTGATATCTCAACAGAATATTTTACACTCAGCTTTGCAAAAAACTAACAAAACAGTCCAAAGCAGATCAAACAACTTAGTGCAAGTGAAACTCTGACCTCACCAAATTAAAGCCTAAAACTATTAATGATGAGCATTAACAATATAATGCATTTATAATTGCAATAGATTTTGCTGAGGTGTATGCATTTTTTTGAATTAAAGGATCATTTTTTTCCTGTTCAGTTACATTTTGTACTTGAATGTTTGGGTTCTTTTAATGCATTTATCTTTCTACAGTGGAAATAATTTATTTTCTAAATTCAGTCTGAAGGGTGCTACTGAAATTAAATCTTTTCAGCAACTGGGAAAATAGTTTCATAAAGTTAATTTGAAATTTGGCATTTTGTTTAAAGCATCTAGATTTCTGTAGCTCACAGACCTTTGTTTAATCCGTTAGCGGGATCAGCTCTGTTGCTTGCACTATGTCTGAGTAAGTCTCAGAAAAATTGTGCCTCCTGAAAGAATTGGCTAACCTTGCCATTTTGGGAGACAATCTGAAGAGCTTTCTTGACAGAATGTGGCATGGAATATGTCAGGTCATTATACTTATTATAACCAGCTGAAGGTCCATTGTACAGCAATGCTCCACCTGCCAAAACATATTTTAGCTAAATATTAAGTGTGTGTGTTTTTTGGTGGTGATGATGTTCTAATCTTTTTCCATTTCTTCAGTTATCTTTAGAGGATTACCGTTCCTAATTTGCAGTATTAGCAAAAAAAAAAAAAAAAAAAAAAAAAAAAAAAAAAAAAAAAAAAAAAAAAAAAAAATATCACCTAAATAAGGAAAGAGAGGAAAAGGTCAGAATAAGTCCTGAACACCTTACTGCTGAGAAGACTGTACAGAGTCACATGATGCAAATGATCTGGACAAAGACAAATATCTGCCTTTTCAGTAAATATTTCACATGACAAGTGAAGTATGCTAGCTGGTCATGATATGGTCATTTTGATGAATTTAATAAACTAGTGTCATGGATTGACACTGGCACAGTGCCAGTGCCCCCATGAGAGGGGAAGCTCTTCCTACAAATATTTGGAGTGAATCAAAAACATGAACTCCTTTGTACTTGTAAATATTTCTGGGTGTATAATTTAATTAGCTGCAAGTAAATTTATTACTGGAATGTACTTTTATAGATAAATCTAACAGTGTGAATATATTTTGAAAATACACCCTAAATATCCACTGACACAAGAATGTCAGGATCTGTTTAGGCCAGGACAACTATCTCATATTATTTCTACTCATTGCTAAAACTATTCCATCAGAATGAAGAAGATCTCTTCTGTGGTACCATATAACTTATCATCAGTAAGAAACTTAACTCACATAACTTAAACAACTGAGCATTTGCTACTTTTGGAAGATCATACAAAGGACCTTACTTTCTTACCCGTAAAAGTGATAAAAAGCAATGAACAAAGCGTTCTAGTAATTCTGTTGGTCATTTATGACAATAAATGAAAATTATTCAAGGAAAATCTGTTTCTTACAGTTTAGTCATTTATAGATCTTGCTTATAATATTGTTTACCCTGATGTTTTAGAATAAAAGAGATTTGTTTCCCCACATTTCAGTGATGCTAAGAAAATTAAAAAGTGACAAAAATGCATGACTCAGGGAAAGTGAGCATATATTTCGCAGAAAAACATATTTTAAATGTACTGACTTCCAAGATAACCAACACAAGTACTGTTGACAATGCCCAAATGAAGTTTGTTTGTGCACCCTGTGTATGTGTATCATGTCACTATATTTAGATATGCCTTTCTTAGAACTGTCCTTGAATTAGGACAAAAGCTAATGGCTTACTAAGAATTAAAATAAGCCCAGCTCTAGGAAAGAAGAAAACATCTCAAACAAACTTATGATTTAATATTTTTATTAACCACAGTGGTAGAAGAAGGTTTCTAACATGGTGTTTTAACATTCCCTAATGAAGGAGATCTGGTACCCTGACCACAGGCTGGGCCAGACTTGTGGGAAATTGTTGCACAGGGAGAAAAGATGCTCTAAAGCATCCTCCAGAGCTTGCCAGCTGTTAAGCCATTAAAAAAGAGGTGTTCAGATGGTAAAGTGCACAGTATTGGATTTCACTAATGAAATAATTTCTTTGTAGCTGCTTTGTAGCCACTCAATACGCTATATGCTCTACTCTTTCCCTTTCTGTAAAAAGGACTGGAGAACAGAGTATCAACTGGCCTCCACTGCCACACAATGCACATTCCAGTGACCTTTGCCTTCACGTTCTACACCAGGGAGTAATCTGCAAAAGGCAAAAGTAGCTGCTGTTCATGCAATCTTATTTACACAGAGTTTTTGCATGGGGAAGGCTGTATCCTGAACATGGCCTCTATCTGACCTGTTCAAATTCACAGTGTCTCAGTATCTTCACTGTAATGCTCAGGCACTCTCTTGGAACACTCCTCTACTCTTGGCAAGCAACACTGGCCAGTTAGGTTCTCCAGGAGATTAAGCACCATAAAAAAAATTTAATCTTAACCACTTTTTGAGTAGATACTCTACGTTTCAGTTCCAATGCCCAGTGCCATCCTACCTCTAGTCCTGCTTAATTCCACATGTTTCTTTTGTTTCATAAATGAGAAAACAAATGACAAGTTCATGGGTGGAACAGAAGCAGTAAAACAGCACATAAGCATTATTCTAGCAGAGATTTCATTTTTGCTACAAATTGCAGTGAAAAAAAGGGCTTAATCAGTCTTATTTAAAATCTATATCATATTTTCATGCACAGGTTTTTCCTTATTTTTCTGTGACTAGAAAATGAAAAAGCAAGACAATGTCGGTATAGTTAATTCCATTCCTGAAAATCAGTTACTGACTCCATTCAATTTCATTGAATCCAACAAAAAGAAAAAGAAAGGGTAAACAATATTGGTATGTTATTTCCTTTTAGCTTTGATAGCCTCTCACATCTAATTACAAATAAAAGGCTTCTCTGTATCTGTTGTCAAAATTAAAATAATGGATATTTTCTACTTTCTCCCTAGCCCTTTCAGACATCCTGTGAAACTACAATAGGGCGCTGAAGTTTTGTCTGGGTGAATTCTTTGCAAATTAAGATGGATGGAGTTTTTCCATTTTAATTATTAAGACCAGCTGCTTTCTAAAAGAGAGAGTGGGTTAGGTTTTTGCAGGTCTTCCAAGCTAATGTATTAGCAGAGTTGTAGTGATTGATTAAATAACTCACTGGTCTAAGTTTCTACATATGAAACATCTCAGCAATTTAAACAGATGTCATGCAAATGAAGGAAGTCTTCTCTCCATCTATATATAGTTACAGTTATATGCATGTCTTATAGGAAAGATACTAATTTTTGACCTGCTCTGACAGTAGTTTTTTTAAAGTTAAAAAAAATCACTATTTTTTTTTGCATTTATTTATCATATTTCTTAAATTGTCAGTCACCCTCTACCTTCTTTCCCAGAAAACAGACTTTTTGTGATCAAAATTATGTTTACACCACTAAAATTGATTTTGCTGTATCATCTGTACTATTTTTTTTCGGACTCACTTGTTTTTTTCTCAGCCACTTTTGCAAAAGCCCTGCTTTGCTTGGAGTGCTAACGCTCTGTTTAACTACCAGAAAAGTTTGCTAGAGAAACAAATTAGCTAACCCTTTTCTTGAAAGAGCCCCTCTGCAACTTGATAGTTTCTACCTGTCCATGGCTCTCTTGTAGTGAGGTGATACCTAGCTAAATCTGAAATTTCCATGTCGCAGTTCTGAGAATGAAACTTTAAACTGCTGTTTCTACTAAACTGTATTGCCCTGTAAGGTTTTTTATTGTTTCTCTTAATATGCAGATAGCAGTCCTGTTCTCTGCATCAGAACTTAATAAGTTTTAACAGGTTTTATCATAACCCCATAACTAAAAGTGTGCAATGACTCTTAGAAAGGGGTGGTTCATTCCTGTTACAGATAGACCATGTGCTGGTGTCATAAATGGCCATTTTATAGATGGATAATGTACTATAGTCATAATTCTTTATTGCTGATAGTTATTGCACTAGATCATGACCCTTGGATATTGAGAGTCAGTTTTTAATATCACAACCATTTACAGAGGTTAATGGACTAGGTTTTGCAGCTTTTGACCTTTTGATGGTGAGGGTTAGGAGGTTGCATTTGTGCACTAAACTGCCAGAAAATATCTGTTTATTTATCTTAGCTATAATAGACATGGTTACTGCTTATAATCAAGAAGCTGAGAATAATGTGACTTGCATGAATTGGAACTATTTGAGCTGCATCTTCTAAGGTACACTTAGTATGAGATTTTCAATTCTTATTAATTAGAAAATCAATGTTTATTAACATTAAATCTTTACTATGTTTCATCTACATAAATAAAGCTGAAATTGAATTATAGTAACTAGAAAATGTTTGATAACTGACTTTCAATACAGAATTGTTTTAAGGCTCATGATCATGTTTACGACTTGGCTGGGTTACCTGCAGATGGCTTGCTCAGGTGTTACATGTACTGATCTGAAAGAGTCACAGCAGGCTAATCACAGGAGTAAGTTTTCTGGTTGAAGTGTATGAGCTCTTCTGTTTCAGAAAGCCTTTTTCTTATGCCATAAAATGCCTGCAATATGAGGCAGCCATTTTAATGCTTCTGCAACAAGGAAACAAGCATGAGGTCTGCAGTATCAATAGTAGCATGAACTACAAAAGTAGAGAATTAAAATTTAGCCCTTTTCCTTTTAGAAGTTCAAGTTAACTTTGTCAGTTACTTAGAAAATAAAACATGGGGGTGAAGGGAAGAAAAAACCTTCAGAAAAAAAGCAGAAGAATGCAGTAATTATTCTGATTCAATATTTCAACATTATAACTAATGTTAAATATGGGGAATATTAGAGGACCCTGTCTATATTTAAAATAAACTTTCAAAAGTAAGTTGCAATTTGAATGTCTAAAATGCTTATTCAGATGGAGATGTTTAAAAAACAGATGGGAAAATGTGGTGAAACTATGACAGAAAGAAGTGGGAACACTGAATAGTAGAAGCACAGTGACTTGTCTAAGTTCAAACTGAGACTTGATGCACTGACCTAAGGTTTCTAAATCCTACTCAAATTTCTATGATATCTTTAAAAGTTAATTTTCATAACTAGAGATTTAGAGATTTCATTCATTGTTTCTAGTCAGAAAAACTTCATAGATTCTGGTTGCTTTAGCATTATTTTTACCACTATTTATTTTTAAAAATATTTTGAGTACCAAGTAATTCAGATGGGCTCATAAAAATTTTGTCCAGTTCTAGCCTGAGAGAATTTGTAAAGCTCTTCAACCACAATGGCTTTTTTACTCTTATTTATCCTTCTTACAGCATTTATCCTCCCTTCCCCCTCTTCTTTACTCCCTCTTCTTTGCTACCATAGCAGTGTGGGTGGGAGTGCTGCATTTTGTTTGCTCTGTGATGCTGAATGATTCCAATATAATCAAACTACACTTTTATAGTGTTGCTTTATACCATGCAGCCCAGGGTGCTAACAAAATAATAAAATTAGCAGCTCAGATAATGACGAGCAAGGCAGGTCAAACAAATAATCTTTTAGACCTGGAATTGAAACTGGAATGGTATTAGAGTTGCAAACAGCCAGAGGCAGTGCTGACATATGAGACAGTGCTTAACCAAGCCTCAAGCATAGATATGTGGGGAGTGTTTTGGAGATCTGATCATGGATGATACTGAGTGCTTTCTGCAGGCCACCAGAAAGACAAAGTAAATAGAACACAGCCACAGTAGTGGTACTGACAAGTACTCAGCATCTGAAAGAATTGGACTCTAATGCCCAACCTGAATTTTTATTTGTAATCAGTATTGTGTTTTCAGGTACCTAGGGGCAAGGGTATTTCTACTCTACCTCATCTGTAGTTGATTATCGCATTTTACCTTCAGCTTGACTCCATTTACAATGAAGAAAAAATAGTATCAGTTAACCAAACATTGCTGATGTGATGAACTACTTACACGGATTTCTTTAAAACGCTGTTTTGGGAGGTAAAAGCCAGCAGAGCTTTTGCAGCTTGAAATCATGTAAATTTCCTCTTTTTCAATCAGGTAGCTTGCAAATCTCACACCACAAGAGGAAGTATTTCTTATATAATGCAAGTCTAGTCCAAATCTATCAAGAAGCTGCCCTCTAAAAGTGTGGGGGACTCTTTAAGATTTACGCTGGTTAGATACAAGTGCTTTTCGCTTATAAAATGGGTGACGGTCAGATCGATTAACTACAGTATATAGTACTTAAAGTGATGAAGAAAGACATTGGATGGTCAAATGATTAATGCCAAGCTATCCATTTTGATGTTTGAAATCCTAATTGTGTTTAGCTCTGACCTCCACCCTCATTGCTACCAATATAATTACAGGATCTCATCTAAATGAGATGGATTCAAGAAAAAAAAAAAAAGGAACTTGTTGTCTCTAGTTTATCCTCTGAATATTCTTTTATATCTACACATAGAGAATGCTTAGATTCACCATTTTTTTTTAGCTGTCTGAAATATGCTCTTAGGACATAATAGCTCTTCATTGCTTAAAGTTACACATTGGTATTTCTTTCTTTCTCTTTTTCTCTCCTTCTCTCCCCTGTTTGTTGCCTACTCTTTTGTTTGTACAATGTTCTTTTATCCCGACCAATATAACATTTTAGTTCTTGTAATAAATGCCTTCATGTGAGGCAGTTCAGCTAAGAGAATGTTATTAGACTGTGCTCTCAGGCAGTGCACCTTCACGCGATCAATATGGATCCGAGCTTCTGTTCATTCCCTCTTTGCTTAAATTCCCTGCAAATGTGCAAGGGAAGCAGCAGAGGGTGTCATCAATCATGGGCTACTCTGACACGCGCTGAAACCTGACCAATGCTGAGATGTTTTAATAAGGCATCCATTAAAACCCTCAAATAAATTGCAATTTGAAAACAGAACGTAATATAGCCAAGTTTTCCTCATCCATCTTGTGGCATGTCATGTAATGTAATTGCACTGTTAATTTATCCGAGAACTTTCTCTGTACATGGTTTCATTGGCATTGCTTAATTTCCCTGCAGACTCTTGTGTGTTCATGAAGGTGAGTGTACATGCATGTGTTGTGCATATACGTATCCATTTCCACTTTAGGGGGTGATAATGGTTCTCTTTAGCATGGCATTAGCCAGAGAAACAATCAAGGATTTGAAATGTTTGACATTATGTCAATGGCTCCTGAGCTTTTGATATTTCCTAACCAGTTCTTGCCTGAAGCAGTCCCCCTTTTCTCTCCTTCTTAGCTTGCCATTGGTTTATGCCCCTCAAGAGTGGGATCACTCAGAGCGCCTGTGGATCCCATCAATAAATATTGACAAAAGGGTTGAGGGACCATTTAAGATCACAAAGCAATGGCAGTCAAAACAACACAATGCCGATCTCTGTTGCTGTGCTTAGGAGGCATGTGTGAAGTTTTGGCAAGGGCAGAGGAAAGTGACAAGTAGTACATCAATAGGAGAGAATGAAAAAAATGCTTGTGTAAAATAACGTCCAAAAAATTACATTTAAGTTTCTCTTTTTTACGCATAAGTTCTGGGAGGGAAGGTACAGGGAGAAGCTCATACAGATTTCTTTGTCTGCCATGCGTAAGTCTAAAAATAAAGTTATTCCTCATCCATGGCTGCATCATCAGTTTCTTTACTTTTTTTTATCCTTCTGGGTTTTTGATAATCCTTTATCTCTCTTTGTTGTGAAAAAAACCCCACATTTACAGTTGTAAAGCAAAATATTGCTGCTGTGCACAGGCACTCTAAATCTGTCTTCTATTCTAACTTTAACACAAATTAAGATTTTGTTTGTTTTGGTCAAAAAATTTCCTTTTTGAGTCAATAATTGCCATATTAAAAAACCAAACAAACCAAGCCCCAAAAACAAACCCTAGATTTCTTTTTTTTTCAGTACAATGAAACTAAATCAAATGGGAATAAAAAGCTTTTAAAACGAAAGAAATCAGAAAAATTACATCTGATTTCTACAGTTTGATGCTCTGTAGCACAATTCACCCAATTTCTAAAGAGCTGCTCCATTTTTTCACTTCTGGAAATACTTCTGTATTACATTGCAGACATGTATAGGGACATATTCTGTATCTGGAAAGGTTCAATAGCCTGTATTTCTGAGTCACTGAGCACCCCAGTTTCTGAATGCCAGAGAAACTACAGGGATCAGTACTGATGATAATAACATCTCAAATGTGCTGTACAAGGTTGCTAAGCACGTAATGGATATTCCAGTCATTGTAGTATCAGCATCTTAAATCTTTACGGAAGTAATTTTAAATCATTGGGGAAAAAACCCTAAAGTTTTAACTTTTCAAGCACCTGATTCCATTTTTTATTTAAGAGTTCAGGCATCAGTGTAGTGCATTTAAAAGTGGACATGAGGCAATATTGCTGCAACCCCTCACAAAGGCTTCTTTCTGTGTTGATATTCAAAGAACTGAAAAAAAATATGTGTCACTAAGGCCAAGAGAATCAATTAATATTGTTTTCAGCCACAATGTTTCCTACAGACAGCATTCATAAAAGTGTGAAAATACCTTCAGAAAAATACATCTGCCTAATTTTTTACCATTTTTTCCATAAAATAGTTTCAAATTAAAGTTCAAATTAGGTAAGCATATTGTTTCCAGGAGATTCTATTTTGTTAATTGTCTCCCTTATAGGGCAGATTTTTAATTCTTTGTTTCTATTTAATCAACCTTAAGATCAACACTATAATTATATGAAGGGTTTGGTGAGGTACTCAATCAGTTCTACAATAATCATCCCTGAAATGCTCATTTGATATAAATATGATGGCATTGTAATCATCCTGAGGAATAATTTCTTCTTATGCACTCTTACTATGTTTAATATTTCTAAGACTGCAAATATTACAGATGAGAAAAATTAACAGAGATCTATTAGTAGTGGTTTGTTTAGATGTGTAGGTATAAGCCGTCATTTTTTTATATACATAGAATTAATGAAATATTAATGCACTGAGAACACTGAATTCAGTTCTGTCAGTCTACTTTAAGGAGAAGAAACGAATATGAGTCTTAAAATGATATTAAAAAAAAACCCATAAAATAGAAATGTGCTTGTTAAATAAAATTAAACAGAGTTTATGTGTCTGTTTCACGGGCACTGGGCATGATTCCACATTCCCTAAGGATACTATACATCACTTTGCTAGTGTAAAGGGAGCATAAATCATATTTACAGTTACTTCATGGCTGCTTTATACTGCCAGAGTCATGTAAAACAGTGCAAGTGTAAATGAAGTTTGAAATAAAAGGAAATGCAAAAAAATTCTGTAAGCACAGGTAAAGCACAAAAGACACACTCATGTATTTCTGGTACTTGGAACTACAGCCATTATGGAAATCAATGGAGTGATTATTTAGTTTCTTTCTTAGGAAACACAGGAACATTTAAAGAAAAAGGGCTTGACTGTTGAGTCCGCTGTGGCCTGCCCCATTTAACCCTCTGATGTTTTTAAAGGAACTGATTTGTTTTACTTTTTGATTTCCTTTCTCTGAGCTCTTTCTTGAACTGATTTATAATTCTTCCATCTATTGCTGCCTTCAGCAATGTGTTCCATAATTCAGCTACCCTTTGTGTAATTAAATTCAGTTTGAATTGCTTATAGGCTTGTACTGCTTGTAAGCTTTCCATCCTGGATCTCTTGTTTCTGAGTTACTAAAATTGTACCAAGTATGCCACGTACAATGTAGTTTGACTACTAAAATATCTATGTCTGAATTGAGACTGAATCTAAGTAGGCAAGAAAAATCTCTGTAAAACTACATTTGAATTTTGGGCCTTAGCATTTTCTAATGTTGGCAGGTGACAGCTGAAATCTATGGAGATAAAATATGTGACACTATAAACACTCCATAAAAAATAAAGTTTCAATTCTGGTCTGACAACATTTCCCATATTTTCTTAACAATTCCTTCGTCCAAATTTGAATATGCTATAATGTTTAAAATTCCCATTTGTGCTATTTATAATCTGCATTTTTATATTCTTTCCCAATGCCCTCATAGCCATGTTTCTCTTAAAGGAACAGACTTCTCCCCTCTCCTCCTCCCCCCTTCACTTTGCAAAAAACTCAGGAAAATATGTCAGTAAACCAACATGACCACATGCAGTGATATTTTCAAGAAAACCTCAGGAGAAAAGCATTTCTATTTCATAGCATAAATCTGAGCTCTTGGCCAGCCTTCCGTTTGCAAGTCGCCTGCACAACTCTCATGCTAATTCTCCACCAAACCTCCAGTTTTATGAAAGCTATATTTTATCTGTTTGGTTCTTTGCAATCACATGAGAGTTGAAAAAGGAATATTAGCACCACTCACATTTTATAGTGGGAGTCACAGTACTTGGTTGACCCCTTTTTCAGGTCCTATTGAATTTCCTATACAAAGGAAATGAAAATGTTTTATATTTGCTATAGCAGCATATAACAAGAGGTTTAGTTATTACACATAGAGCTGCAATGTTCTGCCTTTTGTTTCACTTGTCTGATCTGAAATTTCAAAGCACAATGTTTGTTGGGGTTTTTTTAGTGTTGAGTCTTCAGACAGAAACACTGTCATATGTATGCAATTTACTCTGAGCAGGTAACATGGAAATCAGAGAATACAAGCACTGTGTTCACCTTTTGTTATTTGATTCCAAACCTCAGTTAAAATATATTTGAGATACCTTTTCAGTATGGTCCTCTTACTGTAGAGCTCTTCACAAATAAGTAAAATGATTAGTGTTAAATTTTCCTGCTCCCTTTCACCTACCTGCTTTTTTCCACCTATTCTGAAAGGAATTTTAGCACTGCAGTAATTTTGACCCCTGAATTATCTTACCTCATTTGTTCATTTGTATTTCTCTCCCATTTACTAAAAACCCTGTGAGAAACTTAAACTGTAGCAGAATTACATTCTACTTTGTGTGGCAAGGAAGCAAAGCATAATTCCTCATAAGGAATTTTATACTGATGCAACAAAGTCACTTTTTTGACATAATTTAGACAGCTTGAAACCTTTGACCGTGAAATAAAAAACCCCAAAATGTGAAATTTTAATTCAGGGAATTAAGCCATTAGTTTCAATGGGTTAGGATTTCACTCAGAATACTTGAAAGGCCAAATATTTGGCAAGCCTCAAATAGACAGTAGGCTATGTGTACAGATAGGGCTCTTGCACACTGAGTGAAAGAATCTATATTTGGGACAAAAAGATATTACAAATTCTTGTCTCCTGTCCTTGCTTGCAAAATGAGTCCAAATAATTCCAATGGGACATGGCTAGTTTCTTGGCTCAATTATTATATTAGTGATAAATGAAGATAAAAATTTAGAACAGGTTAAATTACAGAACAATGCCAAATACATGCTCAAGAGGACATTGCAGGCAAAATCTTCAAGTTAAAATAAAGTCTAGCTGAACAAAACCTCAGTTCTGACAGATGCTATGAGCACTTTTAATAAAAATTGAGGAAACAGAAGTTGCATATCTTCAAGGATAAATACGAGATTATTATAACAGATACAAAACCAAGTTCATGGCAGGAAAATTTAAAACTTTGCAAAATAAAAAGAGAAAAAGTAGGTTATTTTTGGTTTATTGGTTGCTTTGTTTGTTTGGTTTGTTTGTTTTGGTTTGGGGAGGGGTTTTTTGAGGTTATTTTGATGGTGCGGGTTTTTTTTGTTTGTTTTGGTTTGGTTTTGGTTTTTTTTGTTTATTTGGTTGTTGGTTTTTTGTTTTTTTTGGTTTTTTTTTTTTCCTTAAGGGAAAAAGCAGTTGTATGACTAACAGCTTACATGCAGAGTTTTCAGTTCAACATTATTTGAAATCCTGGAATTAGGATTTTCTGTCAAAATTTAATGTCTTTTTGTGATGTTTTACTTATAAGCAAAAAAATTTTCCAGGTTTTCTGGTTACGAGAAAACCTAAATTATTCCTGCATTTTTATTAGCTTCTCCTTGGTTCTTTGAGCAGTCACTGGCCTGCTTTTCAATCCTTCTGTGCTTGCTGTCAGCATGGATGCATCCCTAATTTAACATCACTAGTTTAATGCAGAGAGCCCTGCAGCCATGGCTATTGACTATGGGACCACAGCACTGGCACTGCCTGAGTGTTTGGCTCAAACACCTTGTTCCTCACGATGAATTGAATCCTTATCTGTGCTATTATCTAATTTTTATCTATACACTTACTCCTGTGTTAATGAGCTGCAAATACTACAGGTTTATTTGTTGTGTTCTGAATTGTTCCTTTGACTCGCAAAAAATGCTGAAAACACACAGTGTTTTCACAGGTGAAAATGAGAGAAATCCAGGTCATGTGAACAGTGCAGAAAAGTGAGATTGAGATTTGTATTCAGACACACTCAAACACTGGTAACTCTTAGGAATGCCTTTTGTAATAGACCATAATGAAAGTTTGAAACTAAAAATCAGTGGTTTCGGGGGATTGTATTCTGTAGTTTTGTTTCAGACTTATTTGAAATAAATATTAAAGCATTCTTTTTTTAATAGTGTTTTGAGGGACTTTCTCTGTCTAATAGTAAGCCACTGTCACCAGGAAAAAACAAAGCTTTTTGGTGGTCAACACTATTCCTAACAAGTTCATAAATTTGCAGCATATTGAACCATGACATTTTTCAGAATTATCTTTTAGTGTTTGAAAATCTTACTAACTTTCTTTCTCAATCTTTTGAAGGGAAAAAACCATAAATTATGTAGATATTGAATAAGAACTTGCCATTCTAACAAAAACACCACACTTCACCTTTCTGCCCCTAATTTCATGGGCAAACAAAAGCAATCTGCTGTTGAAGATATTGAAGCTTGTGAACTGAGCTGGGGAAACTGCTCCCCACTGTACAAGTTATATAAGGGCAAGAAGTGAGATAAAGGTAATTTGAGCTGCAAAAATATTGAGAAGGGAGAGAAAACATTGAAATTTTATGAAGAATGATGGAGGTAAATATTTCTTGGGAATATTTTTTTAATAACTTCTTGGCAGTAATAAAGTAGTGGGATAGTCTCCTCAGTTGCTTCTCTTGTTTGGGGTAGCTAAGCAGTGTATGCAGAACTGTCATCTATGCATTTTCACTGGCAGCAGTTATAACAATATGTCCATCACAGCTGGATTGTTTTTATTTGCTATTCACAGGCAGTTCTGTAGGAGAGAGTTTACAACGTCAGGGCCTGATTATGGCATACAACTTGGACCAAATGGGTGATAAACTAAATGTGAATCCATGTAAGCAAAGTAATATATTTTTCTATACACTCTAGCTTCTCTGACAACACTGGCTTTTATTGTAAGAAAAACAGATACAAATTAGTAGGAAAGACAACCTGCTCCACTCTTTTGCTTTCCTTCCTTAGCATTTACTTCAAATGAAAATAGACAATTCCGAATGTGACTACATGGACAGCACACAGGGATTTAAGCCTACTCCAGCAAGAATAAAGCCGATTTTCAGGCCTGATATTTTTTTGTCTGTAGAAAATACAAATTCCAATATTACGTGGTGATTGCTGTCACCTACCATTTCCTTACACCTTTCAATAAAGAGGCCATCTGCTGCATCTGCTCAAGATCCTGAAGAAGCTGAGTGCAGCTGTCTGACTAGGGAATATCTGAACTCAACTGCCTTATACTGCCTTCTTGGTCAACTGCATTCAGTATTGTTGCTGATGTATGAGAAAGTGAAAATTGCTTATTGTCAAAGACCTTAATCAGAAGGCACATCTTGGTCTTCAGCTACAATTTCTTGTCTAAAACAATGTCACTCATATGACACACAGTAATTTCTGGATCAAATCTAACATTTATTTTGAAATCTTTTAGGAAGGTATTCAACCTTGACATAAAAGCTACACGGCATCATGTGCATCACTGAGAATCCAGCTCAGGAAAATATTCACTGTTATAGGAGATTTATTTTATCTTCAATAGCTCTGTATCTGTTGGCACAATCCCACATAATCTCAGTTCCTTATAAAATTGTCCCTATATTTTTTCTATACAAAAAATCAGTGACTTTAAAATGTTACATCCATTAAAAAGCAGAGAAATATTTGTCTTTTAGTTCACACAAGTGAATGGAAAAAAAGGAAGGTAACTATCTGCTAAATACCAGTATGATCTTCAAATTGTGATCCTTCAAAATAGAATATAGACACCACATTCAAGATAAATTAATATCTCTGATGGTATCAGTTTTACAGAGGAAATGGATACAAATATTTTGCCAAAAACAACAGAGATGACTCAGAGGCATGTTAAGGAAAATAGAGATCACTTGTCCTAAGGATTTCTGGTTTTGTTTTAGACCTTCTATCTAGGAAATAAAATTATACTTAACAGGTACAATAAAACTTGAGCTGTATAAAGGTTTTAATCCAAGGACTTTTTTATGGATTTTTTGTTAAAATGTTTGAGCAAAATCCTGTGCCAAAGATTAGAACTTGGTTTCTGATGAATAATACTGTACTTGATTCAAAATTTTAAAATAATTATCAGAAGCAAGAAGGAAGCCTTTAGAGTCCTAGTAAGAGTTTGGTAAATATTCGGTGTTAAAGTAACTTTGAGTTCATGTGGATTTGGTGTTACTGTATGTAGGTTTATAAATATTTTGGTGGTTGAATTATGTTTCTTTCAATTTTTCCAAAAAATGCCCATGATCAATCTTAACAAAAAAAACCAAAAAAACCCCCCAAAAAAACAACAAAAGCCCCAAAAAAAAACCAAAATTTTTTTTTCAGTAAAAGTACTTTTTTTTTTGCAAAGTAAAATCAAAAATTTATTTGAAGACTTGTGCAATTTTAAAATAAGTTACTGGTTTTCTCCTTCCAGTGGGTTGCTCAGCCCTACAAGGAAAAGAAAATAGAGTAATAAAAAACCAGTTATGTGAAGATTTAATTCCTCTCTGAGAAGAAGAAGAAATTCACTTCTGTGATTTATTAAGCTTTTTACATTTACAAAGGCACATTATAATTCTGGTTTCTTTCCTCTCCTCTGTCAGTCTATTTTAAAATGTAGAACAAAAGATACATTACAATATTTTGGTGGGAATAATTTTCAGTAACAGAGAATATCTGCATCCAATGACACATAAGCAAACATAAGAATAAATGAAAAGTTATAATGATTAAATTATGACTCTTAAAAGAAAATTCTTGAATTGTGAAGCAGTTTCTTGGTTCAATATAGTTAAATAACTCTTTTTTTTAATTTTTTTTTTTTCCATGCTCTTTCATTTATTTGACTTTAAGTTTCTTGCACAATAAGTTTTCTAGGCACAATATGACCTATTATCAATCAGGGTCAGAATTAACCACTGTGAAAAATCTAGTCTTATGTTTTATAAAAAACAATTGAGGAATTCTCTCATCCAGACCATAACTGATCAGCAAGTTAAATTAAAACTTTTAAACAGAAATTTGACTGTTCTCAGGCTTATGTCTTGGAGACAACATTATATCCTTAGATACTGTTTCAATGTTTTATGATATATATATTTAAGAAATAGGGCATTGCAAAAGTATCTTTCCATTTTTTTCTATTTTAAAAGAAAACTAGAGTCCTGAGATGTCCTAAAAGACAGGTTTCTGTCTCATAACCATTGGAGTAGACAATACTTAGCTTAATGATACGTCAACATGAGACACAGCATCTTTCCAAATTCAAATGCAAATATTTATTGGACATTTTGAAATATTTTCTTTCTTTTTCGGTTGCACATTTTATCAGTTTAACTATTTATATTTAAGAAATAACTTTCAGAGTTCATAAAGATCATGAGGATTGATTAGAGAGAAAAAGTTACATGTTTACATTTGCATAGTTCACATATGAGTGGGGAATAAAATCAAAAAGCAATGAGAAATCTCTTCACAGCTCTCAATGCAATCCCAGAGATTCCATAATGGACGCGCTTTGCTGAAAAGTGAGTTCATATTTGTAATAAATACAGGTAATAGGTCATTCATTGACCATTCCAAATTATCATTAACTTCCTAGAATTTTACTTCCTATCTCAGTTAGGAAGTGAAACAGCCAAACTCTGAGTCCTTTTAAAATTGTAGGACTGTGCTTTCTAATCAGTGAGAGCTCTAGAAATATAATGATTAACTACTGATTCCTTTCTCTCACCATAGCTCTATCACATCAGCATAACATTTGCCTGCTAAAGCCAATGGAGGAGAGAGGAAATCAAAACTTGAACATATAAAATACTTCTACCAGTTTATTACTGCAGCTGACCTCTTTTCCCAAAAGCAAGGACCCTTGAGAGACCATTTAGAAAGTATATTGTCAAATACAAGTAACATTTCAAGCAGAAAACCTCAACATTAAAAACTGTGAGACAGATGCCTGTGTTGGTAAAAGCAGATGCTATTGGTGCCTATTGCAAATGCTCATTTCTTCCCTTCTGCAAAAAGACAGGGTTGTGGATATCTCCAAAACTGGCTGAAGCCACTGCCTAAATGGGTGCTGAAGAAAGGACAGTGAGAAATAACATATTCTGTATGTGGAGTGCCTCTTCTTCTTAAGCCAGTTTGGTTTGTTTCTGGCATGCTAAACTCATTGAACAATGTATGTACTACAAGCTCATTGGATGCCAATGTGACATGTGAGACCAATACATATAAGAGAGCTGTAGAGCAGTATAACATAGAAGATAGTGATAATATCTGTTCTGCAAAATGACATTTTTAAAAATCTTATTCTTGAAATGATGGAGAAGATTATGCTTGTGATGCTGTGTGTGACAGCACTATAAGCCAGTCTTTCCAATCTTAGCATCACAGTCCATCCTGTAAAAAAAAAATCAGCAATTCTAAAACAAATTGAGAAGCTTGGTAGAAATATTTTGTATGAGAAACTGAATTATTCTTAAAATATTATTATAATCATGTAGTGGTCCATTACTAAATGCATCTGTTTACTACATGTATTCATTAATATCTGTTGCACTGCAGCCCTGTAAAGCATTAGATTGTTTTATACTAAGTACTATATAAATGTGGATAAAAAAGACAACTCTTGCCGCAGAGGACATATTTGTAAAGCAGCAGCAGATTGTATACATGAAGTCCAGCAGAATTTCAGATACTTCCAGTTTTCATAAGCTGTGGTCCAATCAGCAGTCTAATGTATGTGAAGTGTGCTCTTAAACCTTGATGTCTTCATCTTCAGATTTGTGTTCACCATGCATAAAACTTCTTAGTTATGTTTTCTTCAAGGTAAATTATTTTTCAATAGCAAAACTATTTTTAAGAGGTGCTAAAGCTCATTTGTTAGCAATCACATCCAGTTGATACCTACCATGCCTTAAAAATAAGGTAGACATTTCTAGTGGTGTAGAAAGTAAGCCAGTAAATAATGAATAAGTAAATAAATAAATAAACAAACAAATAAATAAATAAGACTGTCAAATATAGTTCATGCAGAACAACTCCAAGGAAACTAGTGAGTTTTACAACCTTTGGGGGAATAATTTTCTCATTAAAAAAATTTCCATAGAAACTGTTATATGTTAATTGGAAGTCTAACTGAATAAATCTACATGTAAGCTAGAATAGGAAGTGATGAAACTTGTTCAATTTTTGTACTAAAAACTGCAAAAGAAACTCCAATTACACTGTGAGATATTCGTAAAAGTCCTGAAACTTATTGAACTAATACATCCAGACATTTTCTTCCATGCTTCTGAATTGATTCAGTTCAAGGAAATGCAGTACAGTTAACATTCAACTTTAATTGCAATGAGGTGACAACATACTGGGTAATGAGTTGTTTATGAGTTGTAGATGTGTTTACAATGAGTTGACAATGTGTTGGATAAAGTGTTCTTTTAAAGTTGTAGATCTATTTACAGTGAGCAGTGGGGGAATGTTCATTAGTTGTCGATTTGTTTGTTTACATTGTTTTCGATTTGCAATTGCTATAAAACAAATCTCAGGCTGATGAAGGATGATTGTTTGTGCGCTTTAATGATTTACTGTAGTAGCTTGTCTGAAAAAGTACTTAACTCTGCTTCATCTGTCAGTTCTCACTGCAAAAGCTCCTAGTCACAATAGTTTTATTAGCACAGCATGGGCCATTTGTAAGAACATTACGCATCTAAAAAATATTAGTGCTTTCCTGTTCAGTCTGTTGTATTTTGGCTGACTGAGCTGAACAGAATTTCTTCTGCTCTGAACAAGTTTATATCCTTTAATATGTACCAAGACATTCACTTGAAGCTATACACATACCATCCCTGGAAATACTTTTCCCTGATCTGTCTTAGAAAAAGAAAGGTCATGTACTTTAAGTTAAATTACTATGTACTTTTTCTCACTGGTGCTACCTTCTCAAAAACAGTTTTTTAAAAAAATAATCTACTATTAGGTTATACTGGGTAACATGACATGAAGAAATATAAATATACATTGGAGGATACTTGCTTTTAGGTTACAGAAAATCTTTCAGCAGTTTTCAACAATTTGGAAAAATAAAATGACAATATGCTTTGTTACTTCAATCAGTGCATGTCAATAATTTCTGTTCAAAACAGATCCAAAAAGGAATTTCTGATTGTTTTGTGCCACACAAGTTTTTCCCAATTACTAGTTCTGTGGTCGAAAACAAGCTTGGACCATGGGTTTTTTATGGGTTTTTTCATTGTTATTTCCCAAGAGCACTGTATGACATATACCCTCCCTTTCATCTTCCCTTGCTGTTCATCTTTTAAGTATGCATCTTTGACTAAGTTTTTGCAACTCATCTTATCATGGGTTTCTCCAATATTCAAACACATTTCATCTTCAAGTGCTTGCAAAAAAGCTCCCAGAAGAGCTGATAAAGGAGTCTAAAAAATGTCTGAGGTTTGGATTACATAGCTGTGCAGAAAACCTGGTCTACCCAGGCAAAGTGAAGAACTTCTGGAACTCATCAAAACATGATTTTAAGTGTCCGGAGTAATACAAAAATTAGTCCAAATAATCTAATTACTCAAATCCAGACATCTGATAAAATCTCTGAAATCTTAAACACATTAGAGAGATATGGAAAGCAAAAACACCACATGTATAGCATTTAGAAATTGTATATTGCTGGCTATAATATGAACGCATTACCAGTGTTCTGACTTTTTCTCTTTCTTGGTCATTATGCCCTTATCATTAGTTTGTAATTCGAAATTCAATTATTTGGAATTTATATACTGTAATTCTCAATACTTTTTCCCACAGTGATCATGCATAAAGAATGAAGGCTATAATTGCAAGGAGAGCTGCTGGCTCCTTGACATTCCTGCTCTTTGGGGAGTAAGGTTTTGTCACACTGGGGGAAGGAGGAAGAGAAGAATAATAGAAACACTAGCTAGACTCTTCCATAATTCTGTTCCACAAAACCAGAAAGAAAGAAAGAAAGAAAGAAAGAAAGAAAGAAAGAAAGAAAGAAAGAAAGAAAGAGAGATCAGCAGGAAATTAAAAAAGGAAAAGCTAATTCTCCCCAGGTGGAAACTTCCTTATGCATTTTAGCAGCTAGAGCTTGTCCTTTTCTGTGAAGGACCTCAGCATTAGGAGTGTTGTCCATGTTGAAGCAGTATGGAATCTGCATTTTTTTATCCCATGAACAAACAATGCCTCTGTAGAACGCAGATACACTCTGGGAAGTGAAACTTCACAGCATGTCTATTCATAAAGAACAATATTGAAATTAATATACTTTTCTATTAACTTTTTGGGACAGAGTAGCATTCTAACACAGGTATATGTGCATCTTTCACAAGCACAATATTTAAAACTAGCATATATTATCTTTTTATACCACTAGATCATATTAGACCACATTTATATTATAATGGGACATTTTTTCATAGTATTGTTTTTTAATAATCCCAGACTTATGCAAATAATATTACTTTTTAAAATTTTCCCTTTATACATAATATTTTATCTGTCATGTCTTATTTTTTCAGTCATTCATTATTTTGTTAGCAGTACTAATTCTAATAACAGGAAATGGAAAATATCACAAAATCAGCTGCAAAGGCTGAAAAACCTAGTTCAGGATTATTTTCTCTCACTGGAAAATATTTCAATATATAAGGTCAGGTTGAATGGGGTTCTGGGCAATCTGGTCTAGTGGAAGGTGTCCCTTGCCATGGCAGAGGGGTTGGAGCTAGATGATCTTCGAGGTTCGAAGCATTCCAACCCAAGCCATTCTATCATGCTCTCTAAGCTGTTTCTTTTTATATTAGGAAATAAACAAATAAATAAGGAAATAAAGGAGATTTTTGTGACAGATAGGTAGGGGATCATTTTCTAGAGCATGAATGGAAGGCACTCATAGAAATCCCATTAACAAATAATCAAAGCTGTGGGTATGCATCCATTCACATTGCTTTTGAAAATATACTCCAGGATGAATAATTTTAGTATGTACAGTAAGTTCACAGCTGATGCATTATTGTCCACTGAGCCATCTTTTTCCTCATCTGGGAAATCAGCTATGCACATGTTTTTACATCAAAAAGAAAGCGTTCTTATTTACTAATATGCAATGCCATAAAACTTTGAAAAGAATTTTAATGATATTTGCAAATTAGTTGAGTCTAAAACTCACCTAGCAGCAAAGAATACAGAGAAGGTAATAGAGAAACTGCTGTTCATGTAAATTTCATACCTTCTTACATATTCATGTTCCAAAAGGATTTCTTTCACAGAAGCTCATGCTCATCTAACCAGACACTTTGTAAGTAAAAATGCATGAAATTTAAACCAGCTTTTCATATGGACATTTTTTTTATGGCTGAGTGTTTTAGCAATCCAGCAATGGTAGACACCTATAAATGTATAATGTGATGGATTAGATTGTAATGCAGTCTGGATGCATATGGAGGTGGTGTTTGCCCTTCAGTGCAAATCCATTTTAATGTCAAAAAGACTTCATTGGAATTAATAGTGCATTGTCCAGGCAAGAAGTAAAATGTTGCAGTAGTTTTTCCCTTTGAAAAAAATCCAAATCTTGCCCCTAATTATAACAATTATGACAAAGGATAAAACTATTTCTAACAAGGAAATACCATGAAAATCAAAATATCAGTGCTTTGGATAGGTTTGAATTCCTGGTTCAAACCTGATTTTAAAATAAGGATCTTAAAGAATTTGTTAAAGAAGATTTGGTCTCTTCATGATTTGTCAAAGCACATTGTAAAACCAGCAACAGACTTACACCTTAGACAGACATGCATGAATTTGGGGCATGTCAACCTGGGGAACTTGGGAATGTTAAAACCAAAATAGCTGAAAGGTGTGAATGTAAAGCTTGTTATGTAAAGTGCTTTACTGTTCTGTGTGAATATGCTCCCTGAAATCCAAAATCCTCTTGAAGATTTTCAGCAGTAAGACCACCTTGTTTCTCTGCAGGATTCAAAGCCATTTGAAGCTGAGCTCTACATTCACATGCTTAGGCAACTCAGTTAAGCTTTACTGAGAGCCTTCTGGTAAGTGCATCCTAAGTTTAAACCTTACGTCAAAAATTATTTTTAATAGGGAGAAAAGCGTCCATGATTGGTTTCACATCTGGGTGACCTATATAAGTTTTCAGATCATTCATATGTTTAAAAGGAGGATTCATCTATTTAAAATTAAATATCCTGCTACATTCCAATGAGCCTAAAAAAATTTTAGTGGAACCCTCAGGATAGAAAGGAATAGAGTGACATCCCTTGTGATGTCTCCACCAAAAAACAGTGCACAAGCAAGTCTCCTAAATGATTCAATATTGTTGGTACCAAACATTTCTGAAAAGAAAAGTTCCTGATTTTCCTCAAATTCTCAAAAATTGTTAACAAGACTTTTTAAAATATAAAAAACCTTCTATTTTTTCAGCATTCTGGTTTTAATTTTGAAGGTTTTTTCCAAAGATGGTAAAAGTATTTCATTCAAAACCAAAAAGAAATCAAAAATTTAATTTTACAAAATACTTATATTTAAAGTTCTTGTGGCTAAAAGTCTCATAACAATAAACCATTTAAAAAATCCTCCACAGATATTTAGAGTAGATTTTGTCAGCATATTAATTGGCCATTTCTTTTTATTTGAATCAAGTTTGTCCCAGAATCTCACACATGTACCATTTAGAAAAGACAAAAATTTCAATTTTTAAGAAAGGTTCTTCTGGGATATGGAGAGAGTTTTCCATTACTGTTGTCATGATTTAACCCCAGCCAGCCACCGAGCATCAAGTACGTCAGAGAATCAGGAGGGTAAAAGCCAGAAAACCCATGGGCTGAGATGCAGGCTATTCAGGAGGAAGAGCAAAATCCAAGCACACCAAGCCAAGCAACAGAAGGAATTCATTCAGCACTGCCCATGGGCAGGCAGGAGTTCAGCCATCCCCAGGAGAGCAGGGACCCACCAGGGGTGATTGTTACAAACATCATCACTCCAAATGTCCCCCCTTCCTCCTTCTTCCCCTCACCTTATACACTGGGCATGACGCCATACACTGTGGAATGTCCCTTTGCTCAGCTGGGGTCACCTGTCCCAGCTGTGTCTCCTCCCAGCCTCCCATGCACCCCCAGTCTCCTCGCCAGCCTGGCAGCACGAGAAACAGAAAAGGCCTTGGCTCTGTGCAAGCCCTGCTCAGCAGTAACAAACATCTCTACTTATCAGCTCTGTGTTCAGGGCAAATCCAAAATACAGCCCCACACCAGCTACTGTGAAGGAAATTAACTCTATCCCAGCCAAAACCAGCAAAAACCTAAAGTCACAGATGGACAAGAATGTTAATATAATTGTAAAAATGTCATATGCATTCAGATTGCAAAGAGTGATTGACAATGAATATTTAAAATCCTTTTTTACTAATTTTTCAACCTTAAAAAAGTAAATTTCTTCAGTACTTCATTAGGTATTGAAAATCTTTTTTTTTTTTCCAACACAAACCTTTTCGAAATACAAGTTATATGCAAGCTGTCTGTCAAATAATACTGTGAGTGCCAACAAGATATTTTCCTCTCTTTTCTAATTGGGTAACACAGCTAATTACTGTTGTCTGTGGAATCACGTTTGATTGGCAGCTTGAATGTAAACAGAAACCATAATTTCAGATGATATTGTATAAACATTTGGATAGGAATGTGCAAGCATTTCTCTTCAACCAAGAGAAATGTATATCCTAGATAATAAAAGTTACCTGTGTATCATAGTTATCCATCTCTGACAAAAATTCTTTCAAAATATATGAATTCCTGCCAAATGCCCAGAATAGTTAAAAAAAAAAAAATTGGCAAGCTATTTATCAAAAAAAATTATTATAAATTACACAGAAAATATGAAAAAAAAAAAGCCACAATAATTTAGTATTTGGGCACACCTTAAAGCCCTTCTAGAATTAGGCTATAAAAAGTTAAGGAAACAGAGATATAGTCCATAGTACAAAAGCACAGCAATAAGAACATACATTTGAAAATATCTCCTAAAATACAGCACACAAATTAAATTCAGAAGGACTAGGATTATTGATGGAAGGGAGCTGTGTCATGAATATTAGCAATATGTCAGATTTCAAAATTGTACTCCAGAATTCTCCTAGTTTCCTTCATAATACCTTTTTATCTTAAAAAAAAAAAAAAAAAAAAAAAAAAAAAAGACTTGAGTGTGTTAGATGAATACACAGGTCAAAAGACAAAAGACTTGGAACTGGAGAAGGAGGAGGAGATTGAGTCCTGATTTTTTTTCCTTTTGTCCAGGACATAAGATGCAGAACAATGCAAAAATCAGTCAAAGGGATGACTATCTGCCTGAAACATTTATTTAGCAAACTGATGTCTTTACTCCTTCATGGTTTTTTTTTTTTAATTAATGCTTTACCAAGTTAGCTTAACTGCTGTTCCTCAGATTCCCAGATATTTATTTGAATGCTCGTATTTAATTTAATGAAGATTTTTCCAGAATGTTCAGAATTCACATTAACTCATTGAAATTTCTGCTGGACAATTCTAACCAGTTCAAAATGCAACTAAGAACCTGGCAAAATGATGAGTTCTTTTTGAGAAGAAATTTGGAGGCTCTCACAGTTCTGACTATTTTATAAAATTTGTTATTTCTACCAAGAACACCCTAAGTAAGAGAACTTTGTATAATTTACTGTCAGGATTTTTATTCATGAAACTGACCTGTCTAAATTTCATATGTGAAGAAAAGAAGGGGAGAAAACTTATTTATATAATTTAAATTATTTCAGGAAAAGACCTTTCTATATATAAAATATTTCAAAAGCCCCTCAAAATGAAATATAATGGCAATCCCAAAAGAAGTCTAGTTCTCTCTAAATTTTCTTTGTCTAAGAGAAAAACACCATTGTAAAATGTTTTGTTGAATTCAACAAAATATGGAAGTTGAAGTTTTCAGTTGTAATGGCCAATTAGAATGTTAAGCAGTAATATTTTTGTTAAAATTTCTTCATTTAAGCTAATTCTAAAGGTTCTGTCTGATTGTTATAAGACATTATTTTTCTAGAGCCGAGAGATTCTGTGCCTTGTACTCTGTGCTGCCGTGGAACAGCAAGGATCTAGCATGCCAGACATTGTCTCTTGAAAGACATCATTCGGGAGCAATGGCATCTGGCAGTAAATGAAGCAAAACATGACTTTATGTGACAATTCTGGCACTGGATGGTGTATTGCTTTCAACGGCAATTGTAGTACTGAGTGTTTTCCGTTTGAGAATTTTGAGAAGCCAAGATACAGCAGCATACTGTGTGATTTATCCCTTGTGCCTTCTCTCCTTTGAGCCTGGCTGAATAGTTCTATTTGAACTGAAGTCCTCGATTTATTCACAAAGTAGGGACCTCTCACACTGAATTATTCTCTCTGGCCTGTAATGCTTGCTTGTGTTGTGGCTGAGTCTGTACTACAAAAACCCCACAACAGTGGTTGTCTTATGTGTAAATGACCATTTGCTTTTGTAATAAATATTCTACATATGTCAAATTATACACATGTATATATTATTTTGATTGCTGTACATTAAAATGGAACATTTTTTCACAAATTAAATGTACAACTACTTACTGTTTACTTCTGAAAAGCACAAACATTGGCTTTACTGTGAATCAATACAATCTCATTACACAAACCTTTTAAAAGTTTGCATCATGTATTATTGTTCTTGTCTAATTATTTTGCTATGGATAGTTTCATCTCCTGATTTTGCAAATTTATGACACCATGTGGCTTTAGATTTCTTTAGCTTCATGCATATGTTTAGTATACTATCCAGATAAAATTGCTGGAAATTGAATTAAAATGTGAATATAAGGAAAAAACCAACTTATGTATTAAAGGCCAACAATTACATTACATAATGATTCAGCTGAGCAACAGAAATTAATGTTATATATCTGCTAAGAAGAGAATCTGCTTTCATGACTGGAGACTGATAGCTCAGCAGGAGGAGGAAGCACATGGGAGCTGTTCACTCACCGCAGGCAGCAGCAGCTGGTACACAGCAGCTAAGGAGATTGCAGAGGGGTTTCCCACCACAATGTGCAGAACAGAACCATGACCACCTAATCTGCAAAATACCTCCTAAGCATAGACTCACAGGGAGATCTCAGACCTAAAAAAATCACTACCCTTATTTGGAAAGGCTTTTCCCTGTAAAAATCTTAAGCATATCACAGAGTTCACAGTCCTGCCCTGCTCTGAAAAAGAGCCAAATCCCCCTTTCATTCTCAAATAAGATGTTTGTCCCTTTGTCAGCAGCATGTTTGGTCAGAGATTTGGGTACTACTATATACCAACTAATTGTTTGAAAAAATGCAGCATAGAAAAGGAGATTAAATTCAAGCTTTTACACTATTAAATTCACTGACATCTAGGACAACAGCTACAGATCATCTTCTGCTATCATTGCATAAAAGCTTCTTAGTGCTTCTATAAAACATTGAAAAGAATTAAAAAATGCAAGATAAATAGTGTACTGATACTTAAAAAAAGAAAGAACTTTGCCATTTTACTAATAAATTTTACTTGATATGCAATTTGTATTCCAGATAAGGTTTACATTGGGATATATCTTGCTCTCTGATCCAATTGTAATTGATGTTTACATCAGCAGGAGTTATATCCTCAATATGGATGTTCTATTTCCTTCCACAAACTTCTCCTTATACATACAGCACCTCAGAATTTCTTTTTACACACAAATATTTATACAGATTCTACCAGAACTTACTGTCTTCATGATACAACAAAGACCATTTGGAGGGGATAAGGGACATCATATTACTCAGTGTAGTAAAAATCAGCTGCAAGGTGAGCTGACCAGTAATGACACTATAGTAAATACAAGGGAAAAAATTTAGTGAACCTTGCAGCATATTAAAGGGGAAATTTTTAGAATGCAAAGTTAGATCTTGCTACCTAGAAGGAAGACTCAGGGCTGATGAATGCATATAAGTTTTACAACTGCCGGTGTAAGCCAGCTGGTTGTATGCTTTCAAGTCTCTTGCCTGATAAACATTATTCTTCAACAATCCCATTATAAGTAGAAGTGGAGAAATTAAATGTATTGCTGAAACCCATCATATTTAAAATCTACAGAACAGAAAGAAAAGGTTTAGTCTCAAACAGATTTACTTATATTCTTATACATTTGGCACTACTTCTCACTTTATCAAATGAATTGAATTTTCTTTGTGGAGGATAAAACCAAAGAATAAATTTGGAAACCGTTTTTTGATTTATCATCTAAGAACCGTCCCACATCAGACATTCTCTTAACAAGACACTGCACAAAAGACACCAGCACTATACCTCTTTACTTCCTTCTACTACCAAAAAGAAATATTTAAAGATGTTATGCTTTGGGAATACAAACCTTTAAGTAGAAATCATCAAGTCAACCCGTGAAATAATTTATTTTATATGCGTATCCTCTATCTGCAAGTTGATTAGTAGTTGCCAGTTATAAAAACCCAAACCCAAACTAGTATTTCAAGTCTTTTTTTTCTGCATATAATACTAAATCAAACATGAGTTCTGAGCATTGAACAACCTGTACACAAACAGTTAAATGAAGGTAATATAGTATTGAAGGAAATAATTCAACAAGATGTTAAAGAAAATAATTTACTCCCAAACATAAGATTGGAGTTGCTGGCTGGCTAACTATTGGAGCTGTTTCTTTAGTAAGTACATTTTTATAAGTAGCAGTCTGAAATACAATTTATTTCGTTGTATTTGGTCACAACTCACCTTTTCCTTTCATGATTCTATTAGGAAAATTGCTTATTGGAATAGTCACAGAAGTTAAAGGAAAGCAAAATTTTCTGTGGTCTGTTATTATCTGAAAAGAACTTGTTTTAGAGCATTGTTTCTTCTTGCAGACAGAAACATGATGTCCAATGATAGGTAGGAGTCAGTAAAGCCCAACCTGGAAATAAAAGGTAATTTTTGATGATGAGGACAATTAACTATTGCAACAATTTTTCAAGCGATAGAGTAATGTTTTTCATCACTTGGAATCTCTAAATCAAAATGGGTGGGTTTCCAAAAGACAATCCATTATGCCTCTGTGGGTTACTGTGTGCTATGGGAAAACTGAATGAAATCTCTGATCTTTTTTGTGCAAGTCAGATAGCATTATCTTATTGGCATCTTCAAAATACATTAGTGTATTCATTTAGCCTTCTAAAATTCAAACTAATATTAACAGGTCTTTTCAAAAAAATTTATTTCCGTATTCTGGTCTAAAAATGACTGTCATGTTTGTGACATTGATAGAAGCAGCATTCAAACACCACATCATTTTCTTTTTTACAATCACTCAAATGCCAAATGGGGAGCAGCTTCTGCCTTCTGCCTTGTTGTTGTATCAGCCACAGGTAATTTGTAAATAACAGTGACTGAGTACGCCAAAGTTTGTCCTTGTAACAAAAAGGAGACAGCTGAAGAAAGTAGGCGGGGGAAATTCTGCACAGTCAATGCCAGTTTGGGGATCTGTCGGTATCAAATTATCATTTCCATTTTGTCTTGTGATTGTAACTTTCATTGTGAATTAGAGCATTCATTCTGCAGTGGTGTCTTGACACATAGTGGGGGAATCAAGACAGTGTGTGACAGAGCAATCAGCAGCTGAGCTGAACCCGTGCTGAGGGGCTGATCTTCGCTAGAGCAATGACATCCAGGCTGTTGGAGCCATTGACGGGGAATAGCTGCAGAGGCAATGCAGGGACAAGGATGGCAAAGGTTTGGAGCTGAAACCTGGACCTTTCCTGCCTGCTTTCAACTTCTAGCAGGCAATCCAGATGGAAAAAGAGAAAAAACAATCTTCCCTGAACAAGGCAGGCCATCTAGCAGCAGAGGTAATCAGACCAGGCAAAGCACCACAGGGGATCTGCTTGATCTAAGTCAGATGTAAATCAATCTTAGGAGTCCCAGGTGTAGCAATATCTAGTCTAGACCACAAATCAAAAAAAAAAAAATGTTTTTCATACAACCAATGTTACTGCAAATATCCCCATTAAAGAAGAGATATTGAGGAAAGGTTTCATTTTCTGTCAATTCTGTCATTAATTTTGCTGCTTCATTGATGGCAGTGAGGGGTTTTTGTCCCCTTTAATTGTGGCAAGAAGCATCTCATTTAGCTATATTCATCAGAACATATTACAGCTCATGGCTGGAGGGAAGGAAAGTTTCAAAACTAAAAAATGGCCAACCACTGTGTAACTTTGTCTTTTGTCTGTTGGTGTAACTGGAAAACCCCATATGACTGCAGCTTTATATAGTCAAACATACATGTACTTAAAGTAGCTTACATGCATGTTTCTGTTTGGTCCATTCTTTCTAAAAAAACCACCATTACATATGCAAGATAGTTATTCTAAAGAAACACTTAGAATATTGTATCATCAAAGCTACTTTTATTTTGAGCCAAATCACCCATGCCATTTGTTTATTGCCTTTTTCAATTACATTTATTAATTGGAAATTTAGAACATATCCCATGAACTCATTTTCTACCAAAGTTGCTATCTATAGGTTTGTTTGAAATTAATTTTCTTGTAACTGTGATTTGCAATTGTATAGTATTAAGAATTACAGACGAGTTTCTCTAGCTTCAGCTAAAGATATTGCAATAAAGACATCAAATTCCATGAAAATCTCTTCATCTTAGGTGTATTAGAAAAAAATAATTATTAAAGGAATGTGCAGGTAGATGGTGTGAAAAGATGAAGACCTAATCACCTCGGTGACCTGGGTTGTGAAGCACAGCAGTCTTCCTTGTTTTATTGAGTCAGACTACATTTCAATGGTTACAAAAGCACCTCTGTTCAATTTCTTTTTCCTTCTGCACTAAATTTCTCCCTGATGCATCACCACTGAAACCACCATTTTGCCAGGGCTATACAGGAAATCATTGCCACTGAAAACTGTGGGTTTACATTTTAAAACCTGAAAATTACACAAATTTACAAACTTTTATGTCTTTCTCAAGTTTCTTAGCAATATTTCCACTGAGATCTGAATATAAACTAGTGGTATATTTTCTGGCTACAGAACAAGAAGCAAAGAAAACTCTCCTCTTCGAATCAAGAGTCCCTGGTGAGGAATACATCCATCCGACTTGATCAATGAGCCATTACAGAGGTAACTATTTCCTTTTTTAAAAATGACAGATTTTCAACTCTGCAAAACCACTGTACAATTATACCCAAGAATACAAATATGCAGAAGTATATGAGAAGAAAATAAAGGCCATTTTAGTATCATAGCCTTCTAGCCCAGTCAGTGCCTGCTTGCATTTTTTCTACTTTTAAAAGTAAGAAGATGAAAGTGGAAAGTTGATGGTGTTTGCTGGTTTGTTCAGAAAATTAATCTTTTTCTTTCATATAGCACAAAAGCCCTTTAGTATAAATGAATGCACTAAATTATTTCTGAACAATTCCTGAATTATTGCATGTCTGATAAGTTCAGTGTAAGGAAAAGGCACAACTTGCACTTTTGGGTATCAGGTCTGTGATTCAACCTCACACATTATAAAATACTTTTTCCTGTCATTATTCCTTCTCTTTAACATATTCCTATGTAAGCATGCTAGTGGCACGAAACTCTGATGTATCTAATGTGGAAAGAAAAACTCTCACTGTTAATACTATGCTATTGATCAGAAGCTTTATCCTGACCAGGTCAGGCCTTTTCAGTGTGCAGTAAGTTTGTACCAAAAAACATCATGTGTCCCTGCTCATGAACTTGTGGGCTGCTCTCCCTGGAACCCAATGTGTTTCTCTGCTGAGAACAGGATCATCTCCCTCTCAGATTTCTGAAATAACTGCACATGAAATTAAAAGGATTATATTTTTAGAAGAAAACATACAAGCGTGATACTATTTAATTATGAAATGAGGAAGGAAAGACTTTATGACAGAAAGCTAAAAGTTTAGATATAAAGTGTAAGAAGTTTGAAAGGCAGTGTGGGTTTACCAAAACTATAACCTAACAAGATGAAAAGGTAACATACCTCATAGATAAAAGAAATACACTAAACTTCATTTTCATTAAAACCTAGATAATTCAGATAATTCTACATTGCAAGAGATTTGTCAAACAAAGATCATTAAAGAAATGGAATGCCTTGACTTTTGAGAGCAGTCTCTCAAGCATGGTTTTTGAGGTTGAAAGGAAATATGGTTAGTGCCTACAAAAAATCATGGTATACATGCCAGTGATAGAAAAGAGCCATTTTAAGATACCATACATTTAAAGAACATTCACTGATGCCAACATCAATTTAGAGGAGAAAAGAAACTTTCCAGCTGTCAGAACTTCTGGGTCTATATTCCAGTGGAAGAACATGGGACAGTAGGTTTCTGTGAAGGTCTTTGCATTTCTGAAAGAGCTGGAGAAGCAAAGGGTTCCACTCAGTGGCTTAGAGTCTTTCTAGTTTTACTCTCTGAAGAAAGAGAAAGAGAAATTGTGTGAAAACTGTGAACCTCCCTTTTATATGTCTCTTACTTATTTTCATTGTAATTGTAAGTATTTCTAAACACGCACATACCTAAGAAACTTTTCTAGATACTTCTAATTAGAATTCAAGGCTTTTCTTTGAATCAATTATCTCCCCTATAAAAACACCCTGTGTAAGTATCTGAAGGAATTCTTTCTTTTAACTGAAATCTCTCCTGTAGCATCTACACTTACATGAGTAGGAAATAGAGCTTCGTTGGTGGAAGTCGTGGGGAATGCCAGATTTACTACCATGATCTTTTTCAGGCACAGGGGCTGTCCTGTCTTTATTGTCAGTGATGAAAATTCTCATTTCATGGGCTTTTTTCAGATTCCAGAAATGAACTGTGAGCTAATCCACCAGCCAGCAGATTTTGTAGGACAGTAAATATGACCTAGTTGCGTTTCTTGGGCTTTAGCTTTAGCTGACTTCTTACTCTATAAAGGAACAAAACTTTGACCAAAGTGGGTCATTGTTGAAGGTGCCACTGTTTTGTACTAGAGCATATGTAAAATGTCTGTCTTCTGGGCAGACAGACTTCTGAACTGTTGAATGACACCACTGAGGGAGAGGTGAAAGCTTCAGTACCAGCAGCTGACAGCATGTGAGGGTAGCAAAAGATATTCCTCAGCATGGCATCACTTTCCTGGCATAATTGGCAATGAATGGGTGCAATAATTAAAGAATCTCAACAATTTCAAATGGAAGGATTTTTTTAATATAATTTTTGTGGTTTTGTAACTGTGACACTATGATATGTGAAAGTTATGCCATGGGCCTCACATGACATACTATTGATATTATTATTAGATGGATTATCCTTTTGCTTTAAGCCTTGTCCCCTACCCCAAATAAGACCCTATTACAATAGGGACTGGATAAACTTATAACTTGATGAACCTCAGCCAAAAGGAAGTAGTTTTTCTATAGACCTTTACAAATTTCATTGCCCTTACTAGTTTTAAGAATATTCACCAGAAGTCTTCATGTTCTGGGGACATCTTAATTCCACTTTGAACAGGTTGTTTTTTAAGGTAAGTGGTGTAATTTACAAAGCTTTTTTTTCCTCATTACATCAATTTAATTATTCTTCTCTCTAGTAACCATTGCCCTCATCAATCTAAGTTTCCTACTCAGCTTCTCTCTTTGTTACTTTTTAGCCAAGACAGGAGAGAAAAATAATTTTTTGTCTATGATGACAGTAATAGACATGTAGCATTTCAACCATAATGAGTTGCATAATAATATATTCCTATCCAAATAGTCCTGAATATTGCTAAAGGTTTGATTTAAACAGATTCAAGCCTATTTCTTTATTTAGCAAAGTCTCTCTAAAAACCAGCATTCCATGTCCTGGTAATCTTTCATTTGAAAGAATGTATGTCTTTATGCAAATATATTTCAAAAACTGCTTGACCAAAGTGGTTTTGGAATTCACACATTCTGAAGCTATAGCATTCCAATATATTAGTTCACTTGGGTTCTGAATGGTTCACAACTCTTCATTTTCCAGCAACTTGATGTTTACAGCATATGCTCAATTGTTTTAAGGCATGACTAAAAAGTGTAAAACTGGTCTACGAAATCGCTAGCACAGAAAAAATTCTCTGCTCTGTTGAATTAAATAAGCAGTGTGTCTATTTACTTTGTCTATTACTTTTTTTTTTTTAAACCTTTTGAGTGTTTCAGAATTGTAGGGTTGGAAGAAGTATTTAGAAATATCAATTTTCTGTATGCAAACTTCATGGTGCAGAAAACACCATTTTTTTTATGTGGAAATGTGGGTCTCTACAATAATTACAGCTCTGCAAAGCAATTCACAGAATTTTACCTACCTCCTCAAGACCACTGAAAGAGAGGAAATATGAGGAAAAATAGCCTATCTCTATTCATCATCCTGCAGCAGGGAAAAGAAAAGCTGGACAGAGCACTGTAATTTGCAGTTTGAGGACAAAAGCACATAAAATTTTGCTTCCCTAGAACAGTACATAGAAAAAATCCCTTTTCCTCAAAAGCTTCTTCAACCTGTACATCATGAATCCATATTGAAATAAGTCTTTGAAATAAATTTCTCCTTTGGACGCTAAGAGCTTTTTCAAATAATCTGTTTTTCTTAATGACGAGAGAGGTACAAACTTTAAGAAAACCAGCAGATGTTTAATGGCCATTTTAAACTAATTGTATTGACTGTATCCTGTTGAACTGAAGAACTGTATCCATTAGAATTCTCTTGTATAACATTCTGCCTTCGCTGACATTCTCTGTAGTGGCAGTGGAAGTTCCCTGATAATTTAGATTACTTAATAAAGTGAGATATGTCAGATTCCCTTTTTGACTTCAGCTCTCCCCAGTCATGAGAAAGACAAAATAACTAAAAAGAAAAAAAAACAAAGAAATGTATGAGTTGTAGGCTTTTTCTAAAAAAGCTGCTTTTCAGTTGTATTAAAAGTGTCAACATTGACTAAATGGAGAAATAGATTTTCTCTTCATGATAGGTTAAAAAAAAAATTAATGCAAATGCATTTTCAGTTTCAGTACAGGTAGAAAGTATGATGCCTAGTTTTACACAGCTCTGCTAAGCAAGTACGTATGCATCACTTGAAATGGTGTCTAATATTCCACAGATGGCAATTACTTGCAGAGGAATGGCTAGGGACTTAATTAAAAAGGCTGAGAGTTAGCAAAGTAAAATGCTGTAGAAGCACATGAAAAATCTATACATTATGCAAGGCACTCCATAGAATATTTAGGAAGCTAAAAGTGTCTTTTTACATTTTCCCTTCATTTCTGCACAAAAGGTTTATTGTAAAATAAAGCTTAGTTATGCCATGTGTAAAATTATATTTTAGCTAACTGAACCTACTACACAACAAAGCAAAATATATTTGACTGCACAATATTGATTTTGCATGAAAGCACATCAGTTAGTAAAATGCAAAAACCAATAAAACATCACCCCTGGCTGGGATAGATATCTCTAGATACAATTTATTTTTACATTTAAACCAATTATTGGGCTTGTTGCATTTAAAAATGTGCACCATATATCCTTTCAAGGACTTTTTTATTCAATCAAATCAATTGCATTGATCTCCATATTCCATATTAAACACCAATCTTAAATTAAAGCTGACACGTTTTGAAGGCCAAAGTAGAAGTTCCTACACAGAAATAAATGCTACAAGGCTTTCTTTGTGTGTTTTTATGCCCAAACATGAATACAAATATTGATTATGTTTTAACACACAATCTATGAGCTATTTCAATGCTTATTTCTTCCTAAAATTTGTTCAATAATACAAACTTACAGAAACAGAATGTTCCCTGAAGTTCTTTCTGTTGCTCCGGAATATGATGATGATTTTCATAAATAAGTAAGTAACAGAATGGAAATAAATCCTTAGGCATAATTGTTCATGAAGAATCTATGACTAACAGGACATACAACTAACCTATCACTTGTTGAAATGATATAGGGACAAGATTTGCTTCTTTGAGCATGTTAGAACAGCTAACATTGACCTTGAGCATGACCAAGTTGTTTTCATTCTCAAATGGTACCTACAAAGAGAGGAAGCAAGACTGTAAATTCAGAGAGGCCATTCACATGGACAAAGCTATTAGGCATAGCACTGGTGCTAAGTATTCTCATGACTTTTTTCCACTGATGATAGGGGCAAAACTCCAGTTTCATACAAAGAAGCCAGTGTGTACTTATCCAGCTGTCTTTTCCCCTTCTGGCATCACCTCTCTATGCCTGGTAGAAAAACAGCCATGGCACTTGGAAAGGGCTTCTCACTTCTCTCTGGCTCATCAGTTTCCCATCTTTTAAAGCTCTATTGGCATTGTTTCTACCTTGTAACTTCTATATCCCAATAGTTTTCAATTAGCTTTAGATGCATTATTCAACTCTCTGAAGCTTTCCAGAGTTTGCACAGGGTTTGCATGAAAGTAAAATGGAAGAATCCAGACTTTAGAAATATTTTAAATATTCAGAACATTCACTGTCCTGTTCACACCTCTCCATCTCTTCATATTGTTGTGTGCATATGTTGCAGTCAAATGAACAGCATAAGAACCAAGGAGGGAATTTGTCAAATACTCCAAATAGCTGCACATCACTACAGATTATGACTGCTTGGATTTAGGGAACATTTTTTTGGCTGAGGAAACATTCCAATGGGATAGATTAATCTATGTAAACCACACAGCTCAGCTGAAACTGCTGTTCAGCATTCTAAATTGCCACCTTCGTCTTCTTTCAGCACAAAAATGTGCATTTCTTCCTATAATAAAGATATTTTATAATAGCAATAAGGCAACTCCAGGGTGTGCGGTTATCACGAGATAATCATACCCTGGAGGGATTGCAGATACTTGGCTGTGCCTCATAACACCCCATGTGTGTGTTTATCTCATGATAACCCTACTCTCTTTTGTATCTTATTGCCTAATTATCCTCTGCTAATGCAAAATACTAATTTTTTTGTCTGAAACAATATGTGCAAGAATGCATTGCTAACAATCACTGGAGGACATTGACAAATAATGCTGTCACTATTTTGTACTCTCTTCCAGTCTGAAATTTACATAAAGAACCAACTTTGGATATTTTTTCCTAAACCAATTCAAATTCTTTAAGGCAACATCAACTAAAATATTGAAAGCAGACCAAATAAATATCTCTAAAAATTCCATGTATATTCTTATATGTGATTTGCATAGTTTTACTTATATAAAATACCAAACTTCTTTCACAGGTATTTACATCTCTTTACATTTCTAATTTTAATACACAGAAGGTAGTTTCTGGACTGTTGCTTATGGATCCTGAAGGGGGTCTTAGGATCCCCATCTGATATTTATCTGAGAATAAATTTTATTTTATTTAATATCCATATAGGGAGTGCTAGCTATGTTTCAGATGCCATTGGGAGATACTCAGACAGAGTAAAGATTCTGGACCTCTCTTAAGGAGATAGAATTTTTGTTCATTGTAATGTGCAGAAAAAAGAGCTAAACCTGTTTTCCACTGATGCTGAAAACTCAGATAATGTTCAAGAGCTCGTTAGTTGAATCAATGTCATAAAAATCACATGTAATCACAATTCATTGAAAATAAACAAACTAAAAAATTGGTTCCCAGTTTTAACTGATAGACTTATTCTGCAACTTAAGAGTGAATATTATAAAACATTGTAAAAGGTAACCTAACACAAAAAAATAGTGTGCATAAGAATTGCCTTTTCACCTTTTAATTAAAGTTGTATCAATTGAAAATCATTGACAGGTCAAATGATAATTTGACATATTAAGATGACATTAAACCCCATGAAATGTAGCAGAAAACATGCCCTCAAAATGCAAAATGATAGGTTAATCCCAGAGTTTAAGTTATACAGTTCATCATTCTATATTAATAATATTACTGAATTGTATTACACATACTGTATTCATATGTCCAAACACTGTATGAGTTCTAACCAATTTCAAAGGTTTTGTTTTTTTTTTTTCCCATGGGACATTCTAACAGAATAGAAAAATAAACCTGTAGACTATTCAGTAATGATAAAGAAATACAAGACAAATTTTTATGTAAACAGAAATAAGACAAACAGTACAATATTTTTAGAGAAATTCATTTGGTACAACGCCAAACACAATAAAAAATGCAATCCTGAGAATCCACAATATGACATTTTATATAGCTATCTTATATATGTGTGTCTGTGTTTGGTTTATGTCTATGTAGGTAACGTGCATTTTTGGTTTTATTTTGTGTTTTATAATATATTATTATTTTCCATACTGTTTGCAGTGAACAAATTCTACTTTTAATAGCACCACCTGTGTAGATCTGCAGGCTTTGGACTCTTCCTTCCTTTGTTGTGAGCTACAGTTAATTAAATCAAGATTTTTTTCCTTTTAGAATATCTATTTTTACACTCTGTTTTCATGTAAAATTGCTTTCATGTTCCCTGTCCTCCCACTCAACCAGTTCTTCTGAAAAGCACGCATGTTTATCTCTCTTAACATTGCTTACAGATCTCATTTCTCAATGCTTTGATTATTTTAGATGGCCTTTTCTGAATTCTAGCTTCCTGGTGCCAGTGGAAGAGAATTGCCTTAATGCAGTTCTCCTCAGAATTTTCTAGCTCTGTGGCTGCCTTGCCTGTGGCATTCCTGGCAGCCCTTGCCCATGGTATGCTCTTGGAAAAGGAATCAAGGGGCATATTCCCAAAGAGCATATACCAAAAGAATTATAAAAAAAAAGAATACCTCTAATACAGGATGATGTTGATATGCAAAACCCACACTAATCATAGCAGCTGCTGGTTTAGAACAAAGATCTGAGCTCACAGTCTCCTTATCTTAATGGAAATATGCCTACATGTGAGGCAGGAAGGGGCTCAGAGCAAGCTATATGCACTAGAATTAGCAGGATTTTCCCCTACAGAGGCCTCAATACTATTATTATTATTATTACTATTATTATTATTTATATCCTTGAACTGATATGAATGTGCTACTGTGAAGACATCCTTCATAAAACATATCCAGTAAGAGCTTTACAAATAAGGAATTATTAAAAATTTAGAAATATTATTATGTTAGCCCTGTCTTGAATTGTCTCCTCTTTCATTATTTATGCCATTAAAATTCATCTTAGCTTTTAAAGTGAACATCAATATGTCAGCAATGATAGAAATCACTCTGAATAGCCAGACAAAAAGTTTTGTGCCCTACAACGTGGTGGGAAATCTACCTGAACCCTTTCTGATCAATTGGAAACTGAGAAGAACTGGACTTACTTCAGTTGCAACAGTCAGGCTTTCACCTGTTGTATCACCTTTCTTGGAGAATTCTGCTAGCCTTTATCTTAAGACACACTTTACTAACAGGCTGCAGGACTGTTCTTCCTCCACAGAAATAACCTTCCTCCTGCCAATATTAACATTAGCTTTCAACTAACATTTAATTATAACTAAATAAAAATAGTCCAACAACTTTCAGTGAAAGTGTTTATCATTAAAACTTTCTCTTGTGCATTATGAAAAAAAAATTGATATGAAATATTTTACTTCGCAGAACATTATAATGCATACCCAGCTGTGCAGCTATTCTGTAATTTTATTTTGTCACCAAAGATTTAAAATGACTGTTTCTTACCTAAGCAATGGGGGCACAATGATGTAATAAAGTCACTTCTAATAATTCTTAATGGAGAAGCCCTGTTTTACCACATATCATTGTCTATAGTCATTTTTCATTGAGTAGAATCTTGCTTCTGTGACACTATTTGATTCTAAAATTATTCATAGTCAGGATCTCCTAGGAATATTACAATAAAATACATTTAATGACAGTAATAGCAATGGCTTAAGGAAAACTTTTTAATATTTCCTTTTCAATGTGAAAAATTAATTTTGAAATATCTGAGTTTCTCATCTTAAAATGTTGCATTTGTCATTATTGTTAATAAAAGTTTATTTAAAAGAGTAAGACATCTTTTTTAAGGTCCTTCAAAACATGCCACTCTAACTTTCATCTCAGCTGAACACCAATATGTATTTAGCAGCTTACAACAGCAAAGCCACCAAAAGAGATACACACACATAAAGCTCACTCAGATTTGCCAAGGATGGCTTCTCAGTTTATGTTTTTTACCCTCAAATCCTGCAGTAAAGCTCCGTTCAGCTTAGGAATGTTGTTTCCGTTTCCGTGTGGTGAGGATTTTCTCCTATATTCTGTTATCTTCACACACATTTACTGCATTGGCCTTATTTCAAAAAAGCACTTAAGCTTATATGTAAATTCATTCCTTCCCCAAATATATGTGACTTTGTGCTTACTGTAAACATATCCTTATGCTGCGTGCCTTCAGTGGAATGTAAGCACTTGTTGAGGTGCTGTTGTAGAACGCAGTGAAGGCACTGCTGGCCTTAGCGGGAGATTAAAATCAGGGCCTTACCTAGGTTTCAAGAAATAAAAGTCAATAAAGTTTCCAAAAGGAATGAAAGACACCAAGACCAAATTCTGCTTCAAACATTGCAGTACTGTTACTCTGCTTTTCACATCTGAAGGAAGACAATTCAGCTGCTAAGTAAATACTTATAAATTAAGACTAAACTAAGATTATTGAGCTAGCATTAAAAAAAATCCATCCTGAGTTGCAAGAGCTATAACTCTGGGTAAAATTTGGTCTTTTCTTCTTCTGTGTCTACAAATTTTGCCAGTATTCCAGATATTTTTGATTCTTTATTA
Organism: Pyrgilauda ruficollis; assembly: GCF_017590135.1. Classification (NCBI taxonomy): domain Eukaryota; kingdom Metazoa; phylum Chordata; class Aves; order Passeriformes; family Passeridae; genus Pyrgilauda; species Pyrgilauda ruficollis. Next base: position 510,871 of record NW_024512543.1, read on the forward strand.
ATATTCATTTATGAATGTTTCCAATCACATTTTCATCCTACATTGCTATTAGAAGCAGCCCAGAGATGGCTAAATTTTTCAATAGAGCTGCATACACATGGTACAAAAATGCTCATGTTTTCATCACTGCTCCTACTCACACTTCAAAATGCAGACTTGCTTACCTCTAGGGATTGCCAGAAAGCTTCAGTTCTTGTTGGATGCATGATTTGCACAGCAGATATCCTGAAAACATTAGAGTTCATAGAAACCACAGAGATTTTATGATTCCTTATGAAAAATAAAAAAGAGATGTGGCCAAACCACATTCCTTTGAGTGAAAAGTGGCTCCTGGTGAGACAAATGTGGTCTCAGAATAAGAAAATCAGTATTACAGAGCTAAAAAAAAAGCCCAAAAAACAAACAAAAAAAAAAAAAAAACCACAAAAAACCAAAAGCCCCCAAATAAACAAAAACATAAAATCACAGAAAACTATCTCTGAAAATCACATTAATTTTCAAATCTCTTGGAGGAAAAGAAATAAAATTTATTTTGCACAACACTGCCATTTATAACTTTTCAATAAGTAAATGAGTAATCAATGAGAAATGTTGTCCATCTTCTCTCTGCTCCATTGGCCTTTGCTAACCTAGGAGTGGAACCAGTTGCTCAGATGAAAAGATGGGGAGGGGGAAAGACATGAACAAATACAGCAAAAGGGAATTTCTGTTCCAAATTAAACTCCATTGTTAGAGAAAAATATTTTAAAACATTTTTCAAGATATGGGTATTTCCTTTAATTCCTAGGATTCACTGGCTGGACCGTACTGGAGAAGCAGCCTTAAGACAGTATGCTGAAATTTTTCTGTAGTTTCTGTAGTGTCTGGAATTACTTTCTAAATTTTGAAAAGGTTCCACTTCTTCATTTAGGAGCAACAGCCTTTTGTTTCCTGAAACAACTACACCGCAACTTGAACTGTTATTCACAAAGCTTATTTGGCTTCCCAGCCTAAGATTATTTTTGAACACTTCTTTCGCAAACATTCTTGTTTTTCATTCTTGCTCTATTATATTAAGAAATAAATGCTTGCCATGTTTTAATGCTTCCTTTTTTATCCAGCAAGGATAAAAAAATCTGTGAATATCAGAACTCCTTGGACACATAGTTGCAGTCATTTTTTGCATAGAAGTCTTCAAATAGGATGTACTCGTTTGTGGAAGGTGAGGTTTAGGACATGTCTATTGCAAAAAAAACTTTTGAAAAGCAAATTACCTTTTCTTGAGCAGTGCAAACCATTTGCACCCTTAATTTCTGTGATTTCATTTCTTTTGGTATTTCCTAATAAATTAAAACATAAACAGTTATAGCAAAGATCACTAGGCATCAGAAAAAAAATGCAATAATCTAATCCCAGAGGAAAACCTTGTTATATGATGAAACCCTTGCCGTGGAAAGCTTGGGAATCTTGGTGGGTGGAATCTCTCATTGTCAGAACTTTCAACAAAAGAGCAGCTGCAGATACTGAAAGCATTAAATAAAAAATTACCAACAAGCTGTCTTACCTGTGTGCACTCCACAGAAAGGAAGGGCAAACATGAGCAGGTAGTGCTTGTACATCAGTCAAAACTATGACAGCTACGGTGTAACATCTGACAACACTGACATGTGCTGCACTCCCTAAGATATTCCTCTAACTGAACCATAAAGAGACAAATAAATTAGTAATAGTACCTTGCCTGTCAATGTTCTATCTTGCAGGCTTCTCACACTGTTGATTAGCATTGTTTGAAGTGGTTCATCAATATGTTTACTTTCAGAGGAAAAAAGAAGAATGCTGCATTATTTTATTACCTTAAGAAAAGAGCAGCAAAATAAGGGGCACCTGATTCTTCATGATCATGTATTCATTTCTAGGAAAGAGACAAAATTCAGTATAATGCTTCCATACTAGTCAAACAGATCAGATTTTGTTTTCATTCATCTGCTATGTGGCAGATGAAGCTCTCTTAACCAAATTAGTATTCTCATATTAAAAAAATTATATAAAATCATATGGTCAGCTACTACCTGTCAGATTTTATCCATATTCCTGCTGCCTGAGACAAAGCCAGCACAATATTTTCCTATAATACTTTATTTTTTATAATATATATATTCTTGTTAGTGATTTTTTTCTTGCTTTTTTTGCAGCTGGAGGCATAATTATTATGAAAAAGAAGATGACTAGGAGCACCTGCATGTGCTAATGAGCACTAATGGCCCTGACAAGCCCCACCCAGAGCCTCCACCCACAGCCTGGCCTCTGGGCTCCATCTCGTTGCAGGGGTGGGCTGTGCAGGTCAGAGAAAAGGAAATCTGTGCAAGTAGAGATGAGTACTTGCACAAGTCATAAAACCTTAACTGACAATTAGTTTTGATGGGAAAATAATTGAATAACCTGTGTTGGGGTTTTCAGTTTCATTAAAGCCAAACTTTGTCCTGATTTTACCTAGGGTAGAGGTAACTTCTCCCCAGTAGCTGCTGCAGTGATGTGTTTTGGATTCAGAATGAGAATGGTGTTGTTTTTGCTAAGCCATCTCTATCCTAAGTCAAGGACATTATTTCCCCTTGTCTCATGCTCGGCCAATGAGGAAGTTCACAAAGAAACTGGGGGCAAGCGTAGCTGGAATGGGTGACTTGAACTGACCAAAGGGATATTCCACACCATAGAACTTCACGCCCAGTATATAAACTGAGGGGAGTTACTGAGAAGGGTGGCCACTCTGGATTTGGGAAGGGAGGTCTGGCATCGGTCACCAGGTGGTGAGTAATTGTATTGTGCATGACTTCAGATTTTTTTCCTTTTTATTATCATAATTATCATTATTATTTACCATTACTACTGTATTTTAGGAAAAAAAAATTAAAATAGAAGAAGGGCCTAGAATGGATTGATCTTTCCTCAGGGTGTCTGCCAACGTGGAGGTACGGCCTTTCATTCCGACTCTGACCCTAAAAAAATGGTTTATGGTCACAAAAATTCATGCAAGGACATCAGGTGGTGCAGGCTTAGCTTTCAGCATAAAATACAGGGGATGTGTCCTGAAATCCACATACAGCATGTTCTATATACATGGTTCACAGACATCCAGTACTCACCAATGTTTTATATCTGTGTATTATTCAGTGTCTCCAGGCCAACAGAAAAAATTCTAAATCCAGTGTGAATCTGAGACATTGTCAAATAAATTGTTTCCACATTTCCTTGTTCTACTCTGGAGCAGCAAACGTAGACATTTTTTCCCTCTTTTTTTCAAAGACCCAACTTCTTCAAATGTATTGGTTTTTTTTCTTCTATGATATGTTCAGTATTTGGTACATATCAGCCTGTTTAATAATGAGTCAGGACATAGATAGCTTTGTGCTTTCAGTTTTTCAGCTAATCTATGAATTACTTTTTTACAGTTGGACAAGCCCAAACTGATCTGCCTGGCTTATGCAGAAAAGATAACTTTAAACGTTATCATATCTTCTCCTTTTTATTCTGTTCTATTTTTATTTAGAATAGCAACATAAGGAATAGGAAATGTGATCACCAAGATTCACTTGTTAACTGCTTGGTGGATGAGGAAAAGGCTGTGGATGTGTCTTTCTGGACTTCAGCAAAGCCTTGGCCACTGTCTCCCACAGAACTCTCCTGGGAAAACTGGCAGTCCATGTCTTGGACAGGTGAACTCTTTACTGGATTAAGAGCTGGCCAGATGGCTGGGCCCAAAGAGTGGTGGTGAATGGTGCTGTAGTCAGATGTCAGCCAATAACCAGTGGTGTCCCCCAGGCATCAATGTTGGGTCCAGGCCTGTTTAATATCTTTATTGATGATCTGGATGAGGGGATTGAGTCTACCATTAGCAAATTTGCAGATGACATGAGGGGAAAGGTTGATCTGTTGGAAGGTAGGAGGGCTCTAACAAGACCAAGTGCCAGGTCTTGCACTTTGGACACAGCAACCCTGTGCAGAGAGGAAAGAACCTGGGGGTATTTATTGACAGCAGCTGGACATAAGCCAACAGTGTGCCCACATGGCCAAGAGGGCCAATAGCATCCTGGTCTGTATCAGGAATAGTGTGGCCAGGAGGAGCAGAGAAGCAGCTCTTCCTCTGTAGTCTGTACTGGTGAGGCAGCACCTTGAATTGTGTCCAGCTCTGGGCCCCCCAAGTTTTGGAAGGATGTTGAGACTCTGAAATATGTCCAGGGCAGCAAGGCAGAGGGAAGATCTAAGACAAAAAGAACTCTCTGATGAGGAGTGACTGAGGGAGCTGGGGCTTAGCCTGGAGAAGAGGAGCCTTGGGGGAGACATTATCACTCTCTACAGCTCTCTGAAAGGAGGGTGCAGCCAGGAGGGGGTCCATCTCTTCTCCGAGGCTACCTGGTGCAGAACAAGAGGACACAGTCTCAAGCTCTGCCAGGGGAAGTTTTGCTGGACATTAGGAAGAAGTTCTTCACTGAAAGAGTGATTAGGCATTGAATGGGCTGTCCAGGGAGGTGGTGAAGTCACCGTCCCTGGAGGTGTTTAAGAAAAGACTGGACATGACACTCAGTTCCATGGTCTGCCTGACAAGGTGGTGTTAGGGCATAGGTTGGACTCAATGATCTCAAAGGTCTTTTCCAATCTAATTGATTTTATGATTCTGTAAATGTCTAATCATCACTACAGAATTCTGCATCTTTGTGCTCCCTGACTTAACTAGTACATCCTGAAAACTCAACTTTCTTCATCATTGATAAATATCATTCTCTATAGCATAATAAGGTGAAATATCAGTCTGTCCACTGGGTTGTGGAATGCTACCTGTATGTTGAAGAGGTTGAGATATTATTTAGCAAGACGCTATTTAATCAAAAATTATTCAATAATTGCCTGCCTTTCTGGTTTTTGCATTTCGTGGCTAGGACAAGACTGTATTTATTATTTTTACAGAGTCTTCATGTAGCCACACTAAAGCCACTGAAGTAGAGGAATATCATAGTTGTCACTGAAAGCAGGAATGTCACAGTCAGAAAATACAGCTATTTATAATTTGATGTGCACACTACTGACATTTATTTGCCTCCTTGTTCACAGTCGTGTAGTTAATACTTTTACAGTTACAGCTCAAAACCTGCATAATTTGCATTTGCCTATTCTTGGTTACTTGTGGCTTCTCTATATTTTCCTTTTCTTTAGTAAGTAACTTCTTTTCAGTGTAAAGTAAGATGCACTACACACTTAAGTTTTTCCATTATTTAAATTTGGTGAGAGCATTCATCTAGTTTCTTGAAATAGAAAGTGTTCCTGGAGTTTTTTTCATGGGGAGTCTGTGTATATGGTTCTTTCTTAGCTGACATAAAATTTGGTTCCAGACTATTGTATTATGAGATTTTAAAAATTTCCCATGATTAACCACTGGTTAGCACAGTAATCAAAATGAACTTGAAGAGCAAGTGGAACACATTCCTAGCCATCATAATGACATTTTAGGAACTTTTAAAACTTTATTTTCAGTTTAGTCTGATCTGCTTGTATTAGTGAAATTATCTGTCATTACCTTCTTACCAATATAATTCCTGAAGACAATATATATTAGTATCTTACAATCCATTCAGGCTTTCCTCACTTGAACTCTTAAATTTATGATGTATCTTCCACTAGTAGCTGTCTACTTCCATATGCTTCTGACTCGGGTTTTTTTTCAGTAACTTACTTTTCTCTTATTCTCATAAAATCTCAATTATTTTGGGCCTTATTCTAAATTTTTTTCTGTATTCATGTTGGTAAATTCAGAAGAAATTATTCATTGAGAATACAGATGAAGCCTTAATAATGACTCACTTTCCTTATTCTTTATGCATCTAATAAAGCTTCATAAATCTTAAGTCTGATATAAAAGTCTAAAGCTTCTAATTTGTCAAAGGAGTGTAGAAAAGGTGATTAATAAAATTCTTGCTTTATGGATGGTTTAGGTCATTGACGTTTATAAATTGGAAAGCCATTTTGTTACCTATCTTAGAAGTGGCAATATGTGAAAATGGTTTCTCCTTTCAAAGGAGCAACATTGTGGGATTTTGCATGTTGACCTTATGATTAGCATTTGCAATATTTTTTGCCTTTATAAAGGCCTAAATAAGCAATTTACAGAAACCAAAATAAACACAAGAAACCCAAACACATGAGTGCACAGATGTAAGAAATTCATTCTAGCCTACCTGCTAAGCACAACTACTTCATATTTGAAAGTGGAAATAAGAGAGAACAGATGTACTGTTGTGGTGACATGACTACACCAGGCTTCTTCTGCCCTTGCACTTCACTTGTCATGGGGGTTAGTAAGGATACTTTATGTTGCAGTCCTATCAAAAGGATAGGTTCTTGCTGAAAATAATGTGTTCTTGTTGAAAGATCCTCATTGGAAACTATGCAGTGAGCAACCTCTATCTAGACCTTTTCACCATCATATGCTTATCTCAGAATATTTCATAAGCTAGGCCCTGCACAGAGGAAAAAATCCATAGCCTTTTTAAAGTTGTTGATTTAAAAGTTTTCTTTTCCTTGAAGCTATTTTTCAATATTGTGGTATTTAATATAGTGGTTTTGAAAATTTTGAAATTATTTTACTTAGAATTTAAGACAATCTTGAAAATATTTTGTAAGTGGATATGCAGTGGCTCAATATGCATTACTTATGTTTTGTTATGTTAGATAGAATGGGCTTTATGTATCTTACCTGAACCAGTACCATGGGATTTGCATGGGCCATAAATAAAGCAAAAGACCCCTTCAAGTCGGCCATCACACTCACCTAGATGGAGTGTATGGTGCCACAGGGCTCAAAGAGAAAAATGAGCTACTCATGAAGATGAAATAAAAAGTTCTGTTTCTTTGCCAGACGTAAGGCAGGTGTAAAAATTATTGGCCAGCTAACACATGTAAAGAATTGTTGTGGTTTAACTCCAGCCAGCAGCTAAGCCCCCACAGCTGCTCGCTCACCTCCCCTGTGCAGGGTTAGGGGAGAGAACTGGAAAAGTGAGAAAACCTGTGGGTTGATATCAAGAAGGCTTAATAAATAAAGCAAACTCTGCACATGCAAGCAAAGCAAAATACAAAATTAGTTCACCACTTCCCATGTGCAGGTAGGTGTTCAGATGTCTCACACATAAACACCACAACTTTGAGTGCGCCCCTGTTCATCATTCTTCCCCAGCTCCATATCCTGAGCATGATGCCACACGTTCTGGAATATCTCTTGGATCATCTGCAGTCATCAGTCCCAGTTCTCTCCCCTCTCAACTTCTTGTACACCCTCAGCCTTCTCACTGGTGGTGTGGAGGGCAAAGCTGAAAAGGTCTTGAAGCTGTGCAAGCTCTGCTCAGCATACCTGAATTATTAGGGGTGCTCTTGTCATAAATCCAAAACATAGCCCCATGTTAGCTACTGTAAAGAAAATTACGGTAGCTGTCTCAGCCAAATACAGTACAATAATGTAGTGCATCATAATATGTCAGTGATATTTACTTTAGAAAGTGAGTTTATGACTGGGTATTACATTTAATTGCTGTTCTCTTCAACTCTGGAATATGGTGACCATTCCAAAAAAGAAATAGATTGAAAGAATAGTAAAACAAACATTGCACTCATTAGGCAAAAAGAGTAATTTCTAATGAATATAACCAAAAAAATTTTGAGAGAGGAAGAAAAGTGAAAACACAGAGACCGAAAACATCTTTTTTTTTTTTTTTTTGGTTTTTTATGGAATTTGAGATTTTTTTTCTGCCAAAATTTCTAAAGATCAGACACAAGAAGTTGCTTGAAAGCCAGTTCAGAAAAGTGGCTCTGCTCAACTTGTCTATGAAACTTTGCTGTATTTTATGAAGAATTGTTATTTATCTGACAAAACTGAACAGTAGAGATCAATTATTTGTGAAGCACATTTGATGGCTCTGAATTTTCTTTGGATGGTATTGGAGTAAAAGGTAATATTACCCATATGGGTAATATTACCCATTGTATCACACTAGTTACATAAATTTCATTAAAATTCAGCTACTTCTCAGGACCTCTTTCATGCTGATGGAACTCTATTTTCCATACCTGTTACAAGGGGCTTGTGTCCTCACACCAGAAAAAAAGCCAAAAAAATAATCATTTATACTCCACATTACAAATTAATCAAATATATGTATGTAAATGCATATATATATATAGTGATGTCAGCAACCAAGAATTTGATTCTAATAATCTAGCTTTGATCCCATGATAAAACCAGACTGTCACTGATTGATTTCTGCTATAAAAATATTTGCAGGAAGAATTCAGAATAATTTTGGAAATAAAGACTCTACTAAGAGATTTATATTCTTTTGCGTATGCTTAGGGGCATGCAGCTATTTCTGTGGTTTATTTATTTATTTGATACTTCAAAATCAAATGAACATGTGTTTTCTGTATTCAGGCTTCCATTTATTCACTGTTAAAATGCATGAAATGTTCTCTAGTCTCTAGAACAGATTTAAGACAGAGGATGATTAAGCTGTTTTCTAGTTTCTCTTTGTCTTTGTGACAGAAACTTATATCTGATTGAAAATCTAGAACCATTCAGTCTTGGTATGCATGTAGTGGACTTCTGTCACCTTCTACTTGAATGTAGGATAAGTAAATCAAATAGATTTCTCCCAGTATCATCTCCCTAATAATTTGAAAAATATGAGCTCCTATTTGGGGAAAATAAATAATTTCTTTGCCATTGTCTCAACAGTTCAAAAGAAATGTAGCTGTCCACTCATTCATACATTCTTGAGTGCTAGAGAGCCACTTCATGACATCTCAGTTCAGCTTCCTGTGTGCCACACCTTAGCTTCCCTCCATAATCCTCCCTACCTGCTTTTCATCACGAACAGCCAGACAACAAAATTTTAAAGGAGAAACTAAGAGTGCAAGATTTTCAGCCTTGCCAGCTGGGATTTTCACACGGTTTCCCGTGAAAACATGCTTAACACGTTGAAGAAGTTATGGACACTGAGGATTTATCATATTATGGGTTGAAAAGGTCAATTCCAGTGACTGAATCTTTGTAGTTCCAGATCATGTTAGCAGTAAAAACATTACTGAGTTTTGTCCAGTACAAAACACTGTTTTCTTCTTGTATGTTATGATATCAGCAGTTACCTCAGAAACCATAATGGTGAATGATAATTTTGGGTACTTTTTAATGCAAATTGCCATAAATCCTATGCATTAATTAACCATTGTACATCTGTATCTGAGGCTGTCACTAGATAAAAAATTCAAGTGGTGAGGCATAGATTCACCCCTATTAAATGCTGATGCAGTCATTTAAGTTAAAAACGGGTATCTGTTACAGAGAGCAGAGAACTGGATTCTTGTAGAGGTGATACAGTCCTTAACTGGCCTGAACTGCAGTCAGGTGCTTAAAAAGGAAAAAAGGATGAAATTGGGTACTAAATATTAAGCCACTTGCCTATCCTTTATTTCTCAAAGCACTACAGAAGATATATAGCTAATCTCATTGTCTTCCTTTTTCTTCCATGGGTCATTCAGAGGAAAAAGGTTCAGATGTGTATGGGACAGTCCTATCAAAGCTGAGGCTTCCATACTGCAGTGAAGACATATTTTAATGATAGTCTCCCAAACCACAAATTTGCAGAATCTAAAGTGACAATACATCTGGTAATGAAAAGTAAATCCCTCTTTACATCTAAAACTAATACCTAAGCAGCAAAAATAATTTTAAAAAGGGCTTTTTAATTATTCTCCATAGTAACCTTTTCTTTTAGGATCACCATATGTACCCCATTACTCAGTGATCTCACTTTAAATTTGTATGACACATTAAGGTCTTATCACTCTGCATCACAAAGGGATACATTAAAATGCCACATATTTTACTATTTATGTTGCCTCGGCAATTAAAAAAACAACAACACCCCATACCATTAACAGTGATTAGTACTAACGTCGCTTAAAAAAAATGCAGCTCACAAGTGTAACTGGATAGAAGTTTGCTAATCTCAGATCTGTTGGTTGCTGCCGTCTTAGCCTGAATTAAATGATCACTTGCTAAGACAATATCAAAAGCATTGTCTTCTGTTTGCTGTTAGGTTCCTTCATCTTCCACTTAAGTTGTGACTATAGGCTGCAATATCTGACGTTAGTTAAGAATTTGGTCAATCTACACAACACTGATACTTGAAGATAAAGTCCCTGGGTTAATCAAATGGAAATAATTTCTGGAAGTTAGAGATAATCAAATTTGTACATGCAATGTAGAGATTAAATTGCCACAGTAAGTTTTAGAGCAGATGTGTGATACTGTAGAAACCTCTTTATAGCAGAATTTAAATCGCCCTTGTTCAGTAATGATATAGTTTATTAAAACACAATTTTTGTGGTGACCTAATTAAAGCATTCTATCAAAAACAATCAAAGGAGCCACTCTTTCACTGATGAGGTTTTCCAGCCTCTAAATGCAGCTCTGATGAAAGTACAGCATGAAAAATGGATAAAATTATGATTTCTGCTGACAAATTAGCCTTCAGCGATTGTTAATAAAGGAAAATAGGAATTTACACACCAACACATAAACTTAATAAGTGTAGACTCTCTTCTATTGCCTTTTGCAGCAGGTAAAGTGCACTATTATAACTATCATCCTCAAAATGTTATTAAACAATTCCGGGGTGAGAATTATATGATATTTTAGTTTTGGAAGCCTCGGAGCTAGACCATGGGCTCTTACTAACCTAGCTGTCTCTCCCCTGGGTAACTAATCTAGCTATCTGTCTCCTGGGTAGGCTGTGATTCCCTGCAGCCCTGCCAGAATTTTGTTAAACACACTCTTGGTTTTTCTGCAGTTACAGAGTGTAGTTCTGAACACTGCTACTCAGCAGAGGATTCACTATGCATCTAGCAGCAGCAGTAATGTTTACTTGGTCCTTTCAGATTTGGATTTATTGCCTAGTGACACAAAATAGGGTTCTCCTCACAATGCTTCAGTAGAAGAGATCCTAGTAAATCCAAAAAGTCACTGTAAGTTGTCATTTAGACTCTGCCTTTCAGACTATTTTCTGAAGCTGTATTTTCTTATGTTGATTATCATTGCTAACGAGCCTAAGAGAAATGGTGGTACCAACTTTACCTTGTGAATCCAATTAACAAAATCTGGCAGAATATTTGAAAATTAATTTAGATTAAAGTAGCACAATTTAGAAAGTGCAAAATTTCAGTTCATGTAATGGATCTTACTTGACACAATTATTTATAGACTATATCAATAGTTGTGGATAACACTGAATAATCTCTGTTCTATATTTCTTTCTCAATTGCATTCCCAAATTAGATAGTGAGGAAAAGATTTTTCAAGGCTTATAACAAAATATTTTTAACCTTTTAATAATACTTCCACTACAGCAGGTAAATCTTAGTTTAAAATATGTTGTAGCTCTGAAATTTATCTATTCCATTTAAAAGATGTGTAGGAAACTAAAAAAAAAAAAATACACTAATGATGAAAAAGCTCTCATCATTATTCTTTTCTAAGAACATATACTCTGTTCTTACACTTCAAAGATCTCAGAGTAATTTACAGTCCTTCCTTCTTTCCTTCTGTCTGATGCTGTGATACATCTCAGTTTTTCTGTACATGTATAAACTGAGGTGTAAATTTACTACCCAAAAGGGAGTGGCCTCATGCACATGTCTTACTGGGGATGAACAGTAACAGACACTGTCCCCCAGGTCATGAGCTAACACTGCCTAAGTGAGTGCTGCCTGGCATGGAAAAGTAACATCCCGGTCTGTGTGCTGGCACTTCAAGAACAGGGACAAACAATGGCCAATGCTCACATCTATGCCTTCATTGTGCTTTATCTGCTCATGCAGACATAGCCACTAAGGCTATATGAGCCCTGGAAATACCTGAATGAGATCAAAAGGTTAATCTTTAGGCCTGCAAGGGTTCATTCACTCTGCAGAACGCATGGTCTCTGGATATTTTTTTAAATTTTTAACTGACTGGTACTAGCTCTTTGTTTTTTGGCACAGCTCTTACATTAACATGCTACTCTCTTAATATGATAAGAGGTGCGTCTATCTGGAGCCTTGGAGAGTAGAGCAACAATGAACCTCTGTAACTGAAATGTTAATCAACACTTAAAGCATTTCATTTTTATCGAAATTAAAGAGAAAAACAATTAATTTAATTGGAAAATTAGAGCAATTGGAAAATTTGAACTAACAAGAGCTAGATGTTGGTTTTGAGAGAGGTGATCATTTTGGCTGAGTTTATATTCAGCACTGAACCAAAAAAAAGTTGAACTTATTTGGACACACAGAGAAATAGAACTGATGTGGCTGCACCTGTATCTTACATTAGGTGAACAAAGAGAAACTGAGCAGATCATGACCTGCATGTTTACAAGATACTGTCACCTTGTGTAATTCTTCTATGACATCTTGTATAGATATTTCATAAACCACCACACAATTGCAAGCTAGCTAATATCTCATTGAGAATTTTGTAAAAAAGTTCAAGTAAAAAAATTCTGCATATATTCATTTTTTCTACAAGGTGGCTTCTTTTCTGACATGGCTTTTTAAAAGCTGCTTGTGAAACATCAAAGCAATGCTCAGGAGGCATTCAAAATGCTAACTGGTCAAAATTATTTCTTTCTAACATCAGTTTTACATTTGACTTGAAAATTTGTGTGAGGGCATTTTTGTTTGTTTGGGGCTTCATTTTCTTTGTTTCACAGAGAGGCAACCATACCAGTTCATATTATGAATTAACAAAGACCTTGGAATCCAAATAGCATTGCCACTCTGGACTAATGGGAAAAAAAAAAGCCAGATAGAATAAAAATTTAGGAACTTCCTGTCCATGTGTGTAAACTCGGCCCCTTTATGCCTTTGGTTAGTTCATAACATATGGGGGGGCGGTGGGAAAAGGTTGTTTTTGGAGGTAATTTTATTTTCATCCACTACCTCAAACACTTTTAGACCCACACACTGCAGTGTGCTGTATGACACTCCAAAAAATAAACTAAGTGGCCAGAGCCTTGTACCTGCAATCTACTTGGTTATTTCTGAAAATATAGCAGCTCCTTATGATCAGAGCACTCTTGAGAATAATACCTAATGGTCTATGTCTGGCATCACCAGCTGTACCACACACTCGAGCTGGAGCAAGACAAGTAGCATGTAGCTCACTTGAAAAGTCCTTGGAAGGAGATGGTTGCAATGTCTTGTGTCTTTCCTTGTGTTTTCAGGAAAAAGACTTGGATATCCCCGTGTTCTGAGCAAGCAGCACAGAAGGAATTCACTAAGAGAAGAATATTGCCACACAGATATTCAAAATAATAAACTATGCAATGGTTATATTCTCACAGAACAATAAGAAAAAAAATCTTTAAACATTTTCAGTAAGGTTCTTTTCATTTGACTTTTGGTCACTACTTTACTGCTGTCCTCTAGCCCAGGCATTTTATTCCGATATATTGTGTAATTATGCTTTTGTGATGTGCTTTTTTATCACTCTTAAAACTAACTTCAGTACACAGTTATTTTAAAAAATAGTAAATTTTATTGGAATACTATAGGAAAAAGCTGAATTTTAAAATTTTAAGAAAAAGTATGGAGTAGAAGCTTCAGACTCATTTTTCAGCAACACTCCTTTTTCAGTACAACCTTTAGACATTTATGGACTGAAATGGGAAGTAGAAGATCCAATGTCCCAAAATCTGTTCTCTGAAAACTCTGGCCATACTACTGTCTCACCAAAAGGCTTTGTAAACATCCCAAACTTGAATCTTCCAGGGTATGACCTTTTGTCATTTTTTAGATTTACCTTTTGGAAAACTATTCCATATGAAGGACATAGCATAGGCTCTAGTTGTAAGTTCTTGAGTCCTGATAACCTTAAAAATTGAATATCAGGCCACTAATATTAATAAATGAATACTAACTTAGTTGTGTTTTAGGGTTGATGCCTTTGCTTACTTACAGGCTCTACAAGCATGCAAATATACTTAAGGTGGAAACATCAGATGAATGTCAGTAATACCCAGTGGATCTCCTTCAACCTTATTCAAATAATTTGTATGGCATTTGATAAAATCAGTGTCACTAATATGCAATCCATGTAATCCTTGACAACACCAGAAATATATGACCAAATCTAATTTGGATTAGTGTGAGAGAATATTTCTATAGAATGGAAAAGCAGATCTATGAGTGTGCTTTTCAAATCTCTATGTATATTCAATGATGGAGGTGTAAATTTCCTGTATAAAATTATTTGAGTTTTTACTTGTAGGAAAATCTGAAATCTTTAGACTCTGAGTTTTTGGGTTTTGGTTGCTTTTATTTTTTTTTTTCCTTCCTTCCTTCCTCTCTTTCTCTGCATTTTTTTTACTAAGAAATAAAATTGTGATATTTATTAACTATTAGCATTATGCATATAATTTTAAAAAACCCACATTTTGTTGAAATTTAAGGAGAAGATCAGTAGCAGTAAAGTCACAATTTCTTGAAAGGACTAAAAAGTTTTAATGTCATACTTCAACACTTTGATGTATTAAATTTCAGTTCTCCAGTCCAAAAAACTTCTAACTTTGAAATTTAAAAGCATTAAAAGCGTGGTCCATTAGATTAGGAAAAAAAAAAATCTTTGTAGTACTTTATGGAGTCCTTCCTTTTTTTTTTTTTTTTTCCCATTCTTGAGTCCCATGCAAGAATGTTAATGACCACAGGAGACATTAAGAACTGGGAAATCTTCAAAATCTCCAATTAGCACCCTACATTTTAAAGCTCTGTTAGTATAACATCATGGTTTCCTAATGCCTAATAAATGTACGAAAAATTATTGTAGCTATCCTGTAAAATGACTTCAGAGGTTTTTCTTTCTAGTGAACAGAGTCTTTTCAAGATGGAATTTTGGAATTTTATAATCACTTTGCACATACATACATGGAAAAAGTCTAGCGCAATATCCACTATTTTGCTTACAATTGCAAAATGTTTGTATGATGCACAATATCTGTTTTTCTAGGTACAGTATGATCCTTCCTCACACTTGTTCTTAAGTCTTGTAGATTGTGCATGGGAAAAGGTATGCAATTAAGTTGTTAGGCCCTCTTCCCTGATGTTATTAATTCAAGTTAGTTGAGAAGAAAATGGTGCATCTCTTTTTTTCTCTGTCCACATTACAAATGGTCTGTATAGCACCTGTGGGCAAGTTTGGCATATGTACCTATCTGCTGATACACGCCCACGTAACATGTGCCTTGCACTACATAAATTACTAATAAATACTAGGTCAGGTTGACCAATAAATTCCAGCTGCTTTGTACTGCCCTGTTCAATATAAACCAGCTGTATGCAAGTCTCATCTGGCTGATTCAGATGGATTTACAGTTATTTTGACTTGGCAACACCACACAAATCAATCCCCATATATTGATGAGACCTGGTGAATATTTCCTCTGAAATCACACAAAATGCATAAGAAAATGTAACCTTTCAGCAATTATTTTAAACATCCACTTTAAGAATCTGAATCTGAGGAGATAAGGTCACATTAGTAAAGATAGCCAGTAAAGGTTAACCATTTAAATCATACATCTGTAAGAAGTTAAAGTACACTACAGCAATTAAACTCATGAATATAGGTCAGCACTCCAATCCCATGTCTGGTTTAATCTGATCTACAGAAAGGACAACTTTTAAACATTTTTTTTCCAGAGCAAGTTCAATGGGAAATCAAAATATCTGAAAAAAGGATGAAATCCATTTTGTTAGCAAAACAAACTTCATCAGAAACAATCTTGTAAATGATCTGTAGCTTAAAAACTTACTTCTGCCTATTCCTGGAAAATATCTTTGTAAGATCAGAGGCCTTTTAAAAAGCAGAAATGTCCAACATCTGTTTCTGTGTTTCATGAAGGCAAGACAAAGATAAATTAGTACCATATGTGGAGCAATATGATTCAAAAATCCAGATTTGTTGGAATTTCCAAAAATAGGTTTCCAGGTTTGTATAATAAATAAAATCAGGGATAAAGGATTTTTTTTTTAGTAGTTATCCTGAAAAATTAAGAAATTCCTCAATCAAAAAATAGAAAAGTATGGTTTATATATAATACAAAATTTCTCTAATGTTTAAAGAACTGTGGTGTAAATTAAGAGTCTTAAAAGAATCATGCAATGAAAGTATTTAGACTGAATGATGTCTTAGAAGAATCAAGACAAAGTAACATAAGAATATTGCCATTTGCCTTTGGCATTTGTATTTTTGTTTATTTTAGAAAGACCATAGCCTTTCAAAAACCTCTTCTGTCAGGAAAGATTATGTCCTAGGAAGGTTATGTCCTAGGCTGTGGTTTGTAAATTTTTCTTTTCTTTTGCAGAGGAGTCTTCATTTGAATATTCCCATGAAGAAAGAGACAATTCACTTATCATGGGCTCCTGTCAGTTTCCATGAACAATCAGGTTACATGGTGTAAACAAAGCAAGATGATGATGTCAAAAATCTCTCAAGTTCCATGGTGTAGTAGATACTGGATGTTTGAGATTGTTGATGGGCTATTTGGTAGATCACTATCTTTGTAACTTCACATTGTGTCTTGGGGTACCACTGCTTTCCAGATACTTGGCTTCAAAGTTACCTCAGCCATTTATTTTTTTATTAGCTTTAGGTTCTTCCTGGATTTGTGTAGCCCCAATATTTTCCCAGGCATGGGCTAGAATTTGTTCCTAGATATTTGTAGAGTAGGTTCATTCCAAAGGGTTAACCTCTTTCAATGGTAAAGGTAGTTCAGGTTTACACTGTGTCTGAAAGAACAGGATGAGCATCAACCACCAGTGTTGACTCTATGTAAACCCAAATGTAATGCCTAGTTGCTGTAAGACATGAGGTGCAGAAGAGATGGTGGATTTTTTTATTTCTTTCAGCCACAGAGATTAAACAATCCAACTGAAAACGTTTACAGAATAAAGCAGTAACTAAAATATTGCAAAATTAAGGGAAAAGCCCAAGATTTTGTCATAAGTTTAATTGATTCTGAAATTTGATGATATTGTAGGTAAAGAGAAAATACATTTAGTTCTCAAAAAATAGCATGGTTAATGGATATGCATCCTCCTATGAAAACAGTGTTCAAAACCAAATTCACATAGAAATGCAAAACAAAACCAAAACAAGCAATACTCCAAAGAAACCAACCAACCAACCATCCAACCAATCACAACAATAACAACAACAAAAATCCCACCATTTCCTCCTAAAATGAACTAAGAAAATGACCCCCCACCACCATGTCATGTTGTAACAGTCAGTCCCATGGGGTCAGTGCCGCTGTGTTTCAGCTAGACTGGTAAAAGATGAGTGATTTTCACACCATATTGGTTTTCAAAGTGTTGCTCACAGGCCAGGGAAAAATCACTGCTCTAGATTACACCTTGAGACTTCTGCAGGGCCAGATTCAGCTTTTCACCAGATTTAGAGCTCATAAATCTTGCTCAAAAAGACTAGTAAGTTTCTAACACTTTCCCTTCCCTTTTAAACACAAGACTATGAAAAACAACTAAAAAAATCATTAGACACAAGTGAGTGTTAATGATTTGTGCAGTGTAAAATGTGGAGCAGAGCTGTAAAGATTTTCCTTACTACCACTATGCATGTTTGTTGCATTTCTGTATCTGTCCTGAAGGGTCTGCATATTATCTATTAAGGGACCCTGAGATTGGCTCCGTTGGGTAGAGCATGGTGCTAATAACATCAGGGTCATGGGTTTGGTCCTCACACAAGCCATTCGTTTAAGAGCTGGACTCAATGGTCCTTGTGGGTCCCTTCCCACTCAGAATAGTCTGTGATTCTAGCCACTTGTATAATAATTTTGGACAAGAACAGGTTAGGAGAGGGTGAGCAATTAGTGGCAGAGAAGACTCTGGCACCTTTCTCATTCATTTCAAAGTGTTTTATTCCCAACAAATTAATTTCAAAGTGTTTTATTCCCAACTCTCCAGTGATGTCAGACTGGACTTACTTACAAGGATGTACCTGAGAGTGTTACATGATTCTCCTTTTTGAGAACTTGACTAAACAAGCTGTTCTCAAAAGGTTTAAAAGAACACTTGGGAACAGTGTACACACACAGTATTACTAGAATTCACCTGCCATAATACTTGATGTTGCACTGAAAATTTATCTTGAAATTGTTTTTTAAGCAGGCATCAAAATTATACATTGAATTTTCATTTACAGGTGCTAGATGACTTTAATTTCAAATAATGCAGAAAGTAATTGCAAACAAACTCTAGATTCAGAGCTTGAAGATCAGACTCGATCTTCAAAGAAAATTCATATGGTTTGGTTTACTGTTAATATATAGGTTTTCAATGAATTTCTAAACTCTCATTTTGAGATGGAAGTGCCCTTACTATGACCCTCTCTATCAGAAAAATGTTCATTTGCAGTGAAACATATGGTTTTCTGACTTTTGGAAACAAAATGAAAACTGAACTTTCTCTAGTCATATTTTATTTTAATTTTTGAACTTCAGAGATGTGGAAATCTCACAGGAAGTCCCCACTAGAATTTATAATACTACTTTTATTTGGGGTTTTCTTGTGTAGCTCCAAAATATTTAAAAATATTCCCTATATACATCAGGAAAAATAAGTGGGGAAAGTCAGGTTTTATATGCAAATTATAACAACAATGACTACTGATAGATCATATTAGGAATTTTTTTCAGCATTGGGTGGACATCAGAAAAGAAAATCTTAAGAAAAAGCAAGAGAGGATGTTATGATACAGTCAATATTTTGGACGGTTGTATTATTTTTGTTTACTTACATTTCATATGTAAATAATAGTACATATACAATTTTTTCTTGCTGAGAAATGACTCTCAGTATCATCTGATTTTAAAACATCAGCAGTTTGAGGAAGTGAAATTTAAATCATTCAAGTCAGAAGAGCAAAATATTTAATACACCAATCATATAAATGTGTACTTTAAGCATGCTGTTTATAATATCCTAATGTCACAATGGACATCAGCACTAAAAATTTGCTCCTCTATCACAAGCCCTTAAAAAAATAGGACATAAGGCAGTGTGGCTGCAGTGAGCAGTTGAATGCCACTGTGAGTTCTTTGCCTATGTTTCTAGCTTTTCCCCATCAGAAGGCTCCAGACTGCATCTATTGGCATGATCTCTGAGACTAACAATTTAGAAAAGGTTATAAAGGGTAGAGTGAGTGACCCTATTTGCATCACAAGGAAAGTTCTTGTAAAAGTGTAATATTTTATATAACTAATTAGTCCTTCTTTATCATTTTGTGCTGCATTGTACCCTTGCAACTTTGACTTAACGATCAAGTCTTTGCAAAAATGAAGACGTAAGAGAAAACCAAAATACTGAATAATCTCTTCTATTTTTTAGCTATAAATAAAGAGCAGAAAAAATAGTTGCAAAACTATCAATTCTAAGGTAATCACAAGTGTGATAAAAAGCCCAAGTGCTTAGTAACAAAGGAACATATAAGAATAGAATCGTGTAGCTGGTGCATATATACTTAAAAGTCTTGTATCAATCAAGAGAATGATTTCAGTAACTTCACTTTTCACTGAGGATCTGGACACTGCCCTTCAGCTGGACAAAAGCAGCAGCACTGGAACTCATGCTGCTGCTGCATACATGGGCATCGCAACATACGCTGATTGCTCACCTTTATGCACAATTAAAGAGCTGCAAAGGACCTAATGTCACTCTACAGGGAGCAGTCATTAATGTCTAACCTTCATTATCCAGGATAACCCTCTCCTTTCCTGACAGTTTATATGTGACAACTTAGTCATCTGAGTTCCATTCATTCTCACAGCACGCATTCAAGTTACAGTACTTGAAACTAAGTTGACTCTTAGGAATGATCCATAGATGGTTTGAATTCCTGCCAAAGACAATATATCTTCTGAAGAAAAGAGAGAAAGAAAAAAGACAACACAGAAAAGCAATAAAAGAGTAAGCCTTATGGGAAGAGCAGCCTCTTTTCCCATAAATGATGAATCAATCCATTATATTTGTGATAATCAATACCATGGATCCTCTTCATGTCAAGGTAAAAAAAAAAAAAAACCAACTTGGTAAAGAGACAAATCATTATTAATTCATTCATTGCAATAACATTAATCACGACCAGCTAATGTGATATTAATGTGGCTGTAATATGTACTTCCATAGATACAGATTTCACTGTAATATAGGAATTAACTACTGTACCATGGTTTAAAGAGTTATGTAAATTGATAAATAACACCAAAAAGCTTTTTAAATAGGAGTAGGCATGAATCTATTGATGTGCTACATTTTGGTGGAGATGGGAGGGTGCCCACATCCTGCTCCCATGCCCACATTTGCTGGTATATTAACTCTCTGCTTTGCATTTTCCATGAGTTATTACCTACAGCAATAGCCAGTCAGCTTTTCAACATTGTGGTCTTGTTCCAGGAAGTATTGATGTGGGAGATTAGTAGTTCTGGGAATGGAACCAAAGCTGTGAAGATGCTCACTGGTGCCTAGGAGGAGTTTGGGAGTCATGTGTGCAAATGATGCTCTGAACACCCTTCCACACCGAGGGAGAGGAGAGATTTCCAGATATGCCTCCCATAAGAATCTTCAAAACTGGCTTCTGCCATATAGGTATTTTTTGGGTAATAATTCAAAACAGACTCATCCTATGTGACCAGTTCTTGAGTGTGGTATGGTATGGTATGCTATGCTGTGGTTTGGTATGCTATGCTATGCTATGGTATGCTATGCTATGCTGTGGTTTGGTATGGTATGGTATGGTATGGTATGGTACAGGGGACTCTGGCAATAGAAAAGGACCCTCTCCTTTCCCACTCAGCACAGCAGTGAGTTCAGCAAGGAATTGCAGCCCTATGCTGAGGATGTCAGCAGTGCTGAGAGCCATGTGTTAATGGAGAGCAGCCCAGTGAAGGAAAAGGAAATATCAGGATGCATAAGAAAAACAATGAAACAAAAATAGTAAACCACCTTTCTACTTAAAACACTGTATAGATTCATTGTATCCCTAATCTCACTTAACATTTATATTCCATGGAAAGTTGTAAAATTCCAAGATGATGATGAAAATTCCACTTTGAACAGTAAATTTTACTAAATCTCCAGTAGTTCCTTTCAATCAGTATTTTTATGATTGAAATTACCTGTAGAAAATAAACAATTTTCTGATATAATCTACCTGTTTTTTCTTTGAATGAGCAGGTTTAAGGGCAGTAACAAGCTTGTAGCAGCACAAACTCTATATATGTTTGCAGTTCTGGGGTGTTGGTTCATATTTGTAGACACCTGACATGCACAGAACACCCATGTTGAACCAGTTGTCTGTAGTATATTAGTCCCAATATTTGCTGTTCACACCAAAGTCTGTTGTAGACTAACTTGAAATATTTTCACAACAAACTAATACAACTATATTTAGCATGAATTATCAAATTTTGTGTCTGACAGTTTGTTGCTCAATTCAATGCCCAGTAATGCAGTTTGATCTGCTTTGGTAACTGGAAGCGAAAATTATTGTGTTTTTAAAAATATTTTGGAAATTCTCCCTGCCATCTTGTAATTTGGGATCATTTCTCAGACCTCTGGATTTTTTTTCTATTCTTTAAAATCCAACTTTGTATATAATTTGCAGATTCTTTTTATCTCATGTGAGAAGACAAGGGGGAAACAAATATTGCAAAAAGTTAAAAGTCATGAATATAGTTTGGAGCCATCAACAATATTTGTGCCCAATACTATAGCCTATTACCACAGGAGGTTCTTCCTACTATATTTTTAATTAGCAAAACTATTAATAACTTCTGTACCTTAGCTGCTTATCATAAAGCTGGTCAGTTAAAATTTCCTGACTTCCATTTTTGTCTGTCCTGTCTGATAACCCTCTGGGAAAGCACTTTTTATAAGTGCATAATACAATAGGAACTAGATCATCGCTGACATATTTACTAAGATCCTATCAAATGGTCATGAGCAATTACTCAAAAGGGGCTTTGTCAATGAATGAGATTTGTGATAAGCTGGGAAGGTTAATATTTCTGTCAAGAGCATAGATATCTATTCATTGCATAATCAGGATTGCCACAGAAATACCTCAATATTGTTTTTTACAGAAAAAGAAGAGATTTTTTAAAGTATTTTGTTTAAAATCTCTGGTATATGATTTTCTCCTATCTTCTGAAGGGCTTTGTAGCAGCAGAGAAAGTGATACACCTGGAGGTAAAGGGGCACAGTGGACATGGGATAAAATTTGTCTAGTCATAAGTATTATTTTAGCTTCAGGAGATGTCACTGTCATATCCATGTGATATTAATTTAATAGTATTTTTATTTACCTTATTACAAACCAGGAGAAAGAAGACACAGTAATTTTAAGAATATTTCATATTTTATGAGAGGTTGTTTAAATTGACAGAGGTATCTTGAAATAATTCATTCAAATTATAATGTTGATTTTATTTCTCTTAGCTATTTCTCTTCTTCTTTTAAAACCATGAAAGGCACATGAAGATAAGAATAACAATGGATCACTTATTGTTCTTTCATCTCGATTGTTTTAGCTTCAAGTATTTTATTAATAGACATGATTTTCGGTATGATTCTGATACAATGCTGGAATTGGAAAAAAAAGAACAGAGGATAAAGTGAAGGTCAGTAACTGTTATTCTCATAATAAATCACAGGCATCTTATATTTTAACCTTATCTTGAATTTTCCTAGCGAATAGATTGGGAATTTCCTTTTCTTTTTTTCTTTTTTTTTTTTTTTTTGAGAAACAAGACCAAAATATAACATTCCTGAAAACACTCACTAAGCCTCCAAATCTCTTGATGATACCCAGAAACATGGTGTTTCTTGGTTTGTTTTCTTTTTAGAAATGGAAAAATAATTATAAAACATATTGTGCTAATAAATCAAAAAAGGCGCTAGAAATAATCTCATAAAATGTTATGGCTTAAATAATGCCCTTCATCAGTATTCTTTGTTTAACATTTTATGTTTATTGATAAATGAAGATGCATTTAAATAATTCAAACAAAACATTAGCTGCAAGCAAGGAATTAATAATTGATAGGACTGGAAGGGCTTTTTTTCACTTGGGAAATAGATAATATTAGCTTAATGTGGGGTTGTAGGAACAGAGGAAATGTAATGGATCTGCCTGCTTTAAACTGATGATTGTTATTGTGGTCTGAAAGTTGCTACAAAGGCAAAAGCAGGACAGCTCTGTAACAGCAATACATTTCACTCATAGGAGCTGACAAGGCAAATGTGGTTTGATATGCCAGATTTATACAGGGGAGGGGATCTAATAAGCTTAACACACACTAAAGGAAAAAAATACATGCTGCTAAACCTGTGTCTGAGAATTTTCAAATAACAAAACCTAAACAGTTTCGGAGTATAAAAATGTTTGGGTTTTTTTTCACCTCAGTTTAATCTCTTATGATTACCTTCATCCAGAGTTTTCTCTAAGTCAGGGATCCACTAACAAGGATATTGTAACACAGAAGCAAATGCATTCTCAAGGATTCTCAGAAGAAGAGCATTTAGTCTAGAAACTCTCATAATAAGGTTTTATTTATGTTTGCTTGCCAAGATGCCAAACTCTTCCAGCTGTGCATTTGAATGTGGAGATGTAGAAAACCAGTTTTGTCAGGTCCTCTCTCTGGAAGGAAATTTCTGTTGGTGATCCTCAGGTTGTGTCTGGTGATAGCAAAACCCACAGAGTTACTTTCAAATTAGCTGCACAACTTCCGTTTCATTTGCTCTTGATGATATAAGATTTATGGTGATTTAAAAGTCTACCAAATTATATTTTCATTTCTATATGGCATTTGTGAATCTACAACACTTTACACTCTAGCAGCCAGAATCTGTATTTGTGCATGTAATGTGAACATTTGACTTCATTAGTTTGATATGCAGGACAAAATTTAAAATAAAATGAAAAAAAAATTATAGTAGAAATCTATAAAAATTTCATGGATGCTAATAGTCCAAAGCATATAGTTAATGTTCTTCCAACCAAAATCTTTTTGACAGTCACAAACAAGAATATGAAATGTGTAATCTGATCTGAAAACCAATACCATTTTTCAGGTTTTAAAAGTAAGTTCGAAAGATCACAGCCTTATCGTACTTGATCATAACTACTAGAAATCTTGCCATTATGATACCAGGGTTTTATTTAAAGGTAGTGCTAGAACAGCCAAGCACTTCTAATAAAAGTATTAAATAGAGCATTCTTCATTACTCAAACCGTTGTATCTTGTGTCATCACTTACTAAAGATGAATGTGCCATATTACTGAAAATGAACAGTTGTGTTTTCTACCTATTTTCTGCAGGGGTAAATGGTCATAAAGGGATCAAGGCAGTGAAGAATCAAGTTCTGTATCTCTAGTTATGTGTGCCAAGTTCATACCTGAACATCTCCCAGAATAGGTTTTCTGAAGCAGACAGATTGTAAGCCTGCACAAAATTGGTTTCAGAAATGCAAATGGGAGAAAGCAGCTTTGTTTTCCAGCCATTGCAACACTCGACATGACATTTAGATAGACTTGCTTGCATTGACAGTAGGCACATATGTCTACTATTTTGTTTTAAAATATATGTATTGCTTTTAATAACAACATTACAGCTGTTCACAAAATGACGCCTCTAGACAGAAGCACTACAATGAAAAAAGAGTATCAACAGAAGGACTGTATCTGCATGCAACTCTGCAGTTGCCAAGAAATGAAGATATAACATATGGTCATTTTGTAAAGGTGAGCTGAACAAAAAACAAGCAGCAACCTAGCCAATTTTTGTCATTTGAATTCTCCTGTTCAAAACCCAATTTACTTTCATATGACTCTTGCTAATTTGAATGATATATTTATTAAAATATGATACAACCAGCCCTGCAACTGGGAAAACAATTTAAAAATAAATTTGTGGAATGGTACGTTGCCAATTTTTCACTTGTCTAGAGCTATCCTTTAAAAATTAATGTATAATTTTGCAGCAGAAGAATCGAATGCTATTAACAGCTTGCTAGTGTGAAGAGAGGAAGTTGTAACTTATATTAAATATCCCACTGTTGATATGCCTATGAATGTCTTCCCTTGATTTATCTGTTTATTGAACTGCCTTGGAAGGGCCACTTCTCATAGGAATGCATGGGGGAATGTTAACATAACCCAAGACTCTTTCATAATCTTTCTGGACATCACCCAAAAAATGACAAGATTTAGGAAAAAAATTATAAGATTGGAAATGTTTCATTTCCCACCAGAGCAATTTATAGACTGTAGGGAAAGTGTGGGCTCCAGACAAGCTGCTGGTTTAGGCAACAGTACTGTTTTTGTACCCAAATAGCCAACAAAAATTCATAGTTGTGTGGGCTTTTTTCGTCAACAGAAAAAAAATCAGATCCTTGATCTAATTCTGCTTACTGATAATGAACATATATATCTTTGGCTCCCTGAGTGCCTTAGGAAAATAACAGGAAGGAAGCTTTTTTTCACTTACAGCACTATATCCCAAGCTGCTCTTTCCTTGCTTTTTTTGCTATTTCAGATCTCTTTGCAGATGCACTGTAAAGCCCCATTCATGCATGGTATTTTCTCAGCATTTCCTCTCTTATTGTCTAGTTCCCTATGTTTTATTTGTCCACAAAGTCAGAACCTTTACAAACAGAAGCTTAAATTTATTTATTTTATGTTTTTGGGATTCTGAAAATGCCTGTGCTTAGAATAGAAGGCATCACTTTTCCAACTGCCTTAAGACTTTTGTTATTTTAACTATGTTACACAGAGAAGTTTCACTCACTTGCTTTGTTTCCAATGCATTTCAGCTCTGTCCTTACCACGACTATTCATAATGAAGGCTAACAATACATTGCAAATTGTTTAGTCCCAGCTAAGAGCTATGGTGTTTGTTAGAAAGACCCTGGTGTTATTTGGCCATCAGAGTTGGCTTAAAGAACTCCTCCTCTCTTTACTGCACCTGAATTCTCAAATCTCAGTTCCTGTAATTCAGGTTTAAATGATAAAGACAATAAAGGAATTTTAAAAATATTTGTATAGAACAAAAAAGAGCTGTGCATCCCATTTCCATAGCAAAACTGCTGCAGCCAGTACTATTTGCACAAAAGATTTGAGCAAAAATGTTAATACATTAAAATGGAAAGAAATCTATCAGGCAGAAAAAAATCAGGACTCACTAATTAGGACAGTGCTCAGTTATCTCCATCTAAGAAGCATCTTTTGCTTTAGGATAGATGTTATGGGGAATATGAAACAAAATATCCAGCAGCACCATTTTTTGGTTGATCAGACTTGGGATCACATTTTAGTCATTTCTGCAGGGGAATCAAATACCCCAGTAGTTCCCCTACACACATTGCAGAGAGAACAATGAGATCTTCTGTCACTATTAGGATCTTCCTAGAAGAGATTTTCAGTTTAACACACTGTTTTTCATGGCTCTAGGTTGAAGGAAATACCATTTAGCTGCTAAATTTCAAATATTAAACTGAACCCATGGTACTTTTGGTCTATTTTCTGAGAAGAATATGATGCCCAGAGTCCACTGCACAGCCATTGCAGGAATAGCTCTCTTGAATGCACAGCAGCCCCACTTTCCAACCTACCCACTCAAGTACAGTCACCAAAGTCAATGAACATCTGATAATTAGGGGGAATGATGAGCCAGCCCTTTCTCTTTATGATAACAGGAAAAATAGCTCATGTAATACAACACTGTACATCGATCCTTTTTTGATCAAGGGAAATAGATTTTGCAGAGGCATCAGATAATCAGGAAAAGAGGCGAGAGTGTATCTCTACACAGCCTTGATGAAACAGTCCCTTGTGCATTAGATACTGTTCTGGTCCCTTCAGTGCTCAAAAATATAGACAAATAAAAGTGAGTGCAGCACAAGCTGAAGAAATGAAAGTAATATTTAGAGCTGTGATCTCAATTTAAGAAAAGCTGAATGAAAAAACACATTACCTCGAGTGAGGATGAAGTGATAACAGGATAACTATCTTTCTATTTCTAAAGATACATTGGGTAAAAAAAGAAAAAAATATTTATGGGGCTATACCAGAAAAACATGATAAATTTTAGTAAGGGTCAATTTTTGCTGAATATAAGAAAAGACTTGCTTAGCTTTCCATAGGCTATGAAATAGAGTTTCTCATGGGAAATGGAGAAAACCTGGGACTTTTCAGAAAAAAACTGCATAAAGCACAGAAAGTTTTACTACAGTGCTGCAGATGTGACTTTCTTTTAGTTCTAAATTTGTGCATGTGTGTTACAAAATATTTGTTTGTGCATCCAGCTACTTATTGGCAACTTTAGCTATTTTATGGCAGCTTTGTATAGCAGTTTCCTTATTCTGATTTTCCCCTTTTTTTTTTTTTTAACTGCCCTTCTCCTAGGAGATAATAGTTCTTTAATACAACTTTTTCTATTTTAATATTTATGTTCTGGAATAATGAAGAACATAAAAATATTTTTTATTCATTATAAAAAAAATTATAGGTATTTATCATAGGGATGTTCATTCATTGGAATGGAATTTTTCCATGTAATTTTAATTCAGTAGACAAGAAGGATCTCAACAGAACATTTAATTTTGAAAATTCAATCTGACATTTTTTCCTCAGAATTTAGATATAAAGTTAGTTTAATTATTTTCTTTACTTTTTGTCTAATTTAGTACCTATCCCTAAACTTGTTAAACTTCCCAAGAAACAAAATAAACATTTCCTCTTCATCTTACTAGAAGCATACTTAATTATCCTACTTTATAATGTGATGGTTATGCTATGTTATGTTATGCTGTATTATGCTGTGTTATGTTATGTTATGCTATGTTATGTTATGTTATGTTATTTCTGCTTCAGTGTATTCAGAGGTTTTCCAAGACACTCGCTGTAGCTTCCTGATTCTGAAAGAATGTCCTGTTTCTCTGGTCTGCCTCCTTTCCAGCACTGAATAATGATAAACAGATCTTGCAAAAATCTTTTCACTGATGTTTAAACTGAGGAACAAAATTCAGAGAGAGATAAGGTATCACTTTTCACCAAACATGTTACTCTAGCTGCATATCCTACATCTTGACTTGCTGCAATGTTTATAACAACACATTTTATGTATAATGCCATGAAGTGATGACAATCTGCTCTACTGTCATGGTGTGATGTTGAATTAATAGGAAACAAGGTGAGGGCAGAGCAGGCAATCATTGTATGTGTTAACTTCATGATTAACCATTGGGTTCTTAATAAAGTCTTACTCTACATAACAGACTGCCAAATATTTTTGTCACTTCTACAATATTTTGTCAAAATATATGACCTTGAAAGTCACCTTTGAAGTTATCTTAATATTTCATGCAACTGAGTCTAATGCAGCTTTTATGAACTTCAGTGAGAACACACCTGATGTGTAAAAAAATCCCTAATAGTGAGTGAAATTCCTAAAAATAGATCATATGCAGTGAAGTGTGTTGCAAGAGAATGCACTGCATTTCTCTCAATTTAACTAAACTTAGTTCATGTTATTCATTAATTATGCTAGAATGTTTCTCCTTAAATAGAAAATAGAATAATTGGTAAATAGCATTTCCATCAAAGTTTGTGAAATCTGTTTGGCAGACTACAGAGATCAAAAGCTCTTGCTCAGTTTAAAGATCATCAACTACCTCCTGCAGATTCATTAGTTGCTTGTCTTGCTGCACTAGTTCAAGAAGAACGTCACACATGTCCTCACTGCAGAGAAGACTTGTCAAGACACAAACCAGTCTGTCCTAATCTCTCAGCGCAGCTGCGCAGACCGTTTGCATCCACGGCGTGTGAGATCATCAGCCACTCTTGCATGCAGGCCAGACTTAATCTAAAAACCTCAGGCTGATGTTCAGTACTTGTTGATACGATTTTTGTCTCCATGGTAAGTGAACTAAAGTCAAAACACAATATCACACTGTAAGAGATAGGGGAGGATCACAGCAAACAAAAAATTCTTTCCCTGTGAAGCTTACACACCAGGTATGAACAAGAGATAGAAAATATAATATAAACATATAATAATACTGGTTGTTTAACAGTTAATCATCTCAACAAAAAAATTTAATACATTTTTATTAGATATCATGTAAAATAAAGTTGAAAGAAGAGATTGATTGTAGACAGAAGAACAGTTTCACAGATACTGTTTCAAAGCAAGTGGATTAGCCAGAAGGAAAGAAATAAGGAGCTGACTTTAAATTTAACTAAATAAAAAATGAAACTCTGAAAAGGAGGCTAGCTAGAAGCAGTTATTAATATATTGACAGTAATCCAAGGTGATGAAGTGGGATTAGGCTATGAAGAATCTGAAGAATCTCAATGGGCCATGCTCAATGAGATAAAGTTTTGTTCAGGGTCCTTTTATCGAGAAAATTTTGCCTGCTCATTCCTCCTGAATTCAGTTAGAAGACTGATGAGGGAGCAATGAGTAAAAGCACTCACCCTCAAAAAGGTGTAAGCAATACCTAACCAAGCTGTTCAATGTATAATTTCAATACATATTTGACAGACTGCCCTAGATCAGAGTTATGGATGGTAACACAGTTTAGTGATACTACAAGCCTTCAGTTTTGCACATTTGGCAGATGTCTGTGCTTTACTATCTGCATCTGTACAATATGGCTGAGTGTAGTCTGTGTTAATCAGCATTAGGAATACATTATCTAGAATGTAAATTATTTAAGATATATTTATTCTCAAGCCTTTCAGGTTCATTTTTGTTAGCAACAGGAACATATTATTTCAATAATATGGAAGCTAAATATTGTCACAGCCTCATTGTTATGGATCAAAGTTACCCAAATACTTATTGTATCCCCAGAATTATGCCATTTTGAAAATAAAGGTGCCAGTTGTATGCAAAAGCCTAGATTTTTAAAGGTTGCAAAACATCTGGTAAAAGTCAGATTTTCCTCAAGAAGGTTTTTACATCTATTTTATAAAGCCTTTATACATATGTGCATATACAGATATAAGTGAGACTCATGCTCATATTCTATAGAAATTTACACTGAGAAAACTTTATAGTCAAGTTTTTATATTTAGTAGAGGTTATATAGCATATATTGTGTTTAACAATCCACAGCTATAAAAGGAAGTTAAGATATTTTAACCACTATACAAAAGCTTTATTTCTTCAGTTTCAGTAGAGGCTAAGATGTAAACCTTGATATTAAAAACCTAAATGTTGGACAACATTTATTCAAAAAAATGCCCCTAGATTTTCTACAGCATGGTTATAACTGCCTATATGAACTGATGGAATCAAGACCATGAAAATCTGACCTATTGAGTCAACCTCTCAGCCACTCTCTGTCTGAAGTTGGTATCATAGATTCACTAGCATTTATCTATTGCAAATATTTATAGTATTGCAATATTTATTAATACTTGACCATGCAAAGCCATCACTTTTGTCTCACCTATTGCTTCTACTGGCTGACAAACTCTGGTTTCACGTGCGAGCAAGCAGGTAACCAGCAAGAGAGGAGCAGCTGGAAAACTCTATAGAAACTATGAGATTGTGGGAGTTTGGAGGTTATTTGTACTGCAGTATGTTCCCTGTATTTTACTGACAACAGTTTGATGTCAAGTTTCATTGTTTTTGTACAGGGATACACATTTTCAGGTATCTGGCAAAGATAAATTATGCAAAATGCTGCAAAGAATGTGATTTTTACTGCTGGAGAAATTGCTGGAGGTCTTGTGACATATAAGCTGAGCATTAAGGCTGAGACATCCTGGAACAAGACACACCCATGGCTATAAAAGAAAAAGAGACTTGACAAAAGATATTTGAAACGTTATATGTGGGATGATAGCTTGTTCAAATATTTTTGTTACAAGTGGAATTGAGGCAGGAAGTATTGTAATGTCTTTTCTGAGGAAGTGGATGGTCAAAATCTCAGTGTAGAATGTCAATATTTCCAAAGGTTGGTCAGGACTTGTAAGCTCAGGATCTGGCTGAAGCTTCCATGAAAAACAACCAATCTTATCTACCTGCTTTGTGACTTTCTTACCCTCAATTTTTTTCCTTATTCCAGGATCTTATGGTGATACTGGGTCATAGGTTCTAAATAGTACCTATTCCTCTAGTGCAATAAAATGGGCACTTAATAGACCATGTTGGCCAAAGCTCCCCACTGTTATTAAATATTAAATATTAAAAACACCTAGTTTTATTCTGATGCTCAATTAATCTGTTAATAGTTCTGAAATTGCAAACAAGACATGTATTTTAATTAAATTCCAATTAAATTCTCCATTAAAAAATATTTATTTAAGCATTATCTATTACTCAATTCCAAGGCTGAAAACAAAAAACAATATTAAAAAAATCACAATCTCTATATTTCTCTTACTTCCAGAACCTTTCTCTCTCTTCTAGCTCTTTTTTTAAAGCTATAGAATATATTTATGTGAAAGAGAAAGCCACAATAGTAAAAAACTGCTGTCTGAGAAAACAAAGAACAATTAATGAAGAAAAAAATCTACAATGGAATGCCTGTTATTTTCCCTTAAGTGATACATTAGGTACAGGAAATCACATTACAATTTGATGTATGTGTCACTTTAAGAGTGATTCTTGGATTGTGGAGGTAGTTTTGTGTCGTATGATGTAAGTACTTTTATTGAGTAGGTAAATGTGTAATAGCTAAAAGCCTCATAAATCAGCTAAATGTTCTCCCAATTTATAGAGAATATTTGATCTGAGAACATTACCATCTAGTGAGCTGCTGAGAAAAAGAGAAGACATGAAGAGTGATGGAGATGGATATCTCGGATTATTTTTTGGATATATGGTATCTGGGGCTGCCTCTTCTTTTCTTGCACGTTTTGTACTCATTAACACCTGTGCAAGTGTAATGTACTACCAAATTAAAGTTTTCTGCTTACTTACTTTAGCACTTTTATAGCTGCTTCCCATAATAGTAGAGTCACACAGAATGAAACACAGGATAGGTTTTCAGTCCTAAGATCTTTCTCTATTAAACAACAGTAGCAGTGAACAAACCATGTTTGAGAAATTCATCTAGCCATTGTTTTCAGCATTTCAGTCCAACCCTATTAAAGCAAATAAGTAAAACTTTTTCTAATTTCAAGTACAAATTACTAATATTCAGTCTGTCTCTGCATATCAATTCTTAGTGGAACAATGGGGGACTTTCCAAACCTGTGTCTATAAATACATATTTTTATATATATATATATATATAAACTAGATATAAAAGAAACAATATCACATGGATTCACTTTGCCTCTCCTTTACAGGATTCTTTATATAGTACTTAACAAGTACATTAAAAGTATTTCATATTTAGCATCATCTATCAGTAGTATTATAATCTGTACACTATGATGAGTACATGTATTGACTGAAGCTGAACTTTTGAACCTGTTGCAACATCAGACAACAAAGAATTGTTATTTATTTGCCATATTGCAGTTATAAAATTAAATAACTATTTTCTGTGGTTACTCAAGAGCAGGTGTTGAACAAGCCTCTGATTGCTAAATGGATACTTCAACATTTTTGAAACTGTGATTTGTGAGGGCTCTGATGCTTTGAGGCATTGCTTGTTGGATTGTTCACCTATTCATATTTTATACAGCTGAATACCTTCCACTTTAAGTCTCATCAGAGGCCTTTAAAAACCTTGTTTCACACAAAGTCATTTTTCATCAGGCAAATATGGAAGCCGTGACAGTCTAAAGTTTCTTTTTCTTCTCCTTTCTGAGCCACACAAGTGGTACATAAGGCATCAATCCCTGCAAACATGGCCTATTGTAGGATTTATTGTCTGTGTGAAATGGTTAAAATTTCTCCTATTAAAAGCAATTGTCTTTGGATGTATAATCCTTTCTGGACTCTTTTCCCTACAACTTAGGACTGACATATTGAATTTTTGGGGAGGCAAAAGCAAAAGATTGTCTGACACACAGCTTCCTGACTAAAAAACATTGCATCAAGTATCTTACCTTAGAATGTCCAAAGTTATTATTACCACAAAACTAGTTTTAAAAAAAGTGGGTCATTTGATATATCTGTCCAGGAAGAACACAAGGCAGTAAAGATGCTAATCCTAACAGAGTTATAAGAATAGAGGTAGTTTCTCTTCCTGATCCAACTCTTTTGGGTTTATGGACTGCTGTTCACTTGAGCTATTTGGTGCAAAGACCATTTGGTGCACACCTGACTCTGCTGTGAGATAGGCTGGCTCGAGCATCAGCAGGCACACAGAATTACATAATGTTTCTGCGTTTCTTTGCAAATCTGTCTCTAGGCTCTGGCCCAGTCTTAAGAATTAGATCCAGGCTGGTAATGTGACTCCTCAAGATGCATTTCCAGATGCCATTCCACTTGAATTCTACCTGACCACTTTACTGGCTCTGAATGACACTTAAGTTCAATCTGTACTGGTATATGACCTTAGTAAGTATATGGTATAGACCTTAGTAAGGTCTATAAAACACAAACAAGGTTAGCAATTTCTGTTGAAGAATGGTCCTGTTCAATTATCCTAATAATTCCTCTTTGACCTTAACGTCTCTAGAAAATAGAGCTTATACAACATGCCTTAATTCTAGCTTTCCCTCCTTCAGAGCATAACCCAACTCTTTAAATTACATTTTTCCCTAAGTTTTTCATGTTAAAATACACCTTCCGAAAAACTCTTTTCCAGCCCTACATAGCCAAACCAAACTGCCATTTTTTTCTCAAGAAATTTCCTTCACTTGCTGAAACACACACACAATGGAAACCACAGAAAATTTCTAAAAGAAAGTGAAAATGAGATGTTCCAAGTTTATAGAATGAGGAAATAAAAGGGCAAACATGTATGCCTCTATAAATATGATGTCAATTTCTAGAACTATGATCAATATAAAATTTCCCTCAAAATCAAATAAATATCAGTGGCAGGATACTTGAATGAAAAAAAAACTTGTAAGTCATGTTGTTGTTTTACTTTGTTCTACGTAGTCCTGATGAACAGTCTCAGACACTTGTTGTAAAAAAATATAAAATTCTGAAATGCAGACTAATAACTGCAACCGTCATGGTGATGCCAGTTATAAAGAGCGCTAGTGTGATCCTTCTAATCTAGAAATGAGCTTAATCATAGTATAGATGTTTTGCCATCAGTCTGCTGTCAAGGTAAATAATCTTTCTCTTCTGTATCTACATGACAAATGTCAGTCAAAGCAAGATGGAATCCTTTGAAAGGAAATTGTAATCTATAAAATATATATCTTTGAGAAAGGATTTATTTGAGCATCAAATGAAACCATTTGGCTTTGTACTGAAACACAGTAAATTTTTTCGAAGGCTTGGGCAGATACTCTTGGGCAGATACGCTTGGGCAGTCTTATATAACTGAGCAATTTGAAGTTCTAGAAGTTGTTATATGTTGGCCAATATAAGATAAAAGATCATGCTTAGAGAAAAATTGTAGTTCTTTGGCCTTGAATTTTCATCTTAGTTGTGCTCAGGGGTCCTCATCCAACTTCCAGTGAAATCAATGAGAGCTGGAAAAAGCCATCATAGCACAAACCTTGTGCCTGCAGGTTTTTTTCTCTTGATGTAAAAAGAATAGGCATATGGCTTTGAACATGTGAGAGGGAAAAAACTGCTGCTTCAGGAAAGGTCTATGGGGATATTTTTTTAAGATATAAAAGGAGGTAGGCTAACAAGTCACCTAACTGTGACTTGTGCCTTAGAAAATTCTTGACTTACCATCTAATAAAGCAATATTGCCAAATAGAAGTATAGATTCTTCTTGGTGAGCTGATCTTGAATAAAAACTCTATTTTTTTAAATTAATAATTCTTTGCATTTTTTGGTGTTTGTAGTGCTTATTAAGTATTCAATCCTGTTAGAAATCCAATTTTTTAAAAGCCATTCTTATATTAGCAACTAAAGATAGGAGCCACACTAAATAAATGAAAAAAAGGAAGGGAATGCTTCAGTTCACTGTGGCAACTTCAAGGGCAACAGAATACCTAGCATAGCACACAAAAATGCTGTGGTTGCTTCCTCAATTTGCCTCAGACATAACACATGGACAGTTTTTCTCCGTGTAGACATGATTCCTTAGATAATCAATGGAAGCATATCAACATTAAAATAATTTTGTATTTTTCATATCACTATTACTATGGTCCTACTAAAGTCACCTATGTAGAAAATGTTTGATTACTTTCAAAGACATTAAAGAACTCTGCATCTATTTCAATACTAAACATATTTCTCAAGACTTCCACTTTGCAATTAAATCCACTAATGCAAATTAGTATAACTGGTTTGTGCAAAGCTTTACAGTTTTCAAAAAAAATTGATTTCTCTAATCTTCACATAAAGATGTTGATAATGAATTCTGACATACTGTCTGCTTTTGCAGATAAAACCATCAAGCAATTCTGTTCAGATTCAACAAAAATAACATTACAAGGCTTCTAGATTATACATGGTTTGAAAAATCCTACTCCAGTTTTGAGGAAAGCATCTACATTGGAAAAAATAACTAGTGTTTAAATTGTCATGTGTGAGAACAAGCATCTAAAGATAAAAATGAAACATTAAGAAGAAACTGAATTTTTTGATAATTCCAAGTTATTTGGACCCGAGAAAGGCTGATCACCTCCATATAGAAAAGATTGTTTGGAACTTACAATTCTGAATTCTATTGTCTACATTAAATTTTACTTCCTCAGGTCAAGCTTACTGGTCACAAGTCATCCATTTGCTGAGGAACCTTCAAACCATTCACATGATTTCTTCCAGCTATATACATAGAAAAACTGGTGTGCACATACCTGTGTTTCTTAGCTAAATAAAGTGCCTCTCTATATTTTGGTGACATTTCTACATTCACCTTTCAGGAAGCAAACAATCACAAAATATGGAAGGCAAACTCTGGCTCTGATTCCTTGTAGATCACTTTTACACAGATGGATTTCTATTGCATCAACAGAAATACTTAATGACTTTCAGCAAGTTTTTTTTTGGTTTTTTTTTTTTGGTGTTTTTTTTTTTATTGTGTGGTGTGGGTTTGGGGTTTTTTTGTTTAGTTTTTGGGGTATTTTGTTGTTAATTAGAGGTTGATTGGTGGTAAAGCAACACAGGTAGGACACCTAGTTGGCTGCATATAGCTACACCGTTACTTAATATGAAAGTATTTCTTTATGTAAATGAACCCTGAGGTTTTAGGATGAATGCTGAAAATCAGGCAGTGTTTTCTGTTCAGCCTTTTCCACCATTACTTAGGTGGTCCTGCAATCATTGAGGAAGGGACCTTGAAAACAATTGCGCTGAATTTCATTTGAAAACTGCTATTGGATGTGGTCCATTCTGTGTTTAGCATGCTAACAGTTCTGGCAGGAATGGGTTCCACGAGCAATGCTTTTGTTTGTTTTTACCGCAACATTTATGCTACTCAAACTCCAGGGAAAACATAGATTAGCATCCAAATTGCATTTGATTCATAACTGCAATCCTGTCCTCCTTATTCTGAAAATTATCTAGTGACAGCAACCCCATCTAGTCTGAAAATATCACATATTACTCATCAAAAGATGGAAAATTACATATAATTACATATTCTTAGCTCGTCACAGAGAATTCTTTCTCCATTTCATAGCAGATCATAAAACCAAAAAAATTTCTAGACTTCTGTGGCTTAGGTTTTTTCTAATATGCTCTCAAGAAGCTACATAACCGAAATAAACACTCGCATCTACTAACAGTTTGTTCCTTAAGATTTTTTTCTTTTTTTTTTTAATTAATAAAAGTGAGAATGTAAATTCTCTCTGGAGAATGTAAGATCTTATATGATCTGAACCAGCTTCTAAATTTTCACTTGCGATGTTCACAAGAGTAGCACCTATAGTCACATAGACAAGCAACTGTCTTACTATTTGATATATGCATTTATAGATTTTCAGTCTGTAAATCTAGCAGCTACAGTGTTTAAGAGATCTATGAAGTTGTGACTGTTAGACTTCAAGTAACTTTTAATCTATTTCTATCACCTTTCACCTTTACTGCTCAGTTGCTTTATACTATAGATTTTGTCAGTTCCTCCATTTTTTAAACTACCTAGATGTTGCAAAATAGTAGAACTACTAGTTGTTTTTTCTTATTACCTCATACTGCCTGTCATATGTTATTATACTCTCCTTCAGCTCTGACATCTACTTTGTAGCCCACGTTAATGAAAATGACAATCGACCCAATCCTCTTTTCTTGCTTCAGCAGTCCTACAGGGGAAAACAGTTCTTCAGAATAGAAGGCAAAAAAATATAAAACAACAGGAAAACCTTCAGTTTCAATATGAAATAAGTGGATTTAAAATCACTCATACACAAACAAAATACTTTTTCCTTCTATTTTTTAAAATTTATACCACAGACAGGCCAGATAATGCAGTTCTGTGACAACAGCAGCCCTCAAGAATAATTTTAACATGCAATCTTCCATAAAGAAAATCAAGCAGTGAAAGCCAGCTTATGTCTGACAACACAGGGAACCAAAGGCAATTCCCCACCAGAGGACCCAGCATTCCAGTGCTCTGACTCGTAATGCCTGAAATGCCACCCAGCTCACTATATCTGCAAACTTCCTTTCCTAGCATGTTCTTTGATGGAATTTTTTAACAGGTCTTTTGTCTTCAGCCTGAGTCTTTTAGGTCATTACAAATTTTCTCAAAAAATTAGAGGAACATCAAAACAGATCGACTTATACAATGAATGGGTCCCTCTGAGCACCCATACTGGCATGGCTTAATGAGTTCTGGCTATAGTTTATGTCACTTCAATTACTTTGGGGGCAAAAAAGCCAGTTTACTTCATAGTACCTAGGTTTCAAGGCATAAATGTTGACTTTCTTAAAGGTTGCTTTTTGTATTGCCTGACATTGTTCTCAATAAATACTTTTCTGTTTACTCTGTTCAGCAAGTAAAAAGACCTTAATATTGATGAAATAGCATACTTAGTAATGACATGTTATGGCTATAAAACAATTATGGAATATTTCATTATTTCATGGCAAGACTAATTATTTTTCTTTTGTTGTGTTTGACATTTCCAACTTTAAGCCCAGACTTAAAACACAGATAAAGCTACAACATTGAATGTGCACCAGTAGCTCGTTCCAAGTACCTCCTCCATAACCTGTATTATCAACAGCAATACACAGATTGCTACTGTGATAACACCTCAAGCTCTTGTTCCAAATGGTCATATGAAAAGATTTTGCTCACTTTATTTGTGGTTGAGGACAAAGAATAGAAAGAAGAAAATTGTACACTCACCCTTATTCATAGGAATTGTATAGGGAGACTAGTAGCTACTTTATGTTTCTGCTTCCTCTGTATTAAATTCTAAGACCAGCCAACATGAGATATCAGAGAAAAAGGTCTGAATATCTCCCTTTTTACAGTCTTGCTTAAAAGACTGACCACAGCTCGTGCTTCTCCTGTGTTTTGTACATGTGTCTCTTAGCATGAATTGCTTCTGTGGAGAAGACAATGCCAGTTTTTAGTAGTGAAGACTGTCAAGCCATTTGTTCTGTTCTTGTGATTTGGGCATGGCTCCCACCATATATGTGCTGTGAATTATTCAGTATTTACTGCTGTGCCATCCAATGGCAAGGTCCTTCTAACAGCCAATCAGCCCACACCAGTGGCATTGCCTCAGTTCTGGATACCTTCCTGTGATACTGACATACTTTCAAAGGAAAATTCAGAAGTCAAAAAACTTCACTTAAAGAGGATTTCTGCTAGTGAAAAGAGGACAAAATTTGTCCATCCACCTCTATATACTTAGATTTCAAAAACTGCAACGAATGCTTTATCATGCAGACAGCTGGGAATTAAATGTTATGAAAAACTTTTTCTGCCTTTCTTCTGCAGTGTCAGAGATCCATGCAGAGGGTGTCTCTGAGGTCAGGAATGGGTATCTTGGAAAAACAATGCACACACATCCCAGATCTTTTTCTGAAGATGTGTCCTGTCATTTTGCTGGTAATTCTGCCATCTCTAACTAGTGGGCCTTTGAAGCTCTCAAATGGGTTCCAAGACCCTGGGTCTCAGCTTTTTGAGCTTTCTGCATGACCAGTCTGAATGGCATCTGGTAAATATAATACTCTGCATTAATCAGATACAAGGTAAATTTCCTGCTTCCTAATAGCTAGTGTTTAGAATGGAGATCAAGTGCTGAAGAGTAGAGATTTTAATTCATACCAATCTGTTTGGTTTTATACCTGTTGTTTTTTTTAATTTCAGCCAAAATTTCAGTCTCAATGTTTCTAGGCTTCAGTGATGTCTTTTGCCTGAAGTGCAATTTTGTACTAAAGAAGACAGGTGTTTTGGAGAAACAGTTCTTTGACTGCTTCTTTCCACTTCAGAAGAACCTTGCTTTTCTTCTTTTTGTGAAAGAGAGACCCTCAGTCTGCATCCCCCATGCTTTTTAGTAAAATATGCAAGTTGGTTACTGAAAAGCTTTTTCTGTCAAAAAAGAACCCCCCTACAAATTATTCTATTCTCTTTCATACAAGTCTTTTGCAAATTCCAGATTCTCTCTATTGATCAAATAATCTCTAAATTCTCTAACTTTATAGAAATTATATGGCTTATGTATGGAGGATATTCTAGATATGAGAAAAAATGTGACATATATAAATATGTTGCATAGTTTCACATTATTCTCTACCACTCCTCTCATCCAACATTTCATTTGCTCTTCAAATGCAAATGCACATCGAACTTATGTCTTCATTGAACAGTTTTCAATAATTCTGAGGTTCATTTCCTGAGCTAATATAATTAATTTAGAAGCATGTGAGTGGTATGAGCACTTAAGGTGTCTCCCTTCCTGTGTCAGCTCTTCTTCTCTATGGTATCACTG
The DNA here is from genome assembly GCF_017590135.1 of Pyrgilauda ruficollis. Lineage (NCBI taxonomy): Eukaryota > Metazoa > Chordata > Aves > Passeriformes > Passeridae > Pyrgilauda > Pyrgilauda ruficollis. The sequence continues at coordinate 550,934 of NW_024512543.1, forward strand.
CTGATTTTCATCTATCATTTTGTTGTCTGTTCATTTTACATATATATATATATGTATATATATATATATATTCAAAAAATCATTTTCTTCTGATTAAAATTCTCATTTGCTTTTCTTTTCTCTGGTCTCACCCCCATTAGCATAACATATGCATATCCTCCTTTTTTTTTTTTTTTGTAGCTTATAGTAACACATGTTTTCAGATACATCTTAAAACCTAAACACGTTCTATGTAATGATTTTTTCTTTCCCTCTTCTTTATTAGTACATGCAAAGAAATTGAACAGATTGATTCTCCATTGTCACAAATCATACTGATTTAGCCACTCTTATTAGATGACCTTCCAGGTGTTTTATTATTTTGTTTTAAAATTTCATTTCAATGTTTTTACCAGATGCAGTTTTTACTCCTCCAAAACTCCCTGGATCACCCATGCAGTATTTAAAAAACATATGAGTATGCTTTATGCTATATCCTAACCCTTGATAATAGGAGCTAATTTATTACTCAGAATCACTTAACAATTACCTGAGTAAACCTGAGGAGGAGATGATTGCATGAGTAGCCTCTGATTTCAGTGCAAATTTCATGTGAGTGAAGGATGAGACCAGAGTTCCTCCATGTGGATATTCCCATGACTGAACTACACCAACTAACACTTTGCACTACATACCAACTTATCATTCTCTTCCATATCCATTGGTATCAAAGTATTACTTGACAAAAGGAAGCAAAAAACTAGTGCTTGTCTCATAAGGTACCAATCAAGATGTGTAAGGGGCAGATTTTTGCCCTTAGGTATCAGCTGCTTTTTAATCTTATGCAGTCACTATTGTAAAATTTAAATTAAGAAATAGAAGACAATGTTCAAAGCTGGGTAGAAATAGATGAAGGAAAAGTCTCTTAGCTGACACTAGTCTTTGATGTGTGCTCATCTGAGAGAAAACTTTGTCCAGAACTGTATTTACATTTGTTCTGTAAGTATTACTGCAAGAGGGCTTATGAGTGTAGGGAACATATGGAGAGGCTGGCAGGCATGGATTCCCTGGTGTGGTGGTTAGAGACTCTGCTCTGAAAAGACAAGCTTTTAAAATTCATTTGAACACTATAAAATACACAACTAGTATGCCAAGTAAATCTGTATTTTAAAAAGTATTACTATTGTGAAAAGGAACTAAATATTTAAAGATCTAATGCAACTTTATAATTTAAATAACTATTCTATAAGTCTATATGATAGTGCAAGCTAAATTCATTCTCAGCCCTTTCACACAATGACTATATCAAAAATAACAAGTTTCTTTGAATTTTTTTTTTTTTTTTTTTTTTTTAGATGGGGGGCCCCCCCCCCTTTTTTTTTTTTTTTTTTTTTTTAGTATGTGGGCTCCCCCACCTTTATTTATTTATTATTTATTGTAGTACTTGCTCTTTAAAATTTTGAAAAATTTTCTGGCTCCATAATGACAGCAATTCCCTTCCTCAAAGTCTCTTTCTATTGCAAGATGTCCTTCAGTTGGACTAAGCTTCATCCACAATCCATCAAAATCACTGGGTAAAATTTTAACAAATTTCAGTGGGTGTGTTGGAAATGTGTAGCTAACTAACTTCTGGTTCCTTTATCCTGATCGTGTTGAAACCATTGGTGCAATTTAAAATATCATTTACACTGAAATACTTGATGATCGCAGACTGCACTTGTCTAGATTTCTTTATCAATGTAAAATATAAAATGACAGCTAAATATTTTTTATTGAACTTGGCTAACATTGCAACTATTTCAACTCTTGGATATAAAAGCCAAGACTATTCTCTCTGTTAAGCTTGGATTTAAATATTATGTATATGTATGTGTTTGTGTGTGCATGTGTGTATACACTAGTATACATTATTATCAAAAGGAGGTCTAAGGAGAACCTCCATTCTTAGAATCATAGAATCATTAAGGTTGGAAAAGAACTCCAAGGCAATCATGTCCAACCTTCAAACAAATACCAGCATACACAATAAACTATATCACTAAGTGCTACATCTACTCTTTTTTTGAATGCTTCCAGGAATGATGACTCCACCACTTACTGGGAACCTTTACTTAATCACTCTTCCAGTGAATAAATTTTCCCAATATGCAATCTGAATCTCCCTTAGTGCAACTTGAGGCTATTTCCCCTTGTCCTGTCTCTAGTTGCCTGCATAGGGATAAAGGATTAGCAGAATGCTGAGGATTTTAATGCCTTTCTTGCCTCAGTGTCTATTAGTAATACCAGACATTCTTTTGGTACCCAATCCCCTGAGATGGAAGAAGGGGTAGGGAACATAATAAAACCCCCATAATCCAAGGAATTAGAGTGTCCAGAGAAAGACAGCAATGCTAGTGAAGTGTCTTATGAGGACTGGCTGAAAGAGCTGGGGAAAAGGAGGCTCTTATCACTCTCTACAACTACCTGAAAGAAGGTTGTAGCCATGTGGAGGTTGGTCTCTTCTCCAAATGAAGTTTGACATTCTTAAATGCTCCCAGAAAAGGTTATTTTATTCAGAAAAAATAAATTAGATGTAAACTGCAAGCAAAATAATTATTTTTAAAAGATTGATCTCTAATTATATCAAATTTGCATTCCAAAATAAAGGATGAACACATTCATGAATATTAGACTTCTAGAAGAAAATTGAAGCAAATGAAGTCATTAGTCATTTGAACATTTATTTCTGTGCAGGAGATCAGTTTATGCAAGCATGAGGAATATGTACATCACCTGGAGAAGCACAGTATCTAATGCTGGGGCTCCTACCCATGTGTCATAAAGAAACCACTACATTTCACTGCAGCGGTGACTCACAATGGAAGTGACAGACTGCGCAGAAAGAACTATTAAAAATTATTATTGTAAATTATCAGAATGCTACTACCCACTGGATTTAACTTTTTGTATGTGTTATATTTCTTCTGTAGCACTCTAGAAAACAATCACCATCTATCACCCCCTTGTTATCAGGAAGTTACTATTCTTGGCTTTATTTTAGAACACTTTTTAAAAAATGTTTGAAGTTAATTTTGGTCAGCTGACTTGTTTCCTCTTACCTCATTTTCTGTTTTGTTCCGTTCTATTCTATGCCATTCCATTCTATTCTGTGCAATTCTATTCTATTTTCACAACATCCTTTAAATGACTTTAGTATCTGACTGCCTTCCAAAAATTCACTAACTGATGTTACTAACATCTGTCATGTGTAGTTCATTTTCCCTCTCATCTTCTCTGCAGGGACAGGATGAGAGAGAAAATGAACCACACATTGTGTGTGCAATGTAGTGTTATATGCATATGCATTATGATAGAGTCTTTAATTACATGCTCTCATCTTGTTTTCCCACAGGACCCCTGCCTCATTCAGTGCACAGGACAAACACATGTGAGAGATTTCAGAGTGCATAGGCAACCACCAGTTTAGCAGTTCCTAATGTGTTTTTTTCATCTGATCTAGTGCTTTTAAATGTATGTTTCCTCTTCTTGTGTTCTTTTTTGTTTTCATCTTCACATATTATTGGTATTTTTTATAGAAAGAATAGCAAGAGAATAATCATAAGAAAATTAAATAGAAGTGAGGTATTTGTTAGACCTGAAAACAATACATAGTTAATTCCTCAAGCCCCAGTACACCTTCACATATAATCCCAAAGTGGGATTCAGGAAGAAAAAACAAGGGATGTTTTTCCCACCTGCTCCACCCTGCCTGAAAATTGAGGTAGGTAATTACGAATCTGTGAAGTTGGAGGAAGCAAGAATGCTGCAAGTATGGAGGCTTTGAAATAGATACTCATCTGCTTCCACTTGCCTTGAACTTTTCATGTCCCTGTGTCATCCACAATCAAACCAAGTAACCAGTTAGAGCTAATTTGGAGCCCTCTCTGTTACCGTCTGGTACATGATATGTGCAACATTACCTTATATCATAAACTTGCAAGGAAGTTTTTAAAAGCACAAATAATCTATCAAAATGCTTATTATCTTGGAATCAAAATGCTAAGAATTATTATTTGTTATCTTGGGTTTTTTTTTCCCCTAATGAAAGACTTTTTGCTTATTACTAATCAATGAGTTGATATTTTCATAGGTTGTTTTTCCTTTTGTTTGTTTTTTCTTTTTTTTTTCCTTACAATACGTGAACATGTAATGACAAGAACACTGCAGATAAAACATAAATATCGTGTATTCCTTTTCTTTTTCTACATACATCTTAGTTCTGACTCCTTTTAAATAAAATATGCTTCCATATTTTACAGCAGGTAGCTATTTTTTGTCATTTTGGAATGCCTTCAGAACCACTTTTGACTGGCTGTCATAAAGATTTGTCTAAATGAAAGCAGACATGGTTTCCTTTCAATTAAATAATATTAAGATTTTTTTTTTATCTGTTGATAGAAACTTTGTAGTTTCATGGATACTACTGCTGATTTATAAAGGTAAAAATTTCCCCTCTGCTGCTGTGTGAAGTAGTTTCCTACAAAAATGGGCATGGATGCTGGCTTGTGTGCATGTTTTGCAAGTAGTTGCCTACAGTAGTAGATTAACTCCATCTGTTAGTCCACAGGCAGGGCCATTTGAATTTTGCCTGTGAAATCTGAACCCAGGCTAAAGAGGGAATCTGAACTCAAACCTTTTTTTAACTTCAGATTGTCTGAGCCAATATAAATGTATTGCACTATGGAAAGGAGCCCTTTTAAATCCACTTCAGACCAAACTTGGAAATGTTTGAGCAGCTTAAAGCTTTTAACCTTGAATCTCATTGTAGCTTAATGGGGTGTTTTTGTTTGTTTGGGGATATTTTTATTCTTGGTGGGTGAGGAAAGTATCCAGATTTTTCTTTTCAGCTATGGATCTTTGATCTCTGCTTCTTTGCAGTGATTCCACTGCTTGTTCCAGCTGCAGTACACCTATCCTATGAAGAAAAGTGCAAAATTGCACTGCTTGTACATGTGGCTCACTGTTAGCAAATTTTCAGAACTTACATTTGCACTGGAAGGTTTTCAGTTCATAAAAAGTCAAGCGTAAATTTATAAAGCCCCCATGCATCTAAATCCAGGCCTTTGGGAGAAATATGTTTACTACTTGGATTGTATATCTGTCTTCATATCAAGAAGCCTGAGTGTCCATTCCAGAACGTTTGAATGCACTGCAAACAAGTATCAAAGCAAATATTACATGTCTGCTAATGAACATTTTCAGAGCAGTTATGTGATGTTTGACAGGATTTTTCTTTTAAAGAGTAAATCCCCTCCAAATGTTCGCAAGCGTTAGCTTAGAAGTATATAGTGACATACATACCATAAACACAGCTGTTGCAGGGAAAATCTATTTCACAGGTCCAACGCTGAGGATTTCTGTTTGATATTTAAAAAAAAAGTTTTCAAAAACATTCATGATGCTATGAAGACCTCATTCCTGCTTTACAGAGAGTAGAACTGCATGCCTGTTTGATGGTCATTTATCTGAGATGAGTGAAGAGGAATTTTGGCTAACTGTGAAGAGAACAGAGGAGCCCTTTCTGCCTTTTGATGTGGTGTATATAGTGTCTAGAAGGGGGGCAGGCAGAGAGTAAGGGGAAGCTTTGCTATCCAGCCCTCCTTTTCATTCCCCAAAGCAATTTGGGATTTTCTATTTCTGTCACCACTCTTATCAGCACAAATGTACACATATCAGCACTCTAACAAAAACTACAGACATGCATACTCCCTGCCAATCCCACAATCTCCCTGTCCAGCTAATAATTACAAGGTGTTCCAAAGAAATACCTGGATTACAAAGAAGCTGGTGTATCATCCTATATTATGTCTTGCTGCAGGGTGTGAGTTTACAAGATAGCATTGCCATAGTTTTCGATACTTTATTACTTGCATTCATTTAGCCTATTTCCAATGTGATCTGTGTCAGTAGTATGCTTGCACTGCAGCTTTCACTGGGAGTACACTGCTATAAACAAGCATATCTGGCAGCACAATAGATTTTAAGCTGTGAGTCTCCTTCCTTCCTTATTTCCTTTAAAAAATTCTTCTCTCTCAATTTTAGTGACTTAAAGTTCATCTTCACTTAGAAAGTTAGAAATAATTTTGCTAAAACCACATTTCTTTTACACATATCCCACAGATATGGGCAAAAAATGTACTGCATCCATTACCTTCAAGAAAATATAATCTATACCTACTGTATTCCTGTTGTGGAAGTCTGGAAATTTCATTTATTTTAAGCAAAGACTTGCAGGTTACAAGTTAGATTTTAAAATTAATTGTCTTCTGGATTATTCAACAGGTTCACAATATCTAAATGTAATTTTTTTTTCTTAGCAGCAGGATCATATCATAGCAAAGCCTTTTCTTTTCAGCCCCTTTAGTATAAATTATAAAATACCTTTAGTACCTCTCAGTTTCATCATTCTAGTCAGTCTTTTAAGTTTAACATCAGAAAAGGATAGAAAAGGAGAAAGTAAATTAAATAGCACAGAAAGGCTTAGCCAAGATTGAAGTTACTTGAACTCCTGATACTTTATTACACTGACAGGCATAAACCAACATCACATACATCTTATCATTTAAATCATTACTAAAATTGACAAGGGCTGATGTTGCTTCATCTGTCCAGATATGTGTGCATATAACAATAAATTCTAAACTCACCTCTTATGTAGCACTTTTCATCCACAGAGCTCAAAGCTTTTTAGATGGGAATAATCAGCTAACAGATTTGCTCTAGTGACCCAGCAAATCAGTGACATAAGGCAGAATTGGACTTTAATTCAGACCCATGATGACCACATGAATGTATCTCACTGATCTGGTGATAATGCTCTTAGGAGAATTCAGTAATATTTATAAGCATTTTATAACTTTTATGTTGCTAGTTTTACTGCCTTTGTAAAGACTTACATGACCGTGTGACTTTTTTTTTTTGCCACCATTTTTTAAATCTGAGAGAGAAATAGACATATTTAGAGAGCCCATATTTAGCCAAAGAAATTTTTTAGTTTGGCAAGATTTTTGTAAAGTATTTTACTGCTTCATTCAATAATGTCTCAATTCTTTTCTATGCTACATCTTATCTCTTAATATGAAATTTTTTTCTGGGTATATATCTGAGGCACTGGCTTGCAAACACTTTATTTGTACCACTTTAGTGCAGACTTCTCAATAATTATTATTGTGTATTTCCCAAATTAACTTACTCTAATGATGCCTTGATAATAATATTTGTCAATTCAATGTTCTTAAATTAATTTACTTTCAGTATGTTGCATACGAGAATTTGTCAGTGTTTGTTTCTTTCTAAATCTTAAATATTTCACCAAAATTAATATTGGCTCACAACAATTCAAAGAATAAGTAAGGTACAGTTACAGATCTGGGCTATATTGTCCTCTTCATGTAGAGAGTTATAAATTCAGTTAAATTTCTGAATCCCAGAAGTTATTTCTAGATTTTCTCTAGAGTAGCTGAAAGCAGATTAAGCCTGTTTATTAGCTTTGGATAAATATTGTCTGTTAATATGCTCAGTAAGGCCTAGGTTGTAAACATTTTTATCTTACTAGTTTGATTCCTAAAATATATTTTAATGAAACCACACTCTTTTACAGATCAGCAAATATCCTCTACAGTTAAATTTTATTGCTTCAACAAAGAATGCATCATGATTAAAGAAGGATATGAAATTTCAGTCTTCAAAGTTCACAGTTTGACTAGTATTCAACCCACTCAACAAAGTATGCGGTTGTACTGCAATTCAAACTGCTGTATTTTCTATTTAGATCGTCATGGTATTCAGTCCAAACTACTACAGATGGAATTGGAACATCAGTGCATGTAGTCTGGATCCTTTGTTAAACAAATTCAAGTGTTCAATATCTGTGCCACAGTACTGGTTAAAGGTGTTTATTCACTCTAAAACAGTGCTAAGAGGGAATTTTACTACTGTCTTCAGCTTCCTAATGGGAGGTTAGAGAGAAGACCTACCAGACTCCTCTTCAAAGTGCTAAGTACAAGTGGAAGACACAGGAAGCTTTGAATAAATATTAGTGAAAAATTTGCAGTGATAATGGTTAAAGAAGGGGAGAGGTAGCTCAGATTGGTCTCTTAAAGTTTTTTCTTTTTTTTTATTTGGTTTGGTTTTGCTTGTTTTGGTTTGGTTTGCATTTGATTATGTTTTTATTTAATGGCATGGATATTTATGATTGTATCATTAAACATCATTGACATAAATATGCCTATTTATGGCAGGCAGTGAACAATTTAGCCTGAATGTGAGTATTCTTCCCACACACATTCTGCTTCTGAAGACTAGGTCCCCACTTGTGATTTCATCTTTGAATGTGTTTATCCAGATGTAATAAAGATCACTTTCTGTTATTTTAACATCATAATTATTTAAAGCAGCAGTCCTTTAGGCTGTGCCAGTTTCTATCCAGAATAGGTAATATCTCTCTCTTTGAAGGATTTACTAATACTTTCCCATAATTTCAAGTAGAAAATGATCTCTGCATTGGTAGTTGTCAAGAAATAGATAGATAGATAGATAGATAGATAGATAGATAGATAGATGATAGATTATAAATTATATTGATATAGAAATACATATAGATGATATAGATGGATATAGATAGATATAGATATAGATATAGATATAGATATAGATGTAAATATAGATATAGATATATAGATAGATATAGATATAAACCCTCTCTGAAATCAGTGTCCAAATTTGAAAGGTCTTACTGAGGTATACAAGTATTTACAGGAGCCAATTAAGTATTTCACGTATGTTTCTGAGTCCAGAACAGTAAAGAGAAGTTTTATTATTGATTTTTGTTGGAAGAAGAATCAAAGCTTGAAGGGACCAGTTTGAACTAGTCAAATGACAAAAGAGAAGCCTCTCTTTGCTCCCTCAAACAATGCCCTAATAAAACATTAAGTATTTCCAGATCAGGTGGCATAATAAGAAAGCAGATGAGTAGGAAAACACTTTGACTTTCAGAGCATTTTAAAATTGTCCTTCTTCTTTGATCTTGTTTTAATTCATTTTTGAACATATCTTTCTAAACTACTCCTATTTTTGCAGAATACTGCAAGCATTTCCATTGCCATCTCAATGAGGAAAGATGATAGACTTGTAACACTCCACACTTATTGATACAGAGAGGATGAAATACTTTGAAATTCTCTAGCATTCGATTTTCAATTGTTTTCTCTGACATATTAAGGGATTAATCGAATTATATTCACTGCACCAACATTTTATAGTTGAAAATGTGCCAACAGAAACACCGCATCTTAAAAATGAGATATAAAAAATTAGAGTGCAAAATCAGAGCTATTGGTGTCTTTACCATGTGTGCTAAATCTATTCCTCCTCCCAGCAAGTCCATCCTGGGTTACAGGTTTCTAAAAGTTAGAATTCTATTGCTACTTTCTTTTTCATTTACCTGCAGAGTACAGCAAGGTTATCTATTAAGGTTGGGTTGGTTGGTTTTTTTTTCAATTGGATTTTTTCATAGAAGTTTGGTTGTATTGATGAAAACATGCATAATATAAATCTAGGAAGGAGATTGGTCATAAAATACTCCCCTCTCCAACAGCTGAGAGTCAATGGCACTTAGACTGGGTTGCAAATATTATAAAAAGAAATCATTAAGATAGGGTCAGCTGACAAACAATGCATTCAAATTAATAATCCCATTTGCTGGAGAAGGAGAAAAGTTTTCTATATTCCTATTTGCAGGCTTCTGGAAGCATTTAAGTAATAGAATATAGTTTGTGCATTAAAATTAAGAAAGGGCATTTTTTTTTCCTTAATTAGGTCTCTCATGACTGTATCTTATCTGACATTTTTTCCCTGCATGCTGATGAAAAAATGTGCACACTGTGCAGGAGTTTGCTTCCTTATCTTAGAGTCTTCTGTCATCAAAGGCTTGCAATTCACTGCATAGTATACATTGTACCATTATTTGTCAGCAACTTACCAGAAAAAAATATGAACACTTTTTAGATGTAAATTCTAATTCATTGCCATTACAATCTGTCTTCTCTGCATTACAAGGATTTCCATGGCAAGACAAGGAGCCACTGTTTCCAGGGGGCTCCATAAGGTAGAACCTCTATATATAATTAAATAAATATTTATTTGAAGATATACAGTGTGTTAAGAAGGGACTCCTTATAGTGCCTTGGTTTTTAGGGACAACATGGTGATGGAACTTGTCATTGTACTCAGCAACTAAAGAAGATTTCAGTAGCATGCTAAAAACAAGGCCTTTTATAAACCTCTTGATTTAACGAATTACACAAGGGATTTACTACTGCCAACCTTATAATGAAACAAAGCATGCTGTGGTCAGGGTTTGACAAATAAAAACAAATTAAACAGATAAGAATTCATAGTTAATTTGAATTTTATATTCTGAGCTAAACTAATTTTTCAAGGAAACAAGTTTTCCTACTTTCCTAACAGAATCTGAGGGATAATAAGGTATTAGGGCATTATGTGTTAGTTTTAAAATGATCCACCTCTAAAGAGTACAAAACCAGAATGCAATCTTAAACTTGAGATGCTATCTGTTCTTGGGGTATGCTTATCGTTAATTTTAACGGAAATTGCATGTATGCATTAAGAGAAATATAGACCCCACCTCCTTCAGTTTCTCATTTTGTAACACAGTAAATGCTGAGCCATATGGTACCTCTTAATGGAATACACATTTCATCATCTCTGTTCATTTATATAGATTTCCTAAGATGTAGCTTAAAAGTGGACGCCTCAGAATACATTTGTTAAAGAGGAAATTTACTGCTAGTTTTAGGCATAAATTTAAGGAATGCTTTTAATGACTAAAATATTTGTAAACTGTACTACATTTATTTTATATAGTGAAACTGTGTTTGTTACTAGATTGCTAATATCCGAAAGACCTCATTTGCATTTTAGTAGAAACGCTAAAAGTACTTTTTTATGCTTCAAGTTTATTCTAAACCACTGTTTTCTACTGCCATCCTTCATTACAGGCATGGACTGAAAAAGTCTTAGAAATATAGATATCATCTTTGAGAAATTGCTTTTAAACAGATAGGAAGTATCATCAGGATGAAGTACCACATGCTGTTCATTATACATGGTTCAAGTTCTAAAACTTAATCAGATGCAGATTCAAACTCATGTCTTGGTTTGTTATCACAAGAAGGTACTTCTTAGGTGGATGTGTACCTTTCTTGTGCTTTTGAAGATATGCTGTACATAGTTGCCTTCACTGTGGGAGCTGTTGTGGCTGTTCAATGGCAATCATCTCTGCTTCACAGCACAGTAAAAAAATACAGGGAAAGTTTGAGAGATCCTTCAGAAAAAGTCTCTGCTGCTGCTGACAGAGATCACAGCATAAGGTATTTGCTACAGAAAGAAACAATAATAAAACTATTATTCTCATAGTGCCTTTAGCACTGGGGATCACTGAAACCATTGTAAATGGCCTGAGAAAACATAGCTAGTGGAAACATCCACAGAAATTCAAATTCAGAATCCATGTTGCGTTCATAGCAAATCAAAATATCTCAAAAATGTTCCAAAATGTTTTTGAAAGTTCACCGAACATGTCTATGAATTCTATCATAAGACTTTAGATGTGAAACTACTTACCAAATTTCTTGTGTGTAAATTATGTATTGTAAACAAGCTAGTACTTTTCATTCAAGTACTCTGATTTCTCTCTGATTCAATAAATCTTATTGTGATTAATGGATTCTGTCTAATGTCCTAAAGACAACCCTAGAGAAAACAAAACTGCACAACCTCTAAGAGGATATGCTGAAGTATAAAGCCTGAACACTGGATTGTGCGCACCTCTCAGGCTTTATCAGTGACGAGGGACAAAGATATCTGCTCCCTAGGAATTGTGTTTCTCTCAGGATGTAAATATTAGACAATATATATTCGTTTTTTTGAAAACAACTAGCCTTTTTCAGTGCCAAAACTGGCATCAACAATTTTAATAGCACGATTTTCATTTTGGTCCATTACATTGAAATACTGGACAAAACTCAAATTTGGCATTATCTTATTAGCAAATCCAGCTCATGTTTAAAAATTGTACTTTATGTAAAGAAAGGAAATATCTAAGAGAGAAAAAAAATACCATGGTTATTTGAAAATAGCAGATTGATGATATATGCCCCTTAGGACAACCTCATTTCTAGCACAAAAATTAATGTTTTTTTTGCAAACTACTGGACTAAAATCTTCATCAAATCATCATCCAGAAAACAAGGTTTTCTGTGAAATAGGTGGAGTTATTTTGCAGAAAGCCATCTACAAAACTCTGATATCAATACCAAAACATGCAGAGAGCAAACTCAGTCAACAATTTACAGGAATTCTTTTTAGTGTTTCACATATTAATAATCTATGTATATAATTCTGCATCTTGCAAACACATTGGTATTTTTTTTCAGTATTTAAATCAATTTCAGGTTTTAAGAACACCAGCACAGTGAGGACTATGTGCAATAAGAGGAACTACCCTGATGGTTTCTGTGATGGATCACCTGAAGAATGTTAAAGGAAGACATGTAAAAGAAGTATTTTTAAAAGGCATGGCTGCAACTGTATTCTTAAAAAAGTCTTCCAAACCAAGCACTTTAAGGATTCCTTGTTTCCTACTCTAACAGTTTCTGCTACTCATTTCATTGCAACATTAGTACAACCATGGAATCATTTAGGTTAAAAAAGACCCTTTAAATCATCAAGTGCAACCATAAATCCTGTATTGCAAATTCACCTCCAAACCATGATCCTAACCATCACATCTCCATATCTTTTAAATACCTCCAGGGATGGTGACTCAACTGTCTCCCTGGCAGCCTTTTCCAATGCTTGATACCCCTTTCAGTGAAGAAATCTCTCAGAAGATCCAATCTTTACCTCCCCTGGTGCAACTTGAGTATACTTCTCCTTTTCATTCATTTGCTACTTGGAAGACACCCATCTGACTACAACCTCAGAAATATTAGCAGAAAACACCACACAGAGTTAGGTCATGAATGTCTGCCTCAGTTTTCCATTTACATGACTGAAATGGAATAAAACTCCTAGCTAAGAAAAATGCTTCCAAATTATGTACTAATGAATTTTTCAGTCAGAATATACTGAAAAACACAGATGAAAATCTGACCCGCAGCTTTCCTGACTAATAAGAAGAATTCAGAAACCTGCAGCATATCCCCTCCACAGCAAAAATAAAAAGTGCCTAAGAGCATGATAAGCAATTGGAAAACATTAGGATGGTTAAAAAGTCTCAGACAGTCATGTGAATTAGAGAAACTTCAAAGGGAGTTGTACAAGTAAAAATAAAATCTAATCAAATTCTGAGGAAGAATTTCAGCTATGGATAAAAAGAAAATGGATTTTAAGTTGTGGACTAGAGAAAAAAAACACATAATGGGTAATCTGAGATTAGGAAACATAGGAGAAAAACAGGAGGTAAAAAATAAATACATAGAGGATGACACTGGAGACATGTTTAGAAATAGTTAATTTATGAAACGATCTCATTCAGTAAGGCAGGCGGTGAAAGCGACAGTGTTTACTGCTCTGTATTCCTTGGCTGAATTTAACAGGCAACTCTGATTAACAGCAGTTTGACAATGGGATTTCTGTAGTATGACAATATTTTCAGTAGAACTACAGATTTATGCTCTAAAAAATTGCTATTCAAAGCAAGCTATCACATATGAAAAAGAGAAAGCAATTTTATTATAGAAGCTTTTTTTATTGTCTTGCTGAATGCTTAATCATAAAAAGTTAGCACAGTCCAAGTGTAAATCCACTGCTTTTTTTTTTTTTTGAGTTAACATTTAAATTGCCTATCTCACAATTTCATGTGTTTTAAAACACTATTGTGATTAATCAGATGTATGAACATACAATATTTAATATTACACAAACCACTTCATATGTGAAATCAGTATTTTTAGGACAAAAATTAGGGGATCCAGGAATAAACTATAATGAAACAAAATGCTCAGTGAAAACTAGGAGTGTTTTGCTTCTTGATTTACAGGTTTTGGTACAGGCCTGCAAATGCTAGACATCTGTACTACATTATTTTCCCAAGAAGTAACTAAAATTGTTGATGAAGTTGAACTTCACATTCACTTTAAATTTCCCAAAGCAGTGAAACTCTGCCAGTTTCTGAATTTTTGCCAGATGTGATATGTGGCTTGCCCCCAGGATCTGATGGATTTCCCACTGGCTGGTTTAATGCAGCCAAGAACCTATTTCATTTATGTGTTTGGAGAATCCAACATGTTCCAATCCAGAATTTCAACTGTACTGAACAATTTATTGCTTGCGATATCTTTATCCCGCTCCTTACTCAGAAGAATGACTGGGACAAGGATGCCGTCTATCCTTACTTAAGGCAAAAAAGGAAGGTGAAAAAGTGGGAGTAGGTTAGGTCAGAACACACTTGGTACACTATCTCATTCATGGATAAAATGTTCTCCAGAAGTTTATTACTGTGTCACATTTCAACAGCAAAACACCTCAGCCTTTCTACTTAAAAACACCTTGCAGTGTTGAAAGACAGACAAACCTAAACCACTCAGTGCTTTCTGAGGGCTTAAGGACATGAAGGAACTGTGTGTCACGCCAGAGGAAGAAAAGATGTGTTGTCTCCTTTTAAAATGTTGCATGTGGTAAAGCTATTGGCCTGATACTGGAGTTTGAAACTTTTCTGATAGTCTTATCACTCATGGTAAGAGCTGGCCTGAAATATTTACATTTTATTTGTGTGCTATTACATCTAAGGACAGTAATCAGTGAAAAGGATTTTGTTGTGCCAGACATCATTCTAGCATGGAACAAAAGTATAAAATGTTCTTTTCCAGACTGGGATTCCTTTTGTTCCAAATCGCGATACACTGGCAAGTGATAACAAATCAACACGAACATGCCACAGCCCTCATTAGCTTATAACATTTCATTTTTAGGATGATCCACAGCCCTAAAATGGAATAAATAGAAACAGAATACATGGGTAAATGAATCCTTTATATACATAGAAATCTTACATGCATTTTAAAAAGACCCAAACCATACATACCACTTTGAACATGTTACTATTGGCATTCTCTCTAGAGAAATAAGAAACCTATTGCAGCAACATTAAAATGTTTCCATGCATGTCATGAGGTTATAGCCCAAAGACAGTATTATACCGGGAGCCAGAAGGCAGAGGTTCTGTGACTAGGTGTTATCCTTCTGAGGCCTTTTGTCAGAGGGAGGAATTGGCTAGAGTGATCCTGTGATAGATAATGTCATTCCAAACTGAGATGGCTTCTTTGGAAAGTAGGCAGTTTTTGTAAGAGCTGTTAGAGGGGCACAAAGGGGCTGAAAAAGAAAGCAAAAGTAACAGTGCATCCATGACTACTGCCTGCTTAGCAAAGAGAGGCTTAGTCAGCCATTGTCATGTCTGCTGAAAATGAACTTCATGGTCCTTCCCTGCATCATTCTTCCAGCTGGCAACAAAAACTTTTCCCAGAAAAGGAAAGACAGAGTTCAGGCAATATGATGATGACAAAACAGAGCAAGTGAAGAGGCAGACTCAGTTATAGCTCATCAAGATCTTTCTCCATTTTCTCTTTTTCTTCTTAATACAATTCTGAAAGTGGACCACAGACATGGTAGCTTGCATGGTTTAGCTCTGCATGAGAAATTGTAGGCTCTTTGATTCTGTTACATAAAACAAACCATATGTTAGAGAAAGTAGTAACAAAGGGAGGGAAGGCACCATAGAAGGCAGGCCAGACTGGCTCAGCAATGTGCATTCCCTGAATGACATCCATCCCAAATGACAGAAAAGCATACGTTAATGTGCAAACCTCTGTCACTATGAGGTCTAAAAAGCAGCTTATTCTGTCTCAAATGTAACAAAATTCAAGGTCTAAAATAAATAGATTTGGTAGATTATCAACCACAAATATTTATATATATACATTAGTCTGGTCTGCCAAAATATCATGGAAATTGTATATGATGAAAAACATTTTATAGGTAGACAAAATTAGTTTTGTGGTGCAGTGTTGCCATAATTACCCTTTATGGCAGTGGAAGTGCTGTTTAGGTAATTGGCAGTAAGGACTAAATACCCAATAGTATTAAGCTAAAAACAAGTTGTTCAAAGAGAAGTGCCTCGCTGGATGCTGCCAATGCCAGTAACATTTCCTAAAATATTAAAATAATCTCTGCCAGACAGAAAGATCATCTAATGGAAAGTCTGTTTGGACATAATACAAGAGCTGCAATTCATATATTGAATAAGAATCAAAAATTAATTTTCATTCTGAAGCATTTTGCAAATTAGTCTCTAGCTATTCAGCTAGAAAACACCAAAAGTTCTGTTCCTTGACATAAATAGCTTTGTATTATTGAAATTTACTTATAATGACTGTTATCTTAATAACCAGTAACTTAAAAAAATAGCTAAATTGTTAAAACTAAGGGGGAAATTCTGTTTGTGTACTGATGGGTAAATAAGACGCAGGACACCAAATATAAGAATCACACTGGCCTTTGCAAGTGGAAGATATTTAAGTCACAGAATCACAGAATAACACAGGTTGGAAGGGATCTCAGAAGATCTTCTTGTCTAACACTTTGCAGGAAACAGGCTGGATGAGACCCTCTTGAAAACCGCTTGTGTTGGGAACTCTACCATATCTCTAGGGATGGTGCTGCAGGGAACGAGTGTTATCACTATAAATTTTTTTTCTTATATTGAGATGAAACCTTTCTACATGCAGCTTGTACCCATTGTGCCTTGTCTTCTCCTCTGTCCACTTTGTAGCTGTCCTTTACATTCTAGGATACTGGGATGAGGTGTCCCCAAACTTTCTCTTCTCCAGGGTGAGGTGATGCAGCTCCTTCAGTTTTTCCTCAGAGGGCAGGTTCTCCAGCCCTTTGGTCATCTTCATAGATTCCTTTGAACCCTTTCCAGTCTGTTCATGTCTGTCTTGAATTGTGGGGACCAGGACTGGATGCAGAACCCCCAGAGTGGCATGACAAATAGAGTGGGAACATCAAGTTGGCAATTTTAGAAATCTGCATCATTGCAGAGGATGAAACTGGGACCCAAAATGCACGGAGTTCAATATAGAGGTGGACATATCCACAGCTCCTAGCTTCCTCCCTTTCTTATCAAAGTCAGAAGGTCCATGAAGAGACTTAGTTGAAAGGTAATCAAAATACATTCTTTTTCATATACAGGACAACTGCTCAGTGTAGTTTGAATGAACCTGTTCATCAAAATGCATCTTCACAGTGCAGGGAAGCAAAGACATCTCACAGATGCCTTCATGACAGGCACAAATAGATTACCTGTGTTGCCTAACACACAGTTTACTGTTGCTTGATTTGATTATAAATTTAAAAAATCTTTTGTACTTTAGCAGTAAAAGTAATTACATTTTTTCCTGAAATGTAAATTTCTAATTTGGGCTTTTGCATATTAGGGCTTTTTTATTATTATGTCTGCTTTTACTAGCTTTAAAATGCTGCCACTCACCAAACTTGGAAATTATCACAACAATCTAAACTTTCACATAGTAAAAATATTTATGCCCTGAGGCACAAAATATTTTGTCATTTGTTCAAAATCTCATTTAAATGATAAATATGATCAGCATTTAATCATTTCTTTGGAAAATAACATTAAGACATGCCAAATTTTCAATGAACTTATTCATACTGATTCTAATAAGCTGAACAACTTGTTTTGGCTGCAGCTATCTTTCTTCCATATGGAAGTGCTTCTACTAGCTTTTTTCCAGATTATGTGGTTGAGAGGAGGATGTGGGGAAAAGTCCTATGTTGTTTTTTGTGGCACAAATTCATTTTGAGGACTGAAACATGCAGTGTAAATTGCTCTCAGTAAGCCTGCACCCCGAGGGCATGTTTTGGCACTATCACAACCGAATCTGTACCTTAACAATCTGTGTCGAAATTCATGAAGTATTATAGCAGGTTTAAGGATGCAGACAGTTTACACTAAGCATGTGTCTGCAGAGACAGCATGAACCTTCTCTTAAGTGCACTGCACTACTGCCTCTTCTGCAGTGGCATGCACAGAGGCAATTTTAGCATGTTTAGGATGGAAGACAAAGGTGATGCTACAGCAAAGAGACCACACAGAGCAGTGGAATGAAAAGAAAAATTACTATCAAAGAAAGAAAAAGCTTGTTTTCTAATTACCTAAATGAAGAGGAAAAAATAACTTTTATATCAAGTAAAAATAAAATTATTACCAAAGGAGATCCACAGTTAAGGTGCAATATTGCAAGCAGAATTTAAGTCCTTCTAAGGCTCAGCTCTAGAAAATGAGTATTCCTTACTTCCCCATAGTTTTAAATACAATTTTTTGCAATCCATTTTGTACTAAACCAGTGACATTGTACACTCAGCTGGGAGCTTGAATGAGCACCTTGCTACTGTCTCTGTTCTCACCTTCCATCCAGGATACTGGTCCTCCCTTCACAGACTCAATGCACAATGGAGAAATTAGGACAGGAATTTTCCACTAAGAAAAATTTATTGTTGAACAAAGACTTTTCTGTCCTATATGATGACATTTGCACAGACATTAGAAGAAACTGAGATTTGAGTTGATAAGACAAATGGTAAATAATTTGCTTCCATAGCCATCCTGGAATATGGCATTACTGTGTCACCTCCTTGTTCTCTTCTTTAGATTTTGAATTATCAACTGTCACACTATAGGGAGCAGAGTAAGCATCAGTAAATGAAGGAGATCATCTGGAAAAGACCAATGCTAAACCTAATAAATAGTTGTGGAACAGAGATCTCTAAGGAATAGAACATCTTCCAGAAGGCCATGCTTTATCTGGTATGCACAAATTTCTGACACATACATAGCAAAAATAATTGTGGAACTAGATAAGAGAAGAAAGCAATGAAGTAGTAAAAATAATTTCCTAAATGTCCACAGATATTGTCATTGTGTGTTATCTCAATGCATGGAATCATCCAGATTACACTATATAATAGTCTTAACACAATGGATAAAAAAATGAAGTAACTTTCCAGAACTGGAACAGACTTTTTAAAACTTTATATGTATTGAGCCACAAAATGGAATATGAAAGAAATAGGAAAAATTAACAACAGACACAAAACCCAGTCTACTGAAGGAATAAACTTTTACAGACAAGAAGAAAAAGCAAAGAAAAAAAAAAGGACAAACCACCCTTGCTAAAAACTAATTCTTTTAATTATTTTTCATGTGCATCACATTAAATTTTACTTAACAGAATAGCATTCATATGTGTACAAGGAACAGAAATAGCTCTGTAACTAATGGTGGTAGAAGTGCAAAATCTTCAAAGGCTAAGAACAATTTCTTAAACATTTGAAAGTTAGCAAAAGTTATCTGAGCTATTTTGAGTTACTTTCAGACCTGTAACACTGATCAGGAAACCTCTGAAGAGCTGCCTCTCTTGTGAGAATGTCATACTCTTTTTTTGGTCAGCTTAAAACACTGGGATGGGTTTTTTAATGTCTTAATTGCTGTCCTGAACTCATGAACCTGGAAAAGTCAATGACAGAAGCTCTCCTATTGACTTCAGTAGGAGGGACTGAGATCTTCCAACAAGTATTTTAGAAAAGTTCTGTTGTGAGAATGTTTTTAAGGTATTTTGGCACTCTTTGTAGCATTGGCCTTGTCTCTTCAGGTTTGAGTTATTTCCCAAAGATACAAGAGGCACAGAACTTTTCTCTGGGATGTAGGTCTCAGTCTACTGAAAGCTGGCTAGTGTTTTGCCAGTTTTCAAGAAGGGTAAGGATGACCCTGAAAACTACAGGCATTGTCAGTGTCATTTCAACAATCGGTAAAATTATGGGAGATATTGAAAAACACCTGAAGGACAATGCAGTTTTCGGTCACAGTCAGCACAGCTTCACAAGGGGAAAGTCCTGCTTCTCAAATCTGATTTTCTTTTACAGTAACACACCTAGGCAACCCATGTAGCTGATCTAGGAAAGCCAGTAAATGTATCTTTCTGAATTCCAGTAAAGATGTTGACACTGCCTCTCACAGTATCCTTCTGGAAAAAATGTCCAGCACACAGCCAGATAAACACATAATGGGATGGGTGAGCAACTGCTTCATGGGTCAGGTGTAAAGGGTTATAGTGAAGGGGGTGACATCAGACTGGTGACCTGTCACTAGTGGAGTTCTATCCTAGGCCCTGTGCTCTTCAACATGTTCAATAACGACCTGGATGCAGGACTAGAAGGGATGCTAAGTATTCAGGTACTAAATTGGGAGGAGCTGTTGACTGACTCAAAGGCAGAGAGCCCCTGTAGCGAGACCTAAACAAACTAGAGGGCTGGGCAATCACCAACCACGTGAAATTTAACAATGAAGTGCCATATTCTGCACCTGGAATGGGACAATCCTGGATTACATACTGACTGGGGAATGAAACTCTGGAAAGCAGTGCCATGGCAAGGAACCTAGGGGTCCTGTTTGGTGGAAAGTTGAACATGAGTCAGCAGTGTCCTGGCAGCCAGGAGGGCAAACCATCTCCTAGGGTTCATCAGGCACAGCATCACCAGCTGGGCAAGGGAGCTGATTGTCCCACTCTCCTCTACTCACCTTGAGTCCTGTGTTCTTTCCCCTTTCTCTTTAAGGTCAGAAAAATAGCACAGAAAAGTCTGTTGGTTTATAGTGTTTGTGCAATAAAAAGTACACCCACTAGAACTCACAAGTAAATGGATTATTTAGAAAAAAAAATTCAAATATCATGATCAAATATACTAAATTCCTGAAGCCATTTCTCTAAGAACATTTCTCTGTGTCCTTTTAAAACCCTTCATTCAGTAAAACAGAGGATGAATTTCATGTAGGGAACTTGGCAAATACATAAGTATTATATATAATTTTATGGCATAGGTCTTACTTTCTTCAAATAGGATGTCAGGCACAGCTTAGACTGCATGAGCTGAGCTGTCTGCAGCTATGATACAGAAGCAGATTCAGGCAGAATATGCACAGCTGAACCAGTATGTATTTCCAGTCCAGCAGAGCTGTGGCTGAATGCCAAAGAGGCAAATAACATCAAAGCATTTTACAAGTATAGCGAGGCGAATGATAATGATTTACAACAGTGTTTTTCCCATTATAGTCCAGAAGACAGTCCAGTCTCTACAAACAGCAGGAATCAGCAAGGCCCAAGAAACGCCTCATGTGGTGCCTCCTGTTGGCTATTTTGGAATGGATTGTGCTGGTGACAGATACATCAGAGATGACCTGTTATGGGTTAACCCCAGCAGGCAGCTAAGGACCACACAGCTGCTTGCTCACTCTTCCCAAGAGTGATGGGGAGAGACCTGGGAGGGCAAAAGTGAGAAAACCCATGGACTGACATAAAGACAGTTTCATAGGAACAGCAAAAGCCATGCATGCAAGCAAAGCAAAACAAGGAACTAGTTCATTGCTTCCCATGTCCAGGCAGGTGTTCAGCCATTCCTAGGAAAGCAGAGCTCCAGGAAATGTAACCACCACTTGAAAAAACAAACACCACTACTTCAAGCATTCTTCCTCGTTTCTGCCATATTCCATTGTGCATTGTGTCATAAAGTACGGAACATCCTTTTGGTCACCTGGGGTCAGCAGTCCTGGCTTGTCCCCTGCCAAATCCTTGTGCACCCCCAGTCTACTCACTGGCAGGGAAGCATGAGAAACACAAAAGACCTGGGTGCTGTGCAAGTGCTGCTCAACAATAGCTAAAGCATCTCCATCTTATCAACACTGTTTTGGTCACAAATCCAAAGCACAGCACTATATGATCTATTACAAATAAAATTGAAACTAATTTACTAAAACTTAGTAAATTAACTTGACATATTTAATTAAACTTAACTCTATCCCAGCCCAAACCAGCACAAACCAGCACATATCCCCAGTTTTTAAAGGTAATGCACATAGAGGAGTTTTCTTGTGGGTCCAAATAAAGGCAAGAAGATCACTTGTCAACTACAATTTAAAGTAAAGCAGATTTTTGAGAATTTTATTTATTGCAAATTAATATATATATATATTTGGACTGGGTCTTAGGAAACAAAAAAGCCCCAAACCCAACAGCAAAAGGAAACAAACATTTACACATTTAGTGAAAACACCTTTACTCCCTCTTCCCCTGTCTCAGCTTTACTACCATGCTCAGCTTGTCTTCAAGTATCTCTCCTCCTCATTCATATTCTCAGCCTCACTTTTTGGTCATAGGCACCTGTCTTCTGGCACTTCAGCAAGACAGTCAGCAGTGTGTACAATCAGGACAGAGTAGTTTCATTCTGCTGCTGCTTCCATTCCACTTTTTTCTCATGCTCCAGTGTGGCTCCTGCACAGTCTGCATTTCCTTCACGGAATTCTGTGTTCTGGCATGCTCATCCATGGGCCTCAGTCCCTTTGGGGATCTATCTGTGCCAAAATGATGGACTAAGCCTTGGCTTGCAATAGGCCTGGTGTGGAGCTGTCTGGAACCAGCTGCATCCAGCACAGTCCCTGCCACAGCAGCCAGCCCTGCAATCCTCACTCCCTCCCAGAACCTTGCCATCTACACCCACTGCAATCGTGTCACATGATGTGTGGTTTGTCCATTCCTGTTTGCTGGCTTCCCTTAGCCCAAATAGACAGGGGAAAGAGAAATGCTCTTCAACACTTCTGAACTGTATCAGGACTGGACAGTTCAGAATCATGATTATTCTGTTTCGTAATTTCCATATGTAATATCCATGTATCGAAATTTCACCTAGAAATCAAAGTGTTCCTGTAGGGAAAATTCCAACCCACCTGACATACCACTGTATTTTCTCATATCTTTAACCTGTCATAACTGCAATAAAAACCAATTTTCGCTGAAGGTTTCGAGGCTTCCCTGCACCATTAGTCTAATGCTGCAAAACTCTGCTTAGTTTTACTACTGGCATTATCATAAACAATGTCACATCTCAGAGCATTCCAAATTCAAATCAGGGACTTATAAGAATATTCTTATAACATGAAGTAATGAAAAAGTCTTCCAAACAACCCTGATTTTAACAAGCTGAATCACAATTATCCAAATATCTGGACTTTTGAGATTCTGCCATCAATAAAAGCCCATTTCTGTAACACCTCTGATGATGATTCTTGGTTATTTAAATATATGTCTAAATTGGTACTGAGTTGCCATGCTCTGTATGCATTTTTTGTATTAAATCTTATTTTTTAGAGGAGTGTACTTCTATTGTAATATAGATAAAGGCCAATCAAAATTTTTAAGGACAGGGAGTACTATTCCCAATAAAAGACACAATACAGTTTCTTAATTTCAAATATTAGAAATTTCCCACTCTGCATTTTCCTTCATGTCTGACTTTTCTAGGAAATCAGAGGATATTTCATAATAAATAAATAAACCAGACATTGTGATCCAACAATTTTTGTATTATTCCCAGAACAAGTTTCCTCTGAGAATAATATTCATAGTCTGTACACAGTCCTGTCTGACAAGGCCATAAATTGAAAAGTTCTACTTTATACAAATAAGGAAGAACTCCATTTCATTGTCCACTCTGATATTTAAAATACAGGGAAGGATAGGTACTCAAAAATTCTGTTTCTATACTGATCACATTCTCATACACAAGTAATTTAATCACAATTAGATTTAATACGCAGACACAGTTTAAGTTGAATATAAACACACAATTTGGGGAGGCAGAAGAGAATGCACCATTTTTTAGTTACCAGTGTTTGCTGTTGAGGAACCGATACAAATTATTATACAAGTACACAAATGTATTGACTTGCCAATTACTAAAAAAAAAATTGTCAAATGGGCAAAACACAATATTGTCTTCTAATATAGGCTTCTCAGCCTCAGAGGGAAGACACAATACAAGGATAGGCTTGTGATCATTTTTGGTTTGGAAATAACAGGCACCATTCTGCTCTTTCCTCATGGTTCTTTTTAGATTACAGGGCAGATGAAAAAGGCATTATTTTCAAAACTACCTAGTGAGATTTGCCTGTTCAACTAGAGTTTCCTGATGTTATCAGGCTTCATATTACAGTGATGTCAGAAACCCAAGTCCCTGAGAAGTATCTCAGCTACTGAAATACTCCATATCTATCACTCAAGAATACATACTTCAGATCGTTATCATGTGAATAGTGTTAATTCCTTTTTTCCTGCTTGTCAGTGCCATTTTCCTAGTCTATAAGCTCCTTGGAGAGGAATTATTTCTTACTGTATATTTTGCACAGTTCTTGACACAGTGGGACCCTGACCTTGCCTAGGTTTTGGCTTTCTTCAATATGATTAATTACAATTAACAGTTGGAACAATAACAGAAGCACTTTGATGCTCCATTTAAGACAGATAGGCATTTTCATTTGGATTTGTAATGTGGGATTTGATCAGTTAAAAAGTAATCTACAAAAATCCATCTGGAGAGTAAAATAAATTGGTTCCACATTTCTCCTGTCACATAAAACTGCTGTCATATGAAAAACTGTCCACATTTGTGTTAATTTCTGATCTGGCATAAGGCATCATTGGTAGGTCTTGATGATGGCATCTGAGAATTTTACACTACGAGATCACTAAGTTAAGACATTTGTGAGCTCTGAACCATGGAAAGGTACTCAAAAATTAATGCCATTTTATGCAGTTTATATCCTGGATTCCTTTGAAATAATCATTCAAAAATAAATATTTTTTATTCAACAATAAATGAAGCCATTGTAAGGTGTATATTTTATCATCTGTTAAAATGGGAATAAAATCTGCATTACTCTGAGGAAACATATATAGTACTAAGAACTTCCTATGAATCATGGCATCTGACTTCCTCCAAAAATATTTTGTATGAAAAATCTTAAACATTTTTAGAGAGAATAGGACAAAATATGCAAATATTATAGTCTTTTCACCTATATATATATATATATATATATACACACTGTATTTGATAGACAGGGAATTTAATTTTGCCTCATGGGATTTGACGTCAATGAGAACAACTTTGTATTATCATGAAGGTATATCACTTTATAAGAAATCTTGATTAACTAATTAGCTTAGTAATAACTTTGACAGCAACATTGAGGAGAAGGAAAAAAAAGTAAGAGGCATATAACCATGAGAAATATCCATATAGAGAAATTCCTTCCATGTCACATTCTGTACTGTGTCAGTAAAGTGCAGTAATTTATAAGCAGGAGTATCTCAATCTCCAATGTAATTTCTTTTAAAATGATAACTACAGGTAAACAAGATAAACCAGTCTTTACTTTCCAGGAATATATATTGTAAATAACGAGGCTTGAAAAAATAATCCCCTAAAAATGTTTACAAATCCCCTAAAGAAGTTTACAAATTTATTTGGCAAAGTATACATGCTAAATTAAAGAATATTTTCCCTATGTAGAAACAAGTTCAAAGTGCTTACAGTAGCCTGTAAAAGGACATGATTCCTAACACATGTTTTCTGTGAGTTACCTCTAATAAAATATTAACATTGCAGTTCATTGCAGCATCTTGTCATCATCCATTACAATATTCATCTCAACATTTTAAATCCATGTTTTTCAAGCAATCTTCTACAGAGGGTTTTGCTGTGATATCTCATCAAAACCAAAAAAGAAAGAGCTAAATACATGTTATGGTTTGTCTGTATGACTCCAGCTCAAATAAAATGTCATTGTAGATTGTACAAATCACTATGAACAAATGCAGGCTTCAAGCCTGGTGTAAAACATCCCCAGATAAGACTCTAAGACTATCAAATGCAGCTTTGGGACACGCTTTTGTCCCCTTCATCTTTAAGCTCATAGCTCAATCCAATTATCCATAATTTAGACTCTGCCAGCAATTTGTGTACACTTGTGTTGCAGAAGAGGATTTTTTTGTATGACTGAAGTGTAAAACTTCAGCTTACAAGCCAAAAACATCTTCAAAAGGAACCCATGAAATGAAACAGTAAAAGCATGTGACGGCTGTAAGATCCAAAAAAAAAAAAAAAAAAATTACAAGCCCCTACTTTCTAATCATATTACAAAATTCACCTCAATTCTTCTTCTTTTAAATTAAATCTTCAAAACACACTTTCCTTACTTTGTTCGTGAAAGAAAAAAAGAAAAATAAAAGACTGTATGTAAATTTTTCTTCCAAATACAACAGGACTGAGGGATGTTTGGGGTAGAGCAACATAAAGTTCAGAATTCCAAGACAAAAACTGCCAGGACTTAAAAAAAGTCAGCATTTTTCCAGAAGTTAAATATTTGTTTACGTATTATTTTTTGACATTATTTCCACATACAGTGGAGCTAGAAACACAGAATCAGATCTTTGGTTCTGTCCCACTAAAGCTTTCTAGAATATTGGTCTTGTCTTCTGGATATAAATATTTTCAGCTTTCATTAAACATATTACAGCAAGAAATTATTCTGGCACCTGAGGACTAAGTGACCAAGAACCTTTCTCTAACCCTCTGTATATTCTAAATGTCCACACAGAGTGAGAAGGCCAAGTGAGTTTCTGTCTACTAGATTCTGTGTGAGGATTCCTCAAAATACACTGGCCTTAAATATCTGCACAGCACCATTAGAACAAGACTGCTTTGTTTACCTCTGGAATCCTTTTGGAATTATTTACAACTTCTGACTTGACACATTATTTTAGTCCCATGGTACCACAAGCATTTTGAAGTCACATTTATTCTAATGTTTTATTTGATGGAAAAAAATATCCTAAGAAATATCAGAGGATTTTCTACTAGCAATTATTCTACTTTTCAGTGTTATGTGTCTGAGCAGAGGTTTGGACCTCATTTTGAGATAAAAATTATGTATAAGATTTTATTAATAACATTTAATGTTATGTAAGATTTGAATACATAGGCAGCAAAAGGAGATTTTTACTAAAAAATTCAGATTTCAACTAAAGTACTAAGTTATTTGGTAAGACAACACTTGAGAGGCTAAATGACTTTGCTAGGATCACCTATGCAAAAGAAATAAAATTAGTGGACTTCAGCAGTAATATCTTAGTGTTCTATTACTACTTCAGGGAAAAAATGCAACTCCATGTAGGAAAAGGGACCCAACAAAGACTACAGTGACACACTAACTTCTGGCTGATGTCACAGTACACCAAAGCTGTTAAAAACATTGTATATTAGAGTATACAGGTATACAGTACATCAAACGGCCTTTCTCCTGTGCTGGGCACCACAAGAAGGACACCTTAGGGAAAAATGTTTAAATCACAAATCACAGTGACAAAATCCCAGCACAAATCACATGACAGCTGAATGTTTTCTGTTCCACTGACCTGTTTATATGGGATAACAGGCCTGCTTCTATTCAAAACAGTTTGTGAATTTAACTTCTCACAATGCATGACAAAACCACAGTGTTTTAGAGTAAAAGTTAGGAGTAATACTTATTTAAGTAAAAGTAATTGTGTTTATTGTGACATCTATTAAAATGATAGGTTATACTCACCCGTCAAATTACATATCTCATTCCAGAATTAAACAACTCATACTCCTAAATCCTGAAAACCTAACAAGCAAACATAATACATGCACAGCCTTCAGAGCCAAGAGAAAATGTAATACCTAAACACAACAGAGGTATTCCAATCGTTCTCCCAGCCTCCCATCAAATTGTTATACTTTTACCCTCTCTGAGTTACCATTGTGAAATGATTTCCTGACTTATCAAGTCATGGTCATGCATGTTTGCCAGCTTTCAGATATGTAGTACAAATGGTAATTATAACCATTGCAAATGATTCATCTTCCCAGTGCTTCAGATTCAGTGAGTTAACCTTAAATGCAAGGCAAATTTAAAGATGAACAATTTACTTAGATAAAGGAAAACAGAAAATATAATTAATCACTTGCCTATCCTCCAACCCTAGTTTACAAAACCATGGTGCAACTTTATTGAGCTCAAAATTGAAGGGTGACAAGGTTAATGCTTAGCTTCAGACCTCATGGTTTCATTAGCAAACACATTACAGACTGCAAAGCTGAGCTGACAGTAATGCTAGGCCCAAACAAAGTAAATAATTATTGGCTTGGCAAATGAGGAAGCACTTGCAGAGTTTGTTTACATTTAGGTTTTGGAAAATTCATGTTGGCAACAAGTCAAATACAGTTTGACTAGTAACTGTGACAATTGCTCACAGATGCAGCTGGAAGAACAACAAAAGAATGAATTTATGGTTCTTTCTCCCCTGCATTTTTCCCCTTTGTTGTCTTTTTTCTTGTGCTGTTTCTTCTTTCTCTTTTTTATCTCTTTTTTTTCCCCCCTTTTTTTCCTTACCATTTTGGATCAATAACAAACTTGTAGCCACAAAGATAAGTGGGTTTTCATGGCAGATGGGCCTTGGAATGTATAAAAATCTCATGTTGCATTTTGTCTTTTGGCCACATATTGGAAAAGACACAGCTGTGCTCAAGCTGTACTCATAAAAGCCTTGCTCCCTGACAAAATGTATGAGTGCCTTCAATTCTTGTGGGTCTGCACTGGGTTTTCAGGAGAAATACATCACTTCAGCACTGGTGCACTGTTAACAAATTTTATCAGGTTCCAGGGGTATGGAGTTATGCCTCACCTCAATTCCCATTATGCAATTCATTGTTTGGTTACAGAAAATATATTGCTGAAATTCAATTAATAAGGTAACCTACAAAAATTAAAATAATTCAGTATCCTGCAGCTGATGTAGAAAAATTGTGAAACTGCAGTTCTCTTTCCGATATTTTATACAGAATGCAACTATTGTAAACAATTAAAATTTTCAACATTGTCATACGCAATAGTCTCACAGGATAAAGAATCAGTAAGAATCAAGCATTAAAAAAGAAATTTCCATAGAATCACAAAATTATGTAAGATATAGCCAACAAATTATACACAGGAGAAGATTATTCACTTAAGAAAATTTTGCAGCAGAAAACAGCAGTAATTGCTAAAGCTCACTTCCCCTCAGAGTGAGCTAAAAGAGTTTGGTCAATTCTTGTCAGATCAGCTCATGTAAGTGTGTTTCATGTAGGAAATTTGAGATTCCTAGTCTGATCAACAGAAACTTAATTTGTCTTCCCCAGCTTAGTGAACTACCAAAATCAAGTCTCATTAATCTACCCTTCTGAAAACTACTAACACAAACAAAATATTTTGAAAATAATCATCCAAACTAGAAACAGAAACTTTATTGAACATTTGTGTATTTAGCAGTTGTTTGCACTGTACTGTTTATATTATGCTAATGTCACTACATTTTTATTATTTTGAAAAGAATTAAAATACAAAGAGTGATAAATTACATTTTTGCATTTCACAGAGCAACTATAATATAACAAAATAGTTTTGAATGCTCATGGCATTTTTCTTAGGAAAACAGTTGAAGCAGGAACTGATCTCCCTGAAGAATTATCAGGCCAGGATATACTAGCCATAAATACTCCTCCAAGATCTTGGGTAGATGACAAGAATTTCTCAGCTTGCTGATTTTCACTGATTAAGGATCAAAAAGGGCCATATGTGCTGTCTTTCCAAGCTATAGATGCAGTGACATAGCAATATTGCATAAGAGATTGTTCTGTGCTGAAGGTACAGAGGTATTTGTGCTTAACTGATCTTTATTCTCTGTGCAGGTGAGAGTGTGTATGAGCAGAGACAAAATGTCTGTTGAAAACCACAACAGATTAGCATTCTCAATTGAAATAAATGAAGTTATTCAGTAAAATTGAGCATTGTTAATTGAGATCATCATCACAAAGTTTTCTGGTAAAATATTGGAAGCGAGATAAGATTTAGAGAGATGAAATTCTCAATAGATGCAGAAAAAAGAATATTTGTAAATACAAGTCTAACAGGAGAAAAATCCATAACAAAAAAAAAAAAAAAAAACCAAAAAAAAAAAAAAACAGTGTGAAAATGGCATGGTAGAAAGTACTTCCAGTGGGTGTATAAACAGAGAGCAATATTGATTAAGGTGTATTCTAATCAATACACAGACACTTCAATGCTTTACGTGCAGTGGCTTGGACGACCTGAACATTGTTCCACTGAGTGCAGAGGTTAGATACCTGTGCTCTAACAACTGTGGAGATCTGATACTGTCTAATTATAATGGGGAATCAGAATCTTACACAAAATGCCAAAATTTCTAAGTATCAAGGAGGTAGGCAACACTGGCAGAAATGTGTTGTTTGTTTGATTTTAACATAAACATTTGAGTAAACCTTATAATGACATTTCAACTATAGGGCATTTATCACCTTGACCTAAGGAAGCATTCTCTAAATTAATCTCGGATTAAATTAGTAAACAGTAGACATATTGGATAACTATATGAAAATCTGGATTTCCTTGTACCATCATTTTTTACACCATCATTACATGCAGTGTATTTTATAAAAAATACCTTATTTTCCTTACCTTTTGTCAAAAGCCCATCAATTAGATTTGGATGTCAAAAGGTTTACCTTTATTATGAGCACTTAATTAAGGAAAAAAGCTCCTCCAGTGTTCTGCTGATGCCCAGCAGAAAATTTCTGCATAGAATAAGTGACTGACTCAGTGAATGACACCTGCATCAGCTTTACTTTTCCTCTTCCTTGGCATAGGGAATGAGTTTGAAATAGCACCTTCTAAACCTGCACATTTCTTAAAAAACATGTCTGCCACGAGCTAAATTGCCTTTGATAGTCTGCAACTGTCTCTGCAGGTTTGATGGCAACCTCAGCAATTCGGCAGAAAGGTGATGCCAGTTTTCACAACCAGTGTCAATGCTCAGGAATTTTCAGCTGCCCTCTTCTGTACAGACCAAAACTCGTTTGATCTCAGTCTCCACCATCTGCTGCTGCTATCTCAAAACCAAACCAGACAAGTCATTCCCCAAACTAAGTAATCATCATCTACAATAATACAGTTTGGGTTGCTACACCCCAAGAGCATTTTAATCTTCCCAAAGATCTGAAGATATACTGTGCTAGATATAAAAAAGGTTTTGTAGCATATTCTTCTACACTGGCTTTATTTTTAGGAAGATGAAAATTGAAATGGCATAAACAAAAGCCTCTAGAGCTCTATCTGCTGTCTATATAATCTGAACAGAGTTTAAAGTGGTCATCAACGTCACTACTGTATCACTTTGTGCTGTGCAGATTTCATTGGTTGAATTCAGTGATAATGACAGATGCTCAACCTCTCTTACTATCAGGCACATAAAAATACATCTTCTGAACAAGCTATGCATACAAATACATAGGCCTGATAGAAATAAAAGATTGCTTCAATAATGTGCAATGTGTTACACTAATCCCTTCATGTGATACATCTCAGCAAACATTAATAAACAACCTTAGGTATGCATCACAACATAATTTTTCATTTTTAGAACAGTTGTTAGCTTTTTTTCCCCAAATTGAAAAATATTAACAAGAAATGCTTTTGAGCAAATCTGAGCAGTTTATGTGTTCATCAGCTATTGATATTTGCAACCACACTGGAAACAGTTTTTCAGGAGTGGCATCTGATTTTGTAGACTTACCTGGAAATGTCAGATAAAAACTGTATTAGAAGATCAAAACTCGAGGTGCAAGCTCTAACAGGCAAAAGACAATTAAGAATGACTAAAAGCAATAGCTCTGTATTTGCTAATATACTGCATCAGTCCAGTGTAACAAAATGCTAATGAAAACATTGTCGTGGCACTGATAGATTTCGCGTTTACTCTAGGATTACACTAACAATTATCACCAAGGTCCAGGCTGAACATGCCCTGAATAATCTGGAATGCCTGGCTGTTAGAACTTTTTACATGCCAGAAGACTTCCCTAACTAGAATAAAGAAAATAATTTAGGATGGTAAGAGACTGTTAATTGTTTTAATACATTAGGATGGTCCCAGAGCTATTCTGCTCTGGGGATGACTTAATACAAAGTATTGAGACTTGGAGTAAAGCCCACTGATCTAAGGGAAGTGCAGTGGAAACAAATGCTATGCTCAGGGGGAAAAAAAGAAAGACATTTCATCCCAGTTCTCTGTTTTGAGGGCCTCACAAGGAGCATTTCCAAAACAGAGCAAGTACCAAGCATGCTTTTTATGCCTTGGTGAAATCCTGGTAGAGTTCATCTGAGATTAGTTCATTTTAAGATGAGTGGAAATTAATATAATCCTCAAGTATACAAAATATCAATGTATGTAGTACTGCTTGGAGACATAATAAAAAGTGCTGTTGCCTCTATGTGTCTCATAGATTGGCTGGTTGCTTTAAAGATTTTTTAATGGACTTAAGAAAATAGGTCTGAGCTTAATCACATTTAGCACCAACTACTTTTTAAGAAACAGAACACCTGAATTAAGATTTGAGAATTCCATACAGTTGCAGCTAACTACCAAGCCCACCAAAAGCCTAGAAAGTTAAGCAAACAATTTAGACTGCTGAAATTTAAGTCTGCAGCCTATGGCACTGCCAGTCAAAGCAGGAAACAACCTGAAAAAGAAAGCAAATTATTCAATTTGTCCATTCTTTAAACTTAAAATGTAGTTTAATATGCCTCAAAAATGGGATCACATCTTTATACATTTATAGTACTCATCGGGATTTTGAAGTCTAATTTGAATTTTCAATTGTATATATAAAAAATCAAGCAATGTGAACTTAAAATACTAATTTCTCTTTCAAATACATTTTCAAACTCTAAGTCTAAGAACACCAATTTTGTTTCTTCTTGCTAGGGAAATGTACCAGATGGAATGAGTTCGAACAGTTGTTTTATACCAAAATATAGATGAAAAATATCCTGACACACAAAAAATTAAACCAATTCACTGCTATCAAGATAGGCTTTCACTGTGACTCTTGTGTGTCCTCACTGAGTAAGTCAATAATCTTACTTTAATATCATCACCACTCTCCCGCCTTTGGCCTTTTGTTTTCCTATTGCTTCTGCATTTTCCTATGGAGGATTAGACCAAAATATCTTTGAGACAGGGTCCTCACTCTGCTTCTGAATACAATAAGCTGCCTTGGCCAAACAGGGGGAAGTGTGAAATAATAAACAAGCCAGCCAACCAGCCCTCACACTTCATTATCTCACAGTGGCTTACAATATTTGAATGCATTGTTCCATCTCATAAAATCTGGCCATAATACAGGACTTTGGGGAATCAGGAAATAACGAAATTTCTGTCATTGTTGGCTCTCCCTACATTATACAGGGGCTGAGTCTGATGGACACACATACCACGACTGCTGTGTTTCCTCAAATAAAAGCAGACAAGGCAGGTCACAGCTGATATTTCTCACAGACATCTGTGATCTTACCTCTTGCCCTTCAGCAGACTAAAGGCCTACCTAGCCAATCAACCAGACTTTTACATTCTCTAGTCAAAATAAAAAAAAGAAACTAAACAGAAATTCTGATTTCTAGGACATTCCAATTAATAGTTAAGAGGTAGCAAGGAATAATATTGGACATGGGTTTAGAGCACCTGCAACATGGTCCCATGCTGCTGGTCACTGAATTGGTAAAAACCCATGGAGAAATCATAAGTTCCAAATTAGTGGACAGATTTTATTAACTCAGCTGTTAACTTGGGTTTTTGTCATGTATCCCTGGGCAGAGTGTGGGCAGATGCCCTGTCCCTGGAACTGTTCAAAGCCGGGTTCTGAGCAACTTCACCTAGCTGAAGATGTCCCTGCTTGCCTATGTTTAAAGGTCCCTTCCAAACCAAACTATTACATGATTCCACAAAAAATTAGGCTACGAAGCATATCTGAGGCAAAATATGCAATCTTATAGAAAATATACACACTGGAAGGGCTGTAGGTGGAATAGTAATAATCCCTTCATAGTGTCTTTGGAAAAGATGTGGTGTTTTTCCAAGATTTGAAAGCCATAGGCTTTCCTTCATACAACAAAATGTTGCTCAAGAACACTGGAAAATATGGCAGAGATTGCACTCTTTCAAGTGAAAAAGAAAAAAAAAATAGAAAATTATAGCAAGATCTCCACTCAGCTAGTCTTTCTCCCTTTCTCTCAAGTTATGCCTGCATAATTTTTCTTTATTTCTTCCAAACTCCTCCTTCTTTCTTAAAGCAGCAATAAATCACAATATTAATTGATTTATTTTCCTCACATAGAGGAATTTCTGAGCATACTTTTAAATGCCATTTTTTAAAAAAACCTCTCTTCATAATCTTATATTTTTCTAACCATGTCAGAGGCTTCAGAGGCTTCAGTGGAGTTACTTGTTTCTTAAGAGCCCAGGTTGGGTTCCACCAGACAAGAGGGAAAATTTTATTTCAGTTATGCCATATTTCCTTTTCTCTCTGCAGTCTCTCTGGGCTGCTTAGAGACACAACAGAGCCCTGCGCTGCCTCATTGCCCCCACTCTCTGCATCCTGAAAGGCCAAACACAGATATATAAATGACACATTCTTTGACTTCTTAATGAGCAAATTTATCTAATAGAAATGCCGGCACATACAACTTTAAAGAATGAAGAGCACATAATGCATAAACAATAGGTTCCACTTTATATAATCATGTAATTATGCAGGGAGGAATCTAAACACAAATATAGCAAAGCTATCAAAACATGAATCAAAATATGTCATCAAAATCTTCCCATTCCTCTGCACTGCACCCCCCCCCCCCAACCTGAGCTTTTTTAAATATAGGCAAAGCTAATTTATGACCAAAAGCTTTTCCATAGTATTTTAATGCCACTTGAATTGGACTCCAGATCTTAGTTTGCATTTCAGTGTTTCTGGCCCATATTTTGGTATTAACATGACAACACATCCAATTTTCCATAGTACCGATAGCCTCAGCTTTACACGGACCATAGTATTTTGCATATTTCACCTACATGATTAAGTCTGATTTTCACATTGATGTAATTTATATTTTAAATTGTTGGAAGCAGATAATTTAAATGCTTATATGTAGTTCTGCATTACATATGGATTCTGTATACCTCTGGATTCCATCTGTGGACATACTGAGACTTGCCATCTATTATGGAAAGTTTCACCTCGCATAATATTAGGAGCATTAAATCATACATCAAAACCAAGACTGTATTTGCTTGCTATCTATTTATTTATATAAGAATAAAAGTTTTAATGCTTTTTTATAGGAATTCACCTAGACGATCACATTTTGCCAAAATCAGTAGATTTTTCTCGGTTCCATAGGGAGAGTAAGGAATTGCAAATAGTCTTAGTGAAAATTTTAAGCACACTGCTATAAACTATTTTCAAGATAAGAAGCTAGAATTCATTTCAGCCTTAACTAATCTCTCTTATCCATTGTGATGGGTCTCTTCTACAGAAAAATCTACTTTTCCCGATAAAGGTACCCAAGCCATGTCACAACATGATACACCACTAATCATGTTTGGATTTAAGATTAGGCATAGCTAACAAAATACTTGTGTGTAACAATACCACATCCAAATTATCTTTATGGTCAGCTACAGTCTGTTCCTAAGGAAAATCAGTTGTACACTCTTATTTCTTAATAAGCAGAGCTATGAACCTTCAGCCAGACAAGACTGAAGCACAGTTTTGCTCCTCAGGTAAAAGTAGCCTTTTACAGAACACTGGTGTTATTCGTGACTTTCTTAAAATACAATATGAACAATTTAGCAATCTTCTAATCTGTTTACTGGACTCCACATGCAGAGGTGTTACTTAACATTTATCTTTAAGCTGACCTGCCTTATAATGACACATCATAATGCAGGAAATGAAAAAATTGTATTCCCCTGCTTTTTCCTGTGAAAATAGAAATTTATGCTCAAAGATTCTACTTTTCTCTACTTGCTAGATGTAAATATGTCAGAGATACTTTAAAATGGCATTCAATATAGACTACTATTTTAAAAACAAACTTGTCATTCTCCTCCTGCTGAATTGCTCATAAATTCAAGTATGAATAAAGATATCAGATTACATTAAATGCATTTTTGTATCTGTAACTTTCTGCAATGAATTAAAACTGGCTGATCATGTCTCAAGTGCATTTCATTTTCCGTTGATTCATGTACTGCAATATAACCTTCAAAATTCCCTTATGCCAACAAACTCATTCAGATATGCTGAGTGCAGGAGCAGATTAAAGTGGCTATAAGATTGAAAACTGCATCAAGACATCAAAGAATGCAGTAGAGGTATAATGAAAGTGTAAACAAAACCTGTAAATATAGAAATTACCTTTTATATAATCCACTACTGAATTCAGTGGAGAGTTTTGGTGCAAGAAGAAGACATTAACCCAGAACAAATTGGTACCATCACTATATTGAGACTGTTTCATTCTGCTCCATTTAAGAATTTTCGCTTCAGGACTCAGCACTGAAAAATATTTACTCTTCTCTTCTCTGGAAATAA
Organism: Pyrgilauda ruficollis; assembly: GCF_017590135.1. Taxonomy (NCBI): domain Eukaryota; kingdom Metazoa; phylum Chordata; class Aves; order Passeriformes; family Passeridae; genus Pyrgilauda; species Pyrgilauda ruficollis. The sequence goes on from NW_024512543.1 coordinate 587,441, forward strand.
ACTCTATTCCAAAGTAAAATTTAAAGCTAAGGTATTTTAAAGATAGAACTAAAAGAGCATCGCATCTTTGTCACCTGGTTGTTTTTGAAGTTACTTTCAAAAATAACCTTTCTTACTTTCCTTGCATATGAGTGTTTTGCTGCTGAGTTGTAAAATCCAATCCATCCTTTAAAGGCTTTTTAAGCGAAAGTGCATTGTTACTCACTTAGTAGCTTCTATTTTCTCAGTGGTAGCTATGGTTGTGGATGAATGCTTTCAACAGAAGTTAAAAGACAAAATGAGTCATTAACAATACCAAATCAGAGTCTGGTGTGCTTAGTGAAGCCTGACATAGTCTTCAGGGTTTAGTTAGCATGCAGAGTTTACAGACTATCTTAGTTTTCCACAATGAAAATATCCACAAAAATGTTTTCTTGCATAACTTTTATCTCCAGGATTCTATCAGCAGAAGTTACCTATGACACTAAAGAGTTAAATGACATGAATGGGGGGTGGGTGGAGATAAGAAGGAAAAAGGAAAAAAAAAAAAGGGACATCTGGCAGCAAGGAAAATAAAACAGTTATTGTAATTCAGTATCTCTGCTTATGGACCTTTTGGTGTCATCCTCCTCATTTCCTGTGGACTTCTCCTCCCCAAAGATTGCACTCATCTAACACACCCAGACAGAAGCACTTACACACCTAGTAAAGGATATGTTTAAAGAACTGGTTGTTCTTAATCTGTGCATTCATTTTAAACTGTGATAAAATACCTTTGCCTTGTATCTGTGTGGATCCTTTGATTCTGAACTAGATCGGTTTTGCAGGCATGGAGATGATTTGCAAGTGGGAGATTGGGGATTCAGGACAATGCATCTGCACCAACTGTTGGTCTCTAATTCCCATGGATTTGACCAGCTTCATGCCACCACATTTCTGAGTTGGTATAGTAATGTGTGGAATCAAATCCACCATGAAAGGCACAGGATCAAAGGAGGAAATACTTGTACCACTCACCCAAGTGCCTGCCCTTTGTATAGCTTACCTCTTGCACCAAGTAGATTAGGCTTGATAAATATCTGGAGTGCAGTTTCAGTCCTAGTAACATGCTATGAAAACATCTTGCATTCAGTGGCTAATCCAGACTTCTCCCTTCCCTGCCAGACCACAAACCTTTCATCATAAACTTCTCCATTCATCTTACACTGGCATGAAGAGGCGACCCATATTGGATACATCTACAGATGTTTTATTAGTAGCACATGTTTTGGATGCTGGAATTATATGAGAACATACTGTGATCCAGCTGCAGGTGTTTACTAAATAGGAAATAAGTAGAAATATCATGGAGGCACTCTAGGAATGAAGCAATTCAATATTAATTTAATTTACTCAGTGTTTATGTTAGCTGATTTAAATCTAAATCTGCTGCTCTTCTGAGTTTATTCCTGTTCCCAAGACACACATTTCCCTAGACACGGTTACTTCAGTCCCCTGAGCACCCCTCCTGAGCCATCATTGTAAGTAAGGAAATGCCATCTCCACAAGGAAGGGATGCTAACATGGAGGGTCCTGGGAGCCCCAGGGGAGGCCAGACAGCAACAGTCATGGCTGTGCACATCCTCAGAGGCATGGCAGATGCTGTGCAAAAGCTTAGATGACGCTATATTTAGATTTATGTAAGTAATATCCGTTTCCTGATTTTTTTTTTTCTTATAAATGTTCTCTACAAGCTACACAGATAAAATCGGGTGAGGTGGTGTAGGGGGAGAGGGGAGTGAAAAGAAGTGTTTTAATGCATTAACAGCTTATTGAGTTATGGTTGTTTCTGTTTCAAAAACCCAGGTTATAGGGTTTTTCTAGTGAATTGTCAGGTAATTAGAACAGAAAAGTATTCATTTCCTCTTATCACTCACAGTTGTAATAGCTTTATCCTTTCTCCATGTAACTTTTGTTTTCTAAAACACAGCTGTTATCCTGAAGGAAAAATAAAACAGAACCCTTGTAAATTTAATAACAAAAGGCCATGAATAAATATCACATCTCTTCTGGAATGAATAATTTAAGAAAGACAACTATAAACTCTTTAATAGCAGGTATCTTAGGCAACCACATAGGATATAGGGAAGAATCAAATACCATGTTCAAACTCTGACCAATCCATGTTCAGATACAGCACAAGAAAACCCAGATAAGAAATCAAAGCATGAAAGACAGCATTTCCTTTTATTTTGTACTTTTGAACTTGAAAATCAGGTTATTTGCAACAACTAAAATTTTTTGGCCCTTAATTGTTAGCAAAATGAAAACATTTGTTTAATATGCTCATAATAGAGGATTTCTTTTTTCATTCACTAACATCCTTAAGCACACAGTTAATTTCTGTCACACTTCAAATTCAAGGAACATATATTAAGAAAAACAGGCAATTTAAAATTAGACTTACTCTTATTAGAAGGTGCATCCTGTAAGCTGTCAAGACTTGTAAAAATGCGACAAAACATACATCAGTGCAGGGAGATATGTCAGAAGTTTAAAAAAAAAATTTTCCTAGGATTAAGAAGTGCTTAAACTGCTGTTATTAATAATAACTTCTGATTATTTTATGAACACATAATAAGCACCTGTACTATCATTTCTGAGATTGTGTAGGAACGGCACACAGTATTCAAAACATGGATATGCCACTTACTCTATAGTAATGATATTTGGGGTTTATTTCTATGAAGGTAATTTACAACAGTGTGTTTACCTTTTTTATACCATGAATCGAGCTGATGTAAGCTGAGAAACAACTCCAGAGCATCTAGAGGTGTAACAAGTATTTTATAATCTATCACTTTTATCGATAATTAGGGTATATATTTTTATGTGAACTGTTTTTTTACACAATTAATTTTAAATTCTTCAGCAGTTCTTTGAAGATTTATCAAGAACTGTCTGGCTTGCTTAATTAGATATCTATGTTTCTCTTTCAGCATAATTTTTCCCAGTTATATGCAAAAAAATTAAACAGAGGAAAGCTTGGGAAACCTCTTTTCATTTTGAACTGCTAATGAATTCCTAGTCTCTGCTTCCTAAATTTAGTATGCTGTCAAACTGGAAGATGACCTTCCTTCTTATGACAACTTATTTTCTGCAAAAATTTGGAGTGAGAGATTTTATCTAAAGGTGTTTTCTTAAAAACAAAAAAAACTTTAAAAGTGCTATTATTCTTCACTGCTTTCTTTGTGTTTCTTCAAACATTTAATGATAGCCTAAGGTATGAGACCTCTTTACAAAAGCAATGTTGGCCTTTTACTGACACATATTAATTAATGTATTGTAATCCTTTTCTAGTTACACCCTCTGTATTTTACCTATGACCACAGGTTTGTTAGTCAATATTTCACCACATTGTCTTGTAATGCTGTTTAAGATCATTTGCCATCTTCTATTCCTCTCATAACGTACATTGCTTCTGTGAGACTAGAAAGAAAATCACAATTCATCACATTGCAACTTAAACCTAACGACACCTAATGGCTTTGGGACCCACAAGAAATATTCAGTCCACATAGCTCCCCAGGCAGAAAAATATTTATCTGTTTAGCAAGGTAGTTGCACATTGCTCTTTTGAGGACATTATCTATACTTATTGTCAGAAATAGAGAGCATTATCGGCCAAAACTATTTTGTAAATCTCAGTACACCTGCAGTCAAAGATTGAAAAAAGAATGTTTAGTATCAATGTAAAGACACACTTTACATTTGTATCCATTTCCAGTGGGCTTCTTTTGTCTATATTTTCAGGTCATCGATTAAAAACTATTTCCAAAGTATCAGTATTTGTGGTTGATGGAGATCATGTACCCTTTATTCATAAAAACAATGGGCCGACTTCCATAGTGATATTTCTTACACTAATTGAGAGCTGTAATGTATTACACAAGAATGACCACACAGGCTAATTCCTTGTGTCTAATGTTCAGTAAATATACACAGCAGACTGGTGCACACTAGCAGCCTCACATTAGACAATCTCAGGTAAAATGCAGAAGCCAAGAGTTTCTAGTTTCTAAAAACCAAATATGTGTCAAACAAGCCCTTTGTTCTACGACCAATAAAACTCTTGACTTTGTTCTTCTATATGATTCTCACTTCACTTTATGGTCTTCATTTCATTATTTCTAATAAATCAAAGAGACTGACTCATCATGGAAAATTGTGTAAAAGTAGGACAAAGATAGAGATAAATCCAGGAGATGTGGACGAAGGAAAGAGAACTGATTTATTTGCAGAAAGTTTTCTGTGGAGTAAGCCTGGAAATGAGAATGTGTCGTGAAATGTGGAGGGCATTAAATCACGTCTAAACCTAAGTTAAAACACCCAGTACACTGAACTGTTTTAAGTGAGTCACAGAACTTTCAGATGAAATTACAGTGCTAAAAAATACAGGCAAAATTAATGTGTGAAGGCCAAATATATGGCAAATGCACTAGAGTAGGAATGGTACTACTTCAAACTCTTTTGTCTTTAATTATTTCCCAAGTTTTACAGTTGAGTTGTATAGCTTGAAAAAAATGCTGACATCCTGCAAGTGTCTACTGCAGTCTGTAGATTGAACCCAAGGAAAGTATGCATTGTGCCAGAGGTCATTTAACGAAATTTGATAAAGTCAATATTTGGGGGTAAAATGCTCTAAAATCTTCCTGTCAGGATAGCTAGATAGCTAGCTAGCTAGCTAGATAGCTATCTAGCTAGATAGCTAGATAATTGGAACATATTCCAATGCCTTGCTTACCTTTTGTATTGAAATTGGGAAGGTATTCCTCCTTTTTCTTTCTTTTCTTTTTTTTCTTTTTCTGGTCAATAGAGACTTGTTTGCAAAGCACAAAACAGTGACCTTCATCAGTCATGTAGAGTACAATGTTCAGTATTTAGTATCATCAAATTACTTTTTCTTTTATGCACATCACCCTAACCTATCTGGTTTTCCCTTGGGCACACAATCATGTCCTGTATAAATTTACAGTACTTACATACTGGGAAAACAAAATCTCTGGGGTTTTTTGCCACACAGTTTAAAATTCAGAAATAAGACTATAATAAGCGCATAAATGAAATTATACAGGCTAAATAAAGTTGTTGAGAAATAAAGTAAAAGGTAATCCTTCACAGGAAGAAATCCATGCCATGTGAAAGAATATTTTATTTTCTTGCAACAGCTTTTGCACATTGATTGCATATACATTACTTAGGACAAGAACATGTCACTACGACTGTGATTTTTGTGTGAGTGTGTGTGAAAACAGACATGAAGAATATTTAATTTTAAAATAATTTTTTTTAAGAAATTATGTAGATTAATACTGACCTTTTATCCACCAATTCTAGGGGGTTTTTTCTTTTCATTTCTTACATTTACATCTTTTACATTCCAAAATATTTCGTTTGAACTCTCAGACACAAACACTAACGCTAATTACATTTGCATGTTTCATGTAATACTGAAGCAAACAGTTACAACAAGAGCAATATTATAATATGAGGAAAAAATATTTGCTTTACTGTTTAGAATACATGCTAGCAGTGAGGACAGTTAGGACAGCAGTTGCACCTAAACCAGCTACTCTGTCAGTTCTGCCAGCTCTTAGGGAGAGGTTTGCAGTGGACTTGATTGGGCTGTCAATCCTAATCTGGAGAAATCTCTTTTGAGGGCATGTAACCCTACACAGTAGAGACCTAGATCAGACAATTTTTTGGAAAAGAGTAAAAAGTGGAATCTTATCTAACTCACGTTGAAAATAAATGAAATAAATCAATGTTATTCACAGCAAAGATTAAACAATATTAATCAGTGTTATTTAACAATTTAATGATTCAAATGTCATATGAAAAACCATTCTTTCAGCGTGTCATTCTAACCTTTCAACCTCTTTGGACAATAGAACAAAATCCTTTACTGTTCAATCTGAATTTAGACAGATTATAGAATTGAATAAATCTAGAAGCTAATACTTGCATAAATTAATTCCATTTCTTCGCTTTCAACATGACTAATGGAAAATATTTATCAATATATGTACTTTTGTACTGTGATGTAATATATTTATCAATATATGTACTTTTTATACTTGGAAAACTGGCAGAAAGTTATGTTGACTCTGATTCATGACTTTAGATATTATTCTGTGGAGCAGAGAAGTTTGGATTTGCTTCCCTGAACATCCAAAATTCAGAAACAGCTCCAAAAAAAGGTAAGCATTTTTCAATTTTTTTTTTTTTGCTAAGAAAAATTCCAAGTTGTTTTTGCATTTTCTGTCAAAAGCATGATTCATAGCATGTCTGGTTTTGAATAAAGAAGAATCTTAGGAATGTTAATAATATTATCCCAGGAACTTAAAACCCTTTGTTCATCCCTGCAAAGGTACAACACCTTTATCTCCTTGCTCTCGCTCTTTCCTGTCTTGTGGACAGCAATCTCAGCTTTGTAACAATGAGTTAATAGTTTAGCCCCATAGGTGGTTTTTGGCTTTATTTTCTGTTTTCCATTTCCCTGTTATGTCTCAGTTCCAGCCAGATCTAGTGGTATAATGCAGTTGATACAGAGCCAGTAAGACCAACACAGAGCTCCTAGCTCAGTCACTTAACCAGTGAGGAGCTAGAAAAATAGAAAGTGTATTCCTCCCAAATTAAAAGTGTATCCATAAGAAACCAGTAATTCTAATAGCCTCGAAAGACTTACCCATTCTGTCTAAATTAGCTGGGCATACGATACAAAATAAACTTTTTGTTCTCATTTTAATGCTGCTCCAGATTTCTCCATTCCAACTATATCTAAATTTAAATGGAGAAATGACATAAAGACTTCAGGCTCAGTAACTGAGAAAAAAATTTCATGCAGTGGTAGATATGAATTAATTAATGGTCAAGGAAGATAGCAGAAGTGATTCAAACAGGGTGGAAGCCTCAGCTGACTTCATTTGCATTAAAAAACCAAACAGAGCAAATTATGCAATTGAGGCAAATTATATTATTTGTAGAGAGACTTGGATTAAGGACCCATGATGCATGGGAGCTGAAATGCAGGGTCAAGAAAAAAGTGCAACTCTAAAATAATTCAGTCCTATCTCTAGAATCAGACCTCTTTATCCTAGAGGTGCAGAAAAAAACCTGTGGATCTATGTTGGTATGTGGTTTGAAAGCTCCAGGCTTTTTTTTTTCTTAGTTGATGTTAAAAATATTACTTTAAAGAAAGACAAACTCTGCTTTTGAAAAGTAATCCTGGCCTATTATGAGAGGACCCTAAAAGGGTTGGACTTTTGGGATTTTTTTATAATGCTGATCTAAGTATTGCCCATGTTGAATTAAGACATATTACAGCTTTTGTTCAGCAAGATTTATTCTAAAGGCTTTGCTTGATATTAGCTGTAAAAACTTATTCTTTGTAGAATTTGAACTGCTAATACTTACATGATAAAACAAAACTTGAAATACCTTATTAGAATAGATTTTTTTCATAAATCTGGCATTGAGGCATTTCCAAATGATACCATAAATTCCTAGTTGCCAAAGACTTGCCAAATATTTGTAAAAAGCATCAACAGCAGTATTTATTAACCACTTACGAGTCTTAAAACAATAACCATACTGTGACAGTGTAGAAGCCTTTTTAGATCTTCAGATTTGCTTTATAAAACTGAAAACACACTTTTAGAGTGTGCATATAGAATGTATAAAAGGGCTTAAATTAAGCCGCACAAGCTCTCACAAGTGACAGACCCAGGATATGCAAAGGGACTGTAGTCACTTCATCTGATCACCACTTAATTTCATAAGCTCTGCAAATTAGTCATGCACCTGCACCATTTAACAAGTGATGATGGAACAAATGACATGTGAAGTTAGTCAACAGGCCACGCATTTGTGACATGTCAATGCAGCCAGTTATAATGTGTGGAGAGTGTGAATCCAGGTGTATGGAAAATTTTCTAGTTATTTGGATTTTTTGTGAGTTCAGATCAGGTCTGGAGAGACAATTCTGTGACCAAAAAGCTGCACAGTCTGACAAAGGAGGTTGACTAGAACTAGGTTAGTTCCCTTTTCAGATCCCACTGATTTTCTACAGGCTCAGTCTGGTTGTTTCTCCCTACTACTAAAGTCAAAGTAGCAAATCCTCTCTTTGTCAGTTCTGATTCTATGAACAGTGAAGAACTAATTGGCAAAAAATTCTGCAATAGTGATTACACACAAAATTCTGTTTGTGTAAAAACAGAATTTTTATACATGCTTGTATAACACTCTGGATTGTGCCAGCAGGTACATTCACTAATTCAAAATTTTAGACATTTTAAGTCCCCTTGAACCATTGAGCCCTGGAGTAGTATGTGACATCTAAATTTAACATGAATTCTGTTTCCTTTATGATTGATGGCAAATTGTTCCAAAATAGCCATGGTATCAGAAATAATATTAGGAAACCTTGTACTTGACCTCCCCTTTGAAAAAACTGGGCAGCATTTTACAAAAGCACTTTACACCAGAAATTCTGCAGACCTCTAAGATTGTAACATGATTTTACAGGCTTTTCAAATAAAATATAGGATGCATAAGCACTGCTTTGGATTCCCAATAGTCCTAAAATTAAAATTTTTGTCCATTCCTTTGCATCACTGCTCCATCTTGCAGTGCCTGCTTATGAAAGAGTCATAAGCTTCTATATTACCTGAAAACTGCAAATATCATATTTGCTCTTATTTGAAATGTAATCTGTAATATTTCTGCCTAGTGCAGATTTTCAGAAGTTAAATGGCTGAACACAAGCTGTAAAAGCAAATTTCAAGGAAAAGTCAAAATATTTAAAATTTTGAAGGGCTCTTTTTCATAATTCAGAAGCATAAGAGGAATAATAAAAATAAATAAATAGCTGCTTATTATTATTATAATTATCATACTAAAACATTATTATTCAATCAAATAGTTTCATTTATTCCAGCACATATATCTAAATCTTATATTTTGTTATTATATGAAATGTATGCTATAGAACTTAACTCAGAATGTATTTTAAATAAAGGCATCATTTGACATCACATTTTTTCAATGTAGTATAAAACTTCATTTTAGGCTAGAATTTTTCTCTTTATCCCTTCTTTTGCCTTTCTTGTTTTGTTTATTTTTTTTTTAATTGGCATAACATCTATGCTAACAACTGATAATATTGTCTCATCCTCCTTATGTTCTATCCAAATTAATCTTTTTCTGTTTCCCTGTTGTTTGCTTGCTGTTGCCTTCTTTACAATCTTCTTCGCATGGCTAAATCAAAATTCTTATCTCTTCCTTTGAATTTGTGTAGACTTATGCATAACAAAGGAGTTTCTTCCTCTGAAATTTATCATTCCTGTCCACCTATACAATTGATCTGTGCATCAGCTGGGGTATCAATGAATTCCCCTGTACTTGTGCTTGGCCTTGGTGCACATCATCTTGCATTATTCTGTACTGGCCAGTGTCACCTCTCAAGGCTTTTACTAAAAGTGCTTAGGGTGACAATACCTTTCAAGAATTAAAATTTAACATGAGCTATTTTACTTCTGGCTCTAAGTGACTAACACACGCTGCCTGCAGGATTGTTTTACTTACTAGGAAGCAGTAACTAAACCGTTCCCATTCTCCATTTACCTTTTCTATGCTGATAGTATCCAAAAATATCAAGGAAGCCATTTAAAAATAGGGACAAATCTATAATAATGTTCTATAATGTCTTACCCAAACTGATCACTTCTTTCAGTGTATGGCCTGCTACAAAAACAACACACATTAAATAATGCATTCTTTTGGGAAAATGTGACGTGATTATGAAATTTAAAATAAAAATGTAAAAAGAGAGCTAGCAAAAAATAGCACAGATAAAATTAGGGTAAGATAGGTTGAAGTTTTCTTCCCAGAGGAAAAGTAACCAAGAAAATGTGACTAAGTATCATAGAAAACTATAGGAAAAGACCACTGAGAGGCATTGTTTAGACTTGCACTATTTTTGTACAAGTTATGGAACAGTGAAGCCTGGGAAGAAGGCAGAGCTGCATATTTTTAGCATTTACTACTCTATTGCTCTTTCTGTCTTTCTCTGTAACGTGTGAATACACATTTTAAAACCATATAGAAGCATCATAGGTTGGTTTGAGGCATAATGGAAGCTTTATAAGCTATATGTAATGGAAAATTATTAAAAACTAATTTCCTTATGTGATCTCTTTATAACATCCAGTGGTTCAGGAAGAGCACTTCCATGAATTTTCTCACCTTCAACAAGATAGTTATCAGGGGAAAAAACCCACAAACCAGAAATAGTTTTGAAGTTATTTATTTGAAGATGCATACAAACAGAGACACAGGCTTTGGTAACAACAAACACTGTAATCTCTGACGCTTGTGATTACCACTCCAGCTGTGCTGCTCTGTCCCAACTTAAATAAAATCAGGAACGCATCCTGTCCATTGATCAGTGCTTGAAGGTCGGCAAAGACACTAATATTTTATGCAAATATACAACATTTACACTTGAAGTTTTGTCCAGAGGTGTTGACGTTATGTATCCAGGTAAAATGGCATCACTAGACCACAACAAAATAGCTAATTCTGGAGTTATAAATGTACAAGGTGCAGGGAGAGAATTGTATCACTTATTTCTTTCTTAAATATCCCACCTAAGCTTAGGTTAGACAATATTAAAATTAAAACAACGTCTTTGTTCAGGAAAAACTGTTTTCCTGTGAAACAAGTGGGATTCCTTGTGATGGAAAACTGCAAAATTTTGCACCAGCGGTACAAAAAGGCTTTTCTCATTGAATGCCATACATCCTCATGCCTCCACAACACACAGGCAATGCATCCCACAGTACTCTTTTACACTCTGGAATCTTCTTACATCATTTCAGGCATTTTCAAGTGTTTGAAAAATTTTGCATTATTTCTCCTGCCAATCTCTTAGATGCAAAGAAGATATAGAACCAGAAATAGTGTATCAGTGATGTGCTCTTTTCTGTTCACAGGGTTAATTTTTTGCCAATTGTTGATTTTGAAAACAAAATAGATCTTATTAGCACTGCATATATTCACTTAAATCTTGTCATGTACTCTCCAGTTCACACTTTCCCAATACCCAGCACTTTAAGTTTGCAATTTTTTCTGCTGTAGGGGGATTTATAACAAACTGAATGAAGTTTTTATTCAAGGAGCAGAATTTTTAATGGTTTTATCTAAACCTTATAGTAAGAGGTCACAGTGTTTTTTAAGGGGATGAAATGTGAAGCGAAAATGCTTGATTTTTGTCAGACATTTATGTGACCTGCTCATCTAGAACCATTATTGTAATTACTAGCATAACTGAAAGCCTTGCCTTTTAGGTTCATGTTTCTCCATGTGTAGCAGCTGTAAACCACAAGTGAAGTTTCTTATGTTAGACAAGGTGTAGCCATTAGTTCCGCTATAAAGCTCTAGCCACCAGTGCTCATTGATTTCTAGTTTCATATATCTTTAATGAGGAGATTAAATACTTGTTTAGGAAGCAGAGACTGGCTTAAGTGGTGTTTGCTCATACAGCATGGACAGTCAAAGACCTCTCTAATATTTCCCTTTGGTAGTAGAAATGAAAAAACCTTTATTGCCCCAAATATAAACCATTTAGCTCATTCTGCAGCAGCATGGAATGTGTTATTATGGAAAAAATAATTAGAGATTAAATGCTGCAGAAAAAAAACCCCACTTTCTAATTGATAATAGACCTTTTCTCCCTGTTCCTTTAATTCTTTATGAAACCAGGGAGTATGCTAAATTACCATTTCAAATCAATAAAAGTAAAAAAAAAAAAAAAAAAAGTCTCAGGTAAGTTTCATTTTCTGGTCAGTCATTAAAAAGCATAAAGGCTCTGTCCCAGAAAATGAAGTTTAATGCAGTTGAAGAAGTGTGGAGATGCATCAACTAGTTCTCACTGAGGACTTAGAGTGAGAAGAGTGAGGAAAAGTGGGACAGACACTGCAGTAGCAAATACTTCCGTAATGAGTGTCAAAATATAAGACTTGAGAAAAGCACAGAATCTCACTCTGTGGCAAAAAGCAATGAAAACATTCAGAATCTGATAACGACAAAAAAAAAGTAGGGCTGTCCTTCTGATTGGTTTCCCTCACTAAATTCACATCAAGTTCCTTTGCTTAGGGTATCAAAAAGCTTTGGTAGTGACAAAAAACCCCCTGACAAAATACCAGAACCCAAATATTCTTTTTGTCTGTATTATTTGCCCCACATCACAGCAATTTTCAAATAGGATCAAGAGATAGAAAATTGGTAGGGGAGAGGATGAATCTTGGAGATCAGCATGCCACTAAATTGATACCATGTAAACACCATATAGTATTGGAAAACCACTGCTGGGGGTAAATGAAATGAATTCACTGGGGCATCTAATCCTATTTCTGGAACACTTAAAGTGTTTAAATGCACTGGAAAGCAAACAAACTTCAAAGTGATCATTATACCCCTGACACTAGTACTTGTGTGGCTGAAATCTTTATGAGATTAAACCCCTACAGAGAAAGGAGTTGAACACAGTCAAAACCACTTTGAAACTGTCAGGAGGATACCAGTTTGAAAGTTCAGTGTAAATCAGAAATGAAGCTAAATGCTGAATATTAAAGACAGTTCAATATGCTGTGTGAAACTCCCTAATACACCTACAGGAGCCATAGACATAAAGTGAGCCACCTCCATGTCTACATTTTGTTCCTTACTGATTCTGTAAATGCTAACATCAACAAAGGCTGATGTAACATCAACAATTTCCTGCTAAGTGAGAAAGCTGGGTGACTCAATCACAGTTCAGATCAAACACATACATGAGTTACCCCATTGCAGTTCAACACTTTTTCTGTGATGAAAAAGCTTAAAAATGTACAGCCACCCCAGCTGAAAAGAAGCTACTAAAACACTTTAAAATCTTTCCACAATATTAGTATTTCAATGTTAAAAACATTTCCACTGAAGGCATAAATAAATTTAAATACTGAGTGTGTGGATTATATGTTTTGAGCATGTGTGCATATGCAAGTATGTGCTAAAAAATCTACCACCGTTGTGAATAAAAGATCTGTTTGCACCTTGAAAAACAATGAAACACTAGTTTATTTATTGCTAGAAATCATGTTTCCAGCCTTTTAATGAACTGTACTTAATGTTCCTTCTGTTTTGAAGACAGTGCTCTTTTTTGCTTTTCAGTCTGAAATCTTATCAATATTTGCCACTCCAGCAAAAAGTTTTACACAAATGAACTGGTGAAATGGAATGTTAGCCTATAATAAAAGTCTGTCACAAAACAGTCACACTGGAAGAGACCTACCATTGATTTTTCAATAAACACAGCGAACAGTGAGAAATACAGCACACATTCCTCAGCAGTAAATATCTTGGTGACTATTTTTCTTTTCTGCTATTTTCAGTTCTTTTGTCTTCTGGCAATACTTAATAAAATATGGTTTCTTTAAATATAACTTCTGCAATGTGACAACCAGTTGGGAGCTGTATGGTAAGAGGATAATTACCAAGCTACTCTTACTGCAGGGATGTTTTGCACTTTCATTCATTGGCAAAGCAAAAAATAACAGATTGTCAGTGATGTGGATGGAATGTAAAAAGAGAAAAATCATATTAACTATTCTAAAAAGGTAATTCAATTGCGAGTAAGGATTGAAAAATTTTAACTCTGATATAACAGATTTATACTTCTGATAACTGTATATATGTGTTTTTAAACATTTGGACTATCTTCACTGATATACTATCAAAATAGTTATATATGTGTTTTTTTAATTTCCTATTGTACTGACTGCTGAGATTTTGGGGTCTAGATCCAAAACTCATTGAATGAATGAATGATGAACTTAGAAACCTCACTGAGCCTCAGATGTTCCTGCAGGCAGCCCCCAGTCCAACCCGCAATATTTGGCCCCATAACATGTCCGACTGCCCCTGGCTTCTTAGGTTCTCCTACAGCCCTGAAGAGTTCAGGAGCTCTAGAGGGCTTCTCTCGTCCCTGAAACTCATACTGTCAACCCAAATTCTAAATTTTGCAGGATTCTTCTGGCCCTGATTATTTTTAAATATTTGTATAGATAAAGTGCATGGTGGGGCCATAGCAAAACTATTTTAAAGTGACAACTCCATCCCTCTATATGCATGCATAACCAGCTGTGTACACATGGCTCTTGTACACACTACTCCATAGATCCTTACTAATCATACAGTTGAAGCTTATTTGAAGGTCTTCTAAAGTGGACAAAAAAGCAATTCTTTTAAAATATATAAAAATCTGTAATTAGTGTGTATTATTAAAGATTCCAGTGTATGCTATGGTGTAATGCTGCTTGAAGTACAAGAACTTTTTAGGTAATTTCCCTTAACAAGCAACACTTCCTTAAACTACACTTTAAGTGCATAAAGTATCAGTAGAAGCATTCATTGCACAGGACTTGTTTTTCTGTATGAAGAGGAAATATATTCTTTTAACAGGTTTGCTCTTCTGTAGCCTACTTGTTTAAGAGGTGTCCCATGGCATTCATTTAGCTACAATGCTTCATCATAAAAACACATGAAAACTGAGCCTCTTATTTACAACAAGGCCCTGGAGAGAGAAAACAAAACACAAGGGAACTACCATTAAGACCACTTCTTATCACCATGGCACAAATAAACATAAAGGGTTGGCATCCCTTGGCAGACTTTGCAAATTAAGAGATGATTGATGAGAAGCTATGTTTGTTGTCTGCAATTTAATTTCCTCAATATTCACTGTATCTTCCAAGTCACTTGTGCATCATGTGTTTGTAATGATTAATTAAGATGAGTAGTGGCAGTAAGTGATGAGACACAGAAATCTAATTAATGAAATGGAAAAAATACAGTTCTTTCAAAATTTCTGTAGTTGACCTTTTCTTGGAAAAACACTGATATACACAGGATCCTTCTTCAAATACAGTGGCCTCCGTCACTATTTCATCTCTTGAATTGATTTAATCTACATAGTAAATACTATGGTAGTCTATGCCAAGCACTCTTTCATTGCTTTACAGTTGGATTATTCTGTAGTATATTTTGTAGTACAACCTGTTTAGGGAAAGACTAAATTGACATAACTGGTTTTGAAGTGATCGCTGCTGTGACTATTCCCAAAAGCTAACCTCAGCCTAGAAAGGACAATCTCTCCAGGCTCCCTCTAGTATAAATAGGGAGAGATCACTTGAGAGAGATCTCCCGCTTAGAAGAAATAGTGCAGGAGCTTATATTTTAAATCATTGTCTAGAATAACCTGTCTGTCACCACTGACTGGAGGCTGAGGCTAGGCAGACTAGCAGCGGCACGCTGACTTGCGTCACTACGATCATTTTAGCACTTGTGAACATGACTTCCTTTCGCCTGCCTCCAAAAGGGTAATTAAAAGAATATGAAACCTATCTTTATGTAAACTGGCAAACCTACACACACTTGTAGGCTTTGGAAGATAAGAACCCGGTGCTGACAGAAAGCTTTACTGTTCAAAATCATGTAAAATTTTCCTTGCCTAGGGCACCCATCACTATTAGAGAGGAAATCATGGGCAAGCCACCTGCCTGCTAAACAAATAAGAAAGCCAGCTTGTCCCAACTCAATGTTCTATAACTGAATGTAGAAAAAATGAAATACTGGCTTTTAACATCAAGATAAGAAGTGAAAAATCAATCTCCTTAAAATTTGCACCTCAGTAGGTGTAACGTTGCTTTTAGACTCTAGTTTATTTGGGTAGAGGAGACTTGGAAGCAGACTTCAGTATTGGATGACCACAATTCTTCAGCATAAAATCATGTTTGGAGCTAACTCTCTAAACTCAGAAGCTTTTAATTGGAAGACTTGTTTTACAAGACACATTTGTATCACTGGTTTCAAATGGTGGGTGGCAAATAAAAGCAAATGCTCTCTATTTCCTCTATTTCATGGCTGGCTGTGCAGTGTGGTGTTCAAGTGTCCAGCTCAAGCCCACAGCCAGATAACCTGGTAGTGAAAGCTTGCTTTCACTATTGTCATGCCTCATGCACCACACAAGTTATCTTCTCTGCTATGCAGTCAAACTACCTGCAGGTTTATCGTGCGTCTTTTAAGGCTGCAGAATTATTTCCAGAAGGTAGGCTCAAGCCCAGAAGCACATGGTGGGAAGACATCGTATTAGTAAGAAAAAGAGTACCTCTGGCCTGGTGTTCTGCTTCTGCAGTAGTCCCAATCTTCTATTAATTCTGTACAATTACTTTTACAGAATAACCTCTTTTTCAAAATTCAACAGTAGAATTAGTTCCGCGAACTCGTTCTGAAGCCCTCCCATTACTACATTATCTATGCATACACAAATTAAGAATGCTACTAAGTTAAAGACTGTTCCTTATGAAAATGAGCTTCACAGATCTCAGCATTTCACTATGTTTAGAAAAGAACTTCCACAAAAATTACTAAATATGTAAGTTTAGGA
Organism: Pyrgilauda ruficollis; assembly: GCF_017590135.1. Classification (NCBI taxonomy): domain Eukaryota; kingdom Metazoa; phylum Chordata; class Aves; order Passeriformes; family Passeridae; genus Pyrgilauda; species Pyrgilauda ruficollis. The sequence goes on from NW_024512543.1 coordinate 603,945, forward strand.
AACAAAACTTGAAAAAAGGAATATTTTTAAGGATTTTTCAAATCTTCTTGGTTTTAAGCAGTGTTTGGTATATCTTTCCTATTCCATTCATCTCTGTACATCTTTGTCTTTACAGAATTTTGCTGCATTTTAACAATACATTCTGAAATTTTTCCTGCTTTTTTAGCTTTTAGGAGGAATGATATCCAGACACAGGTATTCAGCATGAAGCTGCACCATTTATTTATTTATTTATTTGAGCATTTCTGTTACAATTTTTTCCCTCTTCTGAAAAGTAGTTCTTCATAAACTGCTTGCTTTTAAAAATGTCACTGTTTTCAATCAGCTATTAAAATGATTGCACAGAGCACTCACTGCTAGTTCAAAAGCTCACTAAGCCCAGTGCTTATTCATTTTTCAGTATGTTTTACATTTATGTTACAACACTGCACTGCCCCTACCATCACATTATCTTTTGAATATCTTTCCCAGTGTATTCATTTTTTTTTTATTTCTTGACCATTTAAACATTGTGTCAAATAAAAAACTTCCTGCTTCACTTGCAGTCCTCTCCCATTTTCATTAGTCCTGAGATATGATTTTAATATTTTCATGTATCAACTGTTTGTTGCAACTCATACTCTATTTCTCCACCTACTCACTTTGCTGAATCATTTACCTATGAGATTTTATCATAAGAAATTAAAAACTCTAAATAACACACTTTTTAACCCATTTCTTTTGAGAAGTTTTTCTTCATTAGTTTTGCTTGCTTATCTTTGTATTCTAAAATCTTTTTTTATTTATTTTTCCTGGTACTGAAAAAAGTGTTGATCTGTGTTGTCCTGCATGATTCTTCCTTCAGCTTCCTTCGGCTGTTACCCTCTAAACCTCTGGCATAGTGAACAGTTTAAATCAAAGATTGTGTATTTATGTTAGAAGTTCAACTACTCAATCCTAAAATACTTTGGAATTCCTTCATGTACAGTACCTCATTGCAGGTACTTTTCTTCCTTTAATAGATCTGCTTGATCCAATACATTTCCAATTGAAAATTTTAATCCTTGGCAGGCCTTAATTTTTCTTAAATGGAAACATTATTCTTAATATACTCTACCAAAAAAGACAGTTTATAATTTTCAATACTTTGATCCTCCTTAAAGTCATTATTATTCAATGATCACAAACTCACAGTTTTTGCTTTGTTGGTTTTAATGAAGGCATTCTTTAGTAAATATAGAATACAGAGAGAATATACAAATTAATCTCTAATTTACCTCTATATTCAATTTTTAATTTTGGTACAATTGTGTCACTAGTATTAGGGATTTTCTACTTCAAGGGAAGCATTATTTACTTTTAAGTGTTTTGTGTTAAGAAAGTGGAGGAAACAATTAATCTAAATATGAGTCTGGGCTTCCAAAAGAAAATTAGTTTGTGTTTTGCAATCCATAACATTCTGTATATTTTTAATTTTACAACTGCAATGAATTATCCATTCACCTAACAAAGCAAAATGTCATTCTAGCAGGTTGATATTATTTTATGTTTCCTTGGACATAAAATGGACCCACAGGTTTGTGTGGACACATCAGGGTTTTCTTTAGTCCAAAGGAGTTGCAGCAGCTCAGCTTGTAGTTGTGTTTTACGGCAAAAGGAAGAACAACCAGTGTGAAAATAGTGAGTTATGTTCAAAACCATTGCTCACGGCAGGGAAAAAAACAATTGCTGGTTTTCCAGTTCCTGGTGACTGGAAAACCTGTGATCATAGATCACAGTACTACAGTGTAAACCCAAAATTACTCATTCAACATGGCTTCCTTAAGTTGTTGCTGGTTTCCAAAAACCAGGTCAAATGAAAGAAATTGCCACATACCAGAGTCCTGAAAACTACAGTATGACGTTGAAACACTGCCTGTAATACATGGCACACTAAAATTTTCACCCAGTTGATATTCTCCATGCAAAAGTCTAGATGTAGTTTGCAGCATCAAAAAGATTCAGGAGTTCAGAAGAATCACCAAGAAAATCTTAGTTTTTAAGGAGACATCATACAGAATAATTCTTTACGGTGTTTTTACTCCACATTTCGGTATTGAGGCCTTGGATACAAAGTGGCAGTTTTGCATTCTTTGCTTTTCATCTCCATTGTTTACATCTAGAGCAAATTAGACAAATCACTCATCATTTTCACAGCAGGTGACAAGGGAGACTGAGAGAGGTTTATTAATATTTGTTTGTAGAGAGATGTTATTTGGATTAACTTTTATCTTCCAATTTAAATAGGATTAAAAGGATTAGCTTGAATAATGGAAGCATACAGCACATTATAAATAGTTATGCTTCTTTTAATTAATAGGTTTGGATATGAACATAAGGTACATCAAATTATTCCAGAATAGTCCATAATTACATTATTTTTAAATAACAGAAAAGAAACTCATGAGTCATTAATAAGAAGATGACTTTGGAAAAAGGCAAACTCATTCAGCAAGTTCAATGTTTTACAAGTCATATTTTCTATTTATATGTAGAGTTAATAACATCTATTATGAAGTCTTCAACTTAGAAGCCTGTGTTTGCTGAGAAAAGTACTTTAAAACAGATATTTAATTATATGGTGTGAGACTCCTTTTGGCAATATCAAGAGGGAAGAAGTAATTTTTGTTTTAATGAAATGTTCTGAAGGAAAGAAAAAACTTTAGTTAAATACTCCACAAGTTTCAAGCTGCATAAAAATCATTTGGATTTCAGTTTGTTCTTCCTGACATACACCAGCATAAAAATGACTAAAAACTATGCTATATGTACCATATTATGCAACGTGACTGCACAATTTTTATCTTCTTTATTGTTCAGTTCGGGTTTTTTTCATAATGGAAAGAGTAATGCATCCTAAAAGTGTCCTGGAGGAAGGAATATGTTCATTTTAAACAATCTCTTACAGAGATTTGGTTGAACAAAGCAAGTGTAAGAAGAATATAGGAACCTGAGATAAGGATGTAAAATGGACATACCCATCTATATTTTACTTTTTGTTAAAAAATTGACATAGCTCCCCATAAAGCATGTTGAGAACAGGAGAAATAATAGAAGCTCCAGACAAACCATATTGCAGGGTGCTTGTCATTTCTAGCAGTCCTTTGCCAGAGTATCACTTTGAGATGGTAGACAACTATATTAATGAACTTGTGAAAGTAAAACCCACGTAAAAAAGTGCATTTGCTTTAGCATAGGAGGACTTTCCTCCACTGACTCACCACACCATCTTTCTTTTACTTTATATCAGCTTTAATTATCCTAAGAGATGTTGGAATAAGAAGCCTACTGTGAATTAAGTGGAAGCAGCAGCAATATTAATTTTTTACACCATCCAAACCATCTGTTTCAATTCTGCTTGGGCAACACCAGGGGATCAAGAGAAGGATTAGTCCATTCTTCATGCCCTCCTGTCTTCTGAAATTTCAAAGTTGTCACTTAGTGTTAGCTGTGGAGGAAGCTCACAGTGTGGTGGACTGTGCAGTAGTAAATGCATTAGCATCATCAGAAGATTTCATGAAACAACCAGAACAGATGGAAAAAATTTTCAGTCACTACAATCTATGCTGGTTTTGAGCACTGAGGTAAAAATAGAAGGAACACAGTTTCCTTAACTAGCCCCCTTTAACATCCTTTCCCCCCTTTTTTGTCTGTATTTTTATTATGAAGAATAGCTCAGTTTAAAAAGGTGATGACTACAGCTGCCAATAAAGCAAGGAGCTGTAGGAGTTGTTAGGAGCTGGCTTACCTTTTCTTTCTTCTTCCGCCGCTACTTCTTTCTCCCCTCATGTGCTGTGCAGCTCTTCATAAGGACCTTGACAGAAAAGCATAGAATGGTTTGAGTGGGAAAGGATCTTATGGGTCATCCAGTTTCAACCCCCTTGCCATGGGCAGGGACATCTTTCACTAGGGCAGGTTGCTCAGAGCTCCATCCTGCCTGGCCTTGAGCATTTCCAGGGATGCGGCTGCTCTCAATCTGTCCATTGCCAGCCTGGGTGGATACCAGGGGTTGTCCCAATGCAGGTGCAGCACACTGCACATGGTCTCGTTAAACCTCATGAGATTCCCATGGGCACACTTCTTGAGCTTTTCCAGATCAGGAGACCCATATGCTCACATATGGCAGCAACAGCTGCTGAGGGGAACTACAGGCTTCCCCAGCCTGGGCAGAGGGCATCTGCATCCAGCTCTCACTGGCCTCCTGTACAATGCTGACCTTGGCCCTGCCTGTGGCACTCACCTCCCATCCCAGAGTCCACCCTTGAGGCATTGCAGCAGTTCAGTCTCTCCAAAGAGGGGCAGCAGCTCATACAAACCAACCCGAATCTGCCCACAGACCAGCAGCTGTGGCGATCAGAAGTTATTGATCTATATCAAATAACAACATCTTGGCTGCCCCAACACATTCCACATTTCACTACTCAGCAGCTCACCTTTTTTGTGTTTTTTAAAAAATAAACCAAGTCTTAACAAAAGAAAGAGGCAAAGCAATTAAACTACATGCTCAACTTAACCCTTTTCCTTACTTCTGGGTAATTTTGGATTCGTTGCTTTCAGTTGGATCTTGAGAGAAATTTCTTGCAAAGCAATTTATGTAGCCACCTCAGTTTCTTTTTTGTTGTTCCGTGAGATTTTAAATGGTTTCAAATCAACACTATCCACTTTAAATTCATAGGAGTGGATTGCTGAATGTAGTCAAATGCAATAGCTATTGAATGTCATGTGTGTATGCAATAGTGTCCAATTAATTTCACTAAGAGTTCATTAGCTGTTGAGTCTTCATTTGAATTACAGCACTCTGTAAAATGTTGTGGAAAAATCCAAGACTGTACGGAAATGCACAGGTGCTCACATGCTCACATTCATGCATGCACAGATGAAGAGTGTCCATTTTGCATTTCTAGTATTTCGTTGATTCTCAGATGACACTGCCATGCATTTTTGTGTTTAGCAATAAACACTTTTTGAAATTCATTGGATTCAGGTAGAAGAAGTTTATTTTAAAATTATAAGCGAATGGTTTTGGCATTCCCATTTCCTTTAAACATAGACTGAAAAATGGAGAGTGTATGGGGGGAAAATTCTCTGCTGGAAAAATATCTCCTATGATTTTGCCGAGTTTTAACCCAGAGGGAATTTCTAGCCCTAAGTTATAAATTCCAGAAAATAGGGGCCTATAATAGAAACACTGACAGAACCTTAACTATAGCATTGCTAAAGGCAACACTGCAATAAAATGGAATGACCTGTGAGATAAAATGTTTAATCTTTTGAGTGAGATGTGGCCTAATAACTCAGAAGCAGAGATGGGGGAGGATTCAGGCTCTTCCTTGCAGCCTCTTATATGCCCTTTATGAAATTCACTGTCACTCTCAGCTGCTTTTCCCTTTCAGGCTGAATTTTTTTCACTCCATAACCAAATGGACTAGAAGGGTCATAAAGAACCAATTTATGGTCCCTAACTTTTCAGCAAAAACTATCTTTCAGAATTTAAATTAATGGCAACAGAAGCAGAAGGATCAGGAAAAACACCTTTGCACATTACACAAATAATAGAGAGAGAGAAATGGAAGGTACAGATGTTGGTTTGTGTTTCTCTACTATTTTCCAGTAGTGCCTTCCCAAGAGAGAAAATCTGCATTTGCAGCTTTCTTTATTTCAACATAAACAGTTCTGTGAAACTTTCTTCTCAAGATCCAACTCTTGTTTTGGTGCTATTTTTACATCACAGGGAAGGCAAATAAAACTCCTTCATATCAAAAGATTTTTGAATTACATGATTGACTTTAATTTTATATTACATATTTGCCTGTGCTAGCAAGTGGAACTGGGCATAATGACTTAGGAGGTCTTTTCAAATGCTATGTCTCATCAGATAAAGAAAGATGCAATCACTAGGCCTGTACTGATCTCTGTCTGGTCAAAAATCTCAAATTAATTAGAATTTTGCTTATTCAAACAGTGCCCTAGGCCAGGATAATGGAATGCTGCCAACATTACAGTGGCAGATTTAGATTTAAATTTTTTTGCTGTTCTAGAAGTAGGTAAAAAAGACTTACTCTGTCTTGATTGCTTCTAATTCATAGAATGCTTCTACCTGAAGAAGCAAGGTCATATGAAAGTAAATTCTTTGAAAGTTTGTGGGCAATTTCTCAGCCATGTACATAAGGAATCATTATTATAATCATGATTCCATCCCATTAAGAACAGCTGGAATTATATATGTAATTCCTTGCATGCCACCCAGAAAATTTACCCATAGCCTCTAGTCACTTCTGTTCCCCAAACTTCCCTCCGGCAAAAATCACTGTGAAGAACATCTGGGCTCTGTTCTTTGGGGATTTCTATTTTATTCTGTCAATATTTTCCCTTGTTTTAACAAATGAAAATTGTAATTAGATATTCCCATATTAGGTATATAGGAACATCCATGGCAGATGATGCTCCCAGGAAAAACTGGTTTGTGAATCTCCTGTACTGGCCATTGTTATAGCTGTCATTTCTGATTCAGTAGCATTTTGCACCTGTCAGTCAGAGCTAAATGAGGCACTACATATTGAGGATGCATTTGGTGGCTCTCCCAATTCTTACGTGTTGCTGGATTGCACTGGACCCCACAGGGGGGACTTACAAACTCCCAAAATATTTAACTGTCCAAATGCTCCCAAATATTTAAAGCAAAAAAAACCAACCAAACAAAACAACCAAACAAATACAACAACAACAAAAAAAAATCACACAGCTGTATCTGTAAATGGGGAATAGAGTGAGGCTATAGAGGTTAAAAATTAAGATTACACTCATGATTTTGTATTACTACAAGAATAAATTTATTTTTAAAAATAACAAAGAGAATTGGAAAAATGGAGGATTCATAAGAAGTCAATAAGAGTTCCTAAATATTCATATACATGAAGTATATTTTTAATATGTATTTGCAGGCATATATATATATATATATATATATATATATATGTATATATGTATATATATACGTATATGTTATATATTTTCTTTATCTGAGCCCCTTTACTATAACTGACCTGCAATTAACTCTGGAGATTGCTTTACTACTCTTATACTAATTTCTTCTGCTACTTGGTTAGAAAGCTCTACTAGACAGAATGTCAGTGGAAGGAGCCCAGTCTTTACCCTTCACTCACTCAGAAAAACAGAATTGGGCCTTATTATACATAAGAAAAGGCAAAATTTTCTGTCTGAAAGGGAAATTTTTTCTAAAAGGAACAGATACATTGCAGCTGAATGTATGCTAACATTTGCCATTCACTCAAATTTAAGTAAGATATTTTCCAGTGTTGGAATTATGATATAAAAAGATGTAGAAGGACCTATTTTGGTCAGTACTCTGTGATTTCTTGCTTTGTATACTTAAAAATAAAATAATACCAAAAGCCAGTTCTAATTAATGTCAATGTTTTTATTTCTCAGTTATGCAGACCAGTGTGCTATTCATCTGTGAAGATCTGATTGGAAGTGATTTCTGATTTTACCTGATGCAAAGGAAAAAATACATAATTTATTTGCTTTCAGATTACAGCTTTCAGATCAGTTGTTGTTTTGCCTCTGGTTTTCAAATTTTAAAAAATGTACATTTTGAAATTATGATTTTGAAGATTCAAAAATTATATTTAGAATTTTATCATAGCTGACCTTGGAAAAAAATTTAATAATACTAAAACTAAACAGTTTACACTGATAGACATCTAATGAAAATATTTATTGTTGTCTGGAATAAGATTGCTTGTTTTCAGCCAATCAATGTTGACTTATCATACTTGAACCTCAAAGTCCACCTCCAATCTGATATGCTATCCAAATTCTCTCAAAGTGTTGCACAAGTATAACATGCATACATATTGGTATTATGTGGAACGAGATTATTAATATTGACTTCTACATCTAGGCATTTTATTTGATATGCATTACTCTAAAATGAATTTGGATAAATACCGAACTATGGAAATAGATCATAACCACGGCAGTCACAGCAGAAAATCTTGTAACTATATTTCGTAAAATTCCTCTGTTCAGCAAAGAGCTTGTCCAAGTGCAGCTCCATATATTATCTACTTCAGAAAGCAGTTTTTTATTAAGATTACATGGACTTTTCTGAAGTGAACAGTGTTTGTGTGTTTGTATGCACACATTCGTGAGCAACACAGGTTTTTGTATGAGCTTGGCATATTGCTTGTGGCAAGCTGCTGAAACATGAATAAAGACAGTAGGAAAAAGGCAATGCACATTCTGCTGGTAATCTAGGGAAGAGATTGCTGCATACTTACCTTGTGCCAAGTCTCGTGGTTCACCCAGAAACTCCCAAGATAATTTCTCAGCTCCTAGATTTTCATGTTGAATTATCTGTCTTGTTTGCTAAATGAACCTGCTTCTTATTTTATTTAAACCACATGAGGTAGGTGTATTTGACTTCCTAGTAGGGAATGCAATATTTAAGTAATTTTAGTATGCACAGCTGTGAAAAGGTGAAGTATATTTTGTGAACATAATTCAGGGGTAATTTTAAATGGCATACCTTTTCCTCCAACTCCTTTCCACAGCCTGAAGCTGGAAACATAAAGTGTAGCTCATGTGCTCTTTACAATTTACTCCTGAGAAACACTGACCACAAAAGTCAGTAAACATTCATCATGAGCTTTAGGCTACTTTCCTTGGATTTGGCCTCAGGCTAAGCTGAGGGCTAAAAACATTTCATGAGAGGGTTACAGTTTTAAGAAAAATAAATATAGTGCTAGTACAGCATGGTTACTCAGCTTGGTCTCACACTGTAAAAATTCCTTCTCCCAATAAATACACAAGATTTTATGTTATCCATCCACCACTTTATAACTGATACTGTGGTTTTAAATCACCAATATGCTAATCAACAGAGCTGTTGTGACCTACTTACCACATATATCTGCCAGAGCTTCCCATAACATGTCACATTGAATCCTCTCCTAGAAGTACAAACCAAATCTACTTCAACCCATTTAGCACAAAGATTCTGGGGAAGGGAAAGAAAAAAAAAGGTGGGGAGGGGGGAGGTGTGGAAAGAGGAGCACAGCAAAGCAAAAAAAAGCTAGGTCAAGTTCTATTGTTTATCCTGGGCCTCTGTGACATGAAGCCACGTTTGCCACCATCTACTGTCATAAGTAATGACGTGATTTCTCATGAAAAGGGCTACAAATTGAGAGGACAGAGCCCCCATCTAATGCCATTTCCTGTATTGCAGAGCAAACTTGGAAGATTCCTCACTAAATGGTTGGCTGTCTTAGTGCAGTTGCTGATCTCTTTCAGCTAAACAAAGCTTGTAACCAAAGGACTGATGTTTTAAAAACATCATCTTGCAATTTTTGTTTAGTAAAAAAAAAAAAACCTATCTAAGGAAGGTCTCTTTTACTTGAGTGAAAAAAAAATCAGAAAGAATTATGTGAAAATATATCCTTTTAGCTTTTCTAGAGATTTTAATAATGTGTCCATAAAGTATTTTATTTGTTCTGGGGGGAGTTTAGCCTTGCTTTTTTTATTTTTAAGTCTAATATATTTTACTTTCAGAATATATTATTAATATAGGAAAATTATATGTCATGGAATGCATTGATCAATAATTATTTTACTGTTAATATTCATTTAGAGAGTAACATCCGTACACTGACCTTACATCAGGAGGAAAATGAGCTAAAACAAATTATAAAACCAAGTGTTACCTCAGATCACCCAGCTGATGTTGCTGAGGACCCTCACATTGTTCTGTCTTAAATCACTAACTAGGATATTATAGATGTTTAGGATGGAATGTTATTATTCTAGATGAAGTGAAAGAAGAACTTGAAAGTTTCTATCTGTAAGGAAGATCTCCTAGACCATTTTTACAGGACATGTCCTTAAACCTGCTCCTCTAGACAAATTCTAGCCTAGAGAGCTACAGCCTCCTTTCCTGAGTTCTATGTTTCCACTGCACTCATATAAGTGCAGAGTAGACTGTATTTAGACACAATTTCATAGACTTGGAAATGCTGTTATTGGATGAACACTGCAAAAGAATATCTGAAAATACTAATTACAGCTTAAAGCTCACTGTGCCTTGAAAAAGAGAACTAACTGATGCACAATTCCTCTCCAAGTAATTTCTTGTTCTGGTCCTGATGGTCAGCCCCAAAGTTGTGGGGTCAAATACTATTTTCCACTGCAGATACATGCAGATTTCTAGTGAAAAGAGAGTTTTACTTAGGCAGCCGAAAGCAGAACTTGTCTCTCTGTCTCAAATTTAGTGGTTTAAACTACACTGCAATAATCACAGATGCTCTGCTCTTGGCACAATGAGAAAAGCTTGATACAGATTCACAAAATAGCTCCATTAAGTAAAGACGCCATCAGTCTTTATTACCACTATTATCATAAAGCAAATTTCACCTAACACAATATCGAATTAAACTTACAAAAAAGAATGAGGAGGAAGCTAGGAATTAATATAAAATGACTAAGAACAGAGGCCCAGGGAGTTTAAACCCTTATCAACACCAAAGCAAAGACAGGAATCAAAGACATAGAACGCCATGGTAATTTGTTCCTGTGTTGACTAGAGCAGCAAAAGTAACAGTCTATCATGTCAGCATCTGCTAGTGAGTTTAAATGCCTGTAAGCATAGTTTATAGCTGACATTTGTTCAAAGTAGCTTTTTTCAAGGAGATAGTTTAATACTTTAACTCTGCCATCCTAGCTCTATTTAATTTCACAGGTTATGTCCAACTTCATCAGACTTCTTTCCTCTCTGCTTTAAAGATAAAACAGTATGGTATACTACTTTCAAAAACTCTAGTTATTTTTACAGTTAAATAAAATTGCTGGTTTTTAGAAAGTCCAGTTTTTTCACTCCAATGGTCATTATCATGCCATAATGTCCCATGTGGCCTAAAAGGATGTTCTAGGATTCTCGGAACTATGGGATATGGCTTGTCTGTCTTGCCCTATTTTCTGATAAGAAAGTAGCATGCCTTATATATGTTTTGATGAGGAATGGGAGATACTTTGCAAGTGGAGGCAACACAAAATAATTTGTGAAACACTGCCTTAAAATTGTGTCATTTTCAGTTGCCATTAAAGAACCTCAGTTAATGAAAGTAAGTCATTGTAAGAATACGTCTTTCCTCAAGACTTAAATACTATATAACACTTGTAATTTAAAAAAAAAAAAATTCACTTCTTTAAAACAGAGAAAAGTAATTAACTTTTTTCCCTGGAAACAAAAAAAATCTCACTTACAAACTCCAGTACCTTGCCAAGGAGGAAACACCAGAAGAAAAAGAAGACATATTCTACTCAAGGTCTTCCCAATCCTACTTTTTCTTTTCCTTAATCTCTGAAAGCTGCTATAACAGTAGCATAACCAAAAGAAGCAATCTTGAATATTTTAAATTCTGTTTTCTACTTGTAGCCCAAATGATGCGCTAACATCTTGGAAGTGTTAGTCCTCCATCACAGGAAACTTTCATGAAGAGGAAAAAATATAGTTTGGCCTAAACATCTCAGAATACAGTCCACGGTTCTACATCAGCTCCCGTTTCCAGTTACGTCCTGGCTGTTTGCTAACTAAGTCACAATTATTTAAACAGGTCTTATTGCTGAATTTCCACTCATGAAAAATAAGGTGAAGCAAATTTTCAAGTGGTGGTAATTAATGGATGAACTTCCATAAGTGTAAATGGTGCAAAGTTTATTTATGCTAGCTGAGCCTGCAAGGACCTGAGGACTTGCTTTGCAGAGTCCAGTCGCTGATTGGAAATTTTCTGACATGAAGTCTTTGGATAAATTCAAACAGGGGGACAGTGAAGAACATACCTGTGGGATCTACCACACATTTTATATTTTGAATGGTGCACCTAGTCATACCAAAGCTCACACATGGGGTCTTGAGTCTGGGTATGTGATAGGGTACCATTACTCTCATGGGAAAACAGCTCTAATGATACCTAGATTGCTCAGACTCTTACTAGACATATGGTATAAAATAATGTCTCTGAGCCTTGGGATATGATTTTACTCATTCCTACCTCCATTACTAAGAATGAACTCTGGCAATCTTCCTTTAAAGATGAACAAATATCACAGGGAATATGCTACATGCCAGACAAATAGCCTTAGCGTAAAATCCTGCCAGATGAGTATGTTGCCTTTTATGGATCTGAAATGCATTTTAAATCCACAGCAGCATATTGCAATCTCATGAAGGTAACCATGGATTGGGACCACACAAGTAGTATTACCACTATGTCCTGTGAACACTAAAGCTACCAAGACTGACTGAGACAGACAAGTAAAGGATTGCAGACTCTTAAAATACCATATTGAGAATTTTTACTGTACTGTCCAAAATTCAGATCTTCAGTAGAAAGAACTATGAGATTAAAGAAAAAGATATCAAGATATTTTCCTCAGGTAATAAATTATAAACATGAATGTCTATTTATATAACAAAAATGCTATAGGGATGCAAACCTTGACCTTCACTTGCTTAATTTGGATATTCCAGTGGCTTATTTTGATTTGCTCGGTTTTTTGAAAATGAAAAAGGCAAATAGAAGGGCAAAAACAACCTTTATCCAAACCTTTCAAAATGATACAGTTTTAGTCACATCTCTTAAGATAAATTAAACACCTTATCTGGCAGTTGTGAAAGTCTTGATAAGAGTTAGTATAGCATCCTGAAGTTTATGAAAATTAGAGATTTCGTTTACATCTCGTAAAAAACTCAGTCCTTATATCTGAACGTCATATTTTGCAATCAAAGAATTAACTTATTAAACTCTGATATAAATAAAGAAGCATTATCGAAGTACCATTTTACAAAGCATCAGCTGGGTCATACTTGGTATGGAGAGCAAGAGTGCATTTAAAATGTTGGATTATCATAGCCCTAGGACAACCCAGTTATGTGGAGTGCTTTCACTACAGGCAATCTAGCCCAAGACAGTGAAAACTTCTGTCCTAAATCTGTGGCAGCCCCTTTGTCAAAGTCAATCCAGAGCCGCATATCCTGGAAATCTGCCATCCTGGCTTTGGTAAACCACAACACCTGCAAAACATGACAGGCAAATTCTGTAAAATCTAAATGTGATGGGATACTTGGAGGCTACGATACATTATTAAACCAAACACTTAACTGTTCTCTGGCTTTTAAATCTAACACCATGGCATGGTGTGTGTTTATGAAACCAAACTCCTTCTCTTCTGCCACAATAATTTCTAATAATCCACCACAATGCTCAGCACTCTCTCTGTCCCCTGGCCTAATGTGAATCCTGAACCTTGCCCAGATCCTGACTAGGAAACTGCAGTTTTCTTTGGACTAAAACCACATCAGGGATCTTGTCTACATTTAAACAGTCAAAATGATTGCTAAATAATGCCCAAACATATGTCCCAGCCTTGTTTAATTAATATGTATGTGGAAGAGTGTAGCCACAGAGACATCAGCGTTTCCAAAGCTGTAAGTCTACAAGTGCTGCCTTGAGTCAGAGCTCCACAGGCTTCCACACTTCTTGATATGCAGTATCAGGAAACGTGCCAACGGGAAAGTCAAGAGCATCTGGGTAATCTGAGTGCTAGGTGTACCCCAAGAGCTCAGACTTTTGATTCACAACATCATGGGATAAAAAGTGACTTATGGATTACAACCTTGCCTGTGCTACTCACTCCAAGGGAGTCTAAGAGCCCTAGCTTGGCTGTTCTTACTTCCCACCACTTTTTGGCTCCCAGCAGTAGAAATACAAATTCAGTTCACCTGTTGTCAAACATATTAGCTTCTACTCTTTTTTCTTTTTTTAAATCTTTCTTTTGGTCAGAAAAAAATAAAACCAAACCAAACAGCCCACAAACAAAACAATCAAGCAGCATTTCCTTGTATATTCTGTTGCTAGGTCACTTCTTAGGATGAAATATGTTTGTTTCTCCTGATTGAAATTGAATGTGTGAATTATTAATCATGAAAAACAAAACTTTTTCAAAAGACTGATGCAAGTCTGGGAAGCTAGCAAGAACACAGTTTTAAAGTAGGATGTTAATATTAGCCAGATGGCCACAACAAGAAATTTGGACCTGTGTCTGGATGTGAAAAATAGCTTTATTTAAAGCCAGATCTCTTACAAAGAAAGGATGCACCTCTGTACAGTGATGGATTCAAACTCCACATCCCCCTCAGTGGAATGGGGAGGAGAAGCAAAAGTGAAGCTTCTCGGTTGAGATAACAGTTAAATAATTTAAATGAAAAAATATATAATAACAATAAAGAGATAACATTCAATAAAAGCAACTTATTAAGTGATGCACAATGTAAATGCTCACCACCACCTGCTGACTGATGGCAAATGCTGATTGATTGATTTATTACTCATTTCCATGCACAAATGCTTTAAATAAAGAATTTCCATTGAGTATAAAAATTTTCCTAAGGTTTTGAAGGAGATCTCAGCTTTTGGGAAGAGGGTTGGACAGACTGCAGTTCCATGGTACATGTCAATCAAAGGGGCCAACACCTCTATTTCAGAAACCCTTCAACATTTTCACTGTCCAATTATAACAAGGAACTGAAGCTGTTGTCTGTGAGTGATTTGTGACAAATAACTGAAGTACTGCTGTGTTCTTTGGTTGTGACAATTGTTATTTTTAGGGCTAAAGGAAGGAAGAGAAGGCGTTGCAGTTATTTTAAGACAGATTTAGTTTAAACAGTGAAACTGTAGTTGTATATGGATGGATAATAATGCAGGTCTGAAAATAGCAAGGTCACATTAACCAGATATTTTTAATTAATGTACTTTAGTACAAAGAGCAGAAATTTATGGACAATCCCATTCTTTGAGGAAGGAAGGGGTCATTCAAAGAATGTGTGCATACATGTGCACACACTTTTTTTTATGATGTTCCCAGAATGTTCCAGTATTACAGCACAGCCTTGAGAAATTTGAAAAACGTGTGTTTTGTTAGCCAAGATTAATAGACTGTTTTGAGAAATTTACACCAAGGTATTGTGACACTTGATGTTGAATTTTCCTCCTTTAGGGATGCTAAAAACCAGGAGGAAGAGAGGTGTGTTTGGTTTGGTTTTTTTTAATAAAGCTCTTTCATGTATCAGCCCAGCTGATATAATCTGTTACCTGCTGTACTTCTGCCTTTCAAGGAAGAAGATTTTGCAGGAAGAAATGTCAGGTGTTCTAAGAATGATACCTTTTTTGATTCCTTTATTCAGGCAAAATAAATTAGAACCATTACCAGCTTTTGAAATAAACAAAGATGGGAAAACCAAGCAGTCTCTCTGAAAGCAAATAATTACTATTTTTCCTCACTATACATCATTTGCTCATCTTTGAAAGCAAATCATTCATGGGAACATTATACAGCTTGATGACAAAATTAATTGGAGGGGTGGGTCAAGAAACTCCTATGGAATTTCAACACACCTGACTACGAGAGTGTATTGCATGCATGTGTTTGTAGCTTAAGGCAGGGAAAAATCAGCTCCTTCGAGTAAGAGCTGAATTTAATAGGAATTCCTATTTTGCTTTGGGATAACATCTTTCATTGATTTAATCCCTTCCTGTATGTACTTGTATCATATGAGGTAGTTGTGGTTTTCATTTTACATTCAAGTCTATAGTATGATGAATAGCTATTGTCAGCTTTACTTCACCCTGACCAGTGGTTGCACCAGTGGAGGTAGGCTAGGGTCAAGGAGATGGCCTCAAATAATCTACAATTTTCCTAACCCTGTCCCTAGCCCCCCTTCCTTAGAGCCTTCTTTTATTTATCTTTTTTTTTTTTCTTTCATTTTTTCTCTTTTAGTGCCCCATCTATCTTGCAGGTTACTGAGGCTGGAACTCTGACTAGAAATGACAGATCACTTCATATGTCACACTTTATTGTTTGTTGCACTTTTATCACATTTCCAGCATCTTCTTTCAAAATCAGCCCAACTGTGAGGTATATGTTTCTAATTTGTATTACAGAAAAATTCTGCCTCTTTTTTTCACTTAGGTATTTCCCTTTGGTTCCCTTTGATTATTTACAGTGTAGTGGAATCTAGCACTTCAAGCATTGACTTCATATGATTTATTACACAGAAGTGTTATTACTGTATTAATAAACTTGTAAAGCCTGGCCTTGATAGTATTTGATTGTAGCTGATTTTTTCTGGAAGTTCTTGACCCAGAAAGTTACAGCTCTTCTCAGAATAAAAGTAGGGATAAATTCACTGCATATAGCTATTGACAATTTTTAATGAGAAACCAGGAATAAAAGCAGAAATATAACATTAAGCATAGACAGGTAGGAGTGGGAATGGGAGAGAATATTAATTAAGGAACATGACTTATTAGAGGAGGTATATACCGGGCATTTGAGACTGGAAATTCACATGGGTAAGGCTTGGACTTGTTTGGTGAGAAGGTTGGGAGGAAATGAACAAGCTGTTTAGAGTGGGCTGGACAGGTATGACAACAGTGCAAAGGACTGCAGTGGAGGAAAGTCAGAGCACACTTTTTTTTATGAAGCTTAGGGTAAAATTTGCTTTCTAGGCTGCATACACGCATCACTGGCTCATATCTAATTTCTGATCCAGCGGTATACCTAGGTCCTTCTCTGCAGGGCTGCTCTCAATCCATTCACCACCAAGCCTACATTGAAAATGATGACTGCTACAATCCAGGTGCGTGACCTTTCACGTGGCCTTGCTGAACTTCAGGAGGTTCATACTGGCTCACTTCTCAAGCCTGTGAAGGCATCTCTTCCCTCAAGTGTGTGTCAGTTAGATCAGCAGTGATGCCTTGTGAGATAAAAAAGGGGTTCTTCAACTTCAGACCATTAGAACTCATTAGAAATAGACTTAAAACAGACTTAAAGAATCTACTTGCCATTGTCAGAACTGGGATTTAAAGATGTACCATAAACATAATAAGCAATAACTTGCATATAGACTGAAAAGATAACATTTTTCTATACATATGTAAACCGTGCCTATGTACTAACCAGTAAGCATCCTTGCCAGGCTCAAACAGCCTATGTAAAAATGCTGACTATTAGATGAGAAGTAAAAGGATTACTGGGAAATAAAAGAAAGATAATTGGCTAATCATACCCCTGAGGCCTGCATCATAAGCATCACTATTTTATTGGATAAGTAAAATACCAGACCTTGTTCATTTTGAGTTACCTGACAAACTAGCTGCAGTTCTAGCTGATAATCACTGCCTTTAAAACTAATGGTTTTGATACAGATTCTCTCCTGCAGCCAATTGTTACAGAGATTGAAACTGTTAAGCAGCTAGTCACATTTTCTGATTCTGAGGAACTTATTTGCAGCTTTGGCCCAGACATGAGCAAAAACAGGCAAGGAGCTGCTTTAATTTATGCCACTGTCAGACTCTCACGGTCTCTCTACCACTGGAGTTCCTCTCTGCCACAACCTTTCCCGCTCTGACTAGGGATTTCCCATGCAAAAATATACATATGTGCAATGCACAGATGGTTTGCATATGCGCAGTAGGCTTAACATAGCTGATTTACTGTGTATGCACGGACCATCTGTGCAGCACATGTGCAGCAGGTCTGATGTGTACTGGACACATTGGACTTACTGTGCATGTGCTACACAGTTAATCTGCACACACACAGTAGCCACAGCTCTGACTGAGTTGCCAGACATCCAGATGGCCAGAGTCCTTAAATCCCTTCCAGAGAAAAAATGAAGATGGAATAAGGATGTTTGGTTTTGTTTGGGTTTTTTCCTGGTGTATAACACAGCTTATCCTTTATTCTCAAATGTAGGAACATATTAAAGTGGATACACCACCTCATCACATTTTAGTCTACAAAAGAATTTTGCCCAGACAGAGAGCAATTCCCTCTGGTCATGCATGTCCAAAAACAACTATAGGAAACAAAACAGAGCTGTGATAAAGAGTCTTCTCTGTAAACTTTTACAGAACAAGCAAATCCAAAACAAGCGAACTATACAGGCTTCTCTTAAAGAGGGCTGGCAGCCACTTCAGATTTTCTGACTATAAAAAGCTTTTCAATCTGGAAATATTTTAATTATTCAGGTTAATGCTCAGAAAACTCAGCAACCCAGATCAGTCAAAAGTCACAGTCTCAGGAAGAGAGTTAGTTGTCTTGAGCCTTGCCTTTTGGGTGGTTGAGATTCAGTGTCTTAGAGTGCACATGCTGTTTCTTTTCCATCATTAAGACTGTGAGCTAATAACATTGCCACTAATGTTTTTGACAAATTCCCCATCAATAACTGTTCCCTAAAACAAAGATGCAAACTTAAACATGAAAAGAACTCATTAGACCCACTAGTATTTCGATAATTGCTAAGCATGCTGACAGTTCCAATATATGGAGAATTTATCTATATTTACTTACTGGAGAAAGGTCTGAAAACACTCTGCATCTGTGGCCAGAATCTAGCTTTTTTTGCATGACCTGACCATGCACACAGGAGTCTGCTCCATTTCTTCTGCACTCCGGAGAAAGGCCCCTATTGCCTTCATTTGCACACTCAGGCTGCAAGACTCCCAAAACTGGCAGCATAGAAGTGTTCTTCCTAAACATTATCTTCAGCAGAAAATTCTGCTTACAAACACCAGGCCTAAATCACCCTCTCCAGAAAAAAAAAAAAAAAAAAAAAAAAAAAAACCAACTTAAATTAAGGGACCACTGAATAATAAGACATGAAACAGAAGTCTGAGGTGTTCAAACATGCTTTCATATTATGTGACCCAAAACTACAAGAACATACAGCTTTTAAATAAACAAAAAAATTGCATTGTTTTTTCTCTCAGTGCATGTTTCTGCCTTGCAGACATCATCAAGGTCTGCTTGCTGTGTTTTCAAGAGGAAGATATATTAGGTGCCTTACCCATAGGCAGCGGGTTGTGAGGCACACCAAGGCCTTCTCTACTCCATTCTGAACCAGTCCCATCCACACAGACTTTCCCAGCCTAACCCTGAGCCTTTTAAGTTTGCCAGCCTGTCTCCAAGAACCCAGAGAGGACAGAATGCCTGAATGAGGTCTGACGAGTGCAGAGCAAAGGGGATCACCCTTGAACCTTCTGGCAATAAGAGAAAATAGGGGAAGACCTGTCAGAGCAAGCTTTCGTGTGGCACTGGGCCTGGCAGCGCTGTGGTCCCAGGCTCCTATTCTTGACAGAGGCTTTGTAGTCACCAACATGGATGGAGCTTGGGTGGGTGCCTGGAGGTTTCATCACACGTGGCCACATCATGGCAGAGTTCAGCACCCTGGGATTCACGTACACAATCCCTGAGATGACAGGTAAACCAGGAATCATGAAGGATGGGGCAGAAGTAGAAGGGCAAGCAAACAGCTGGGGGATCAGAGCACATCTGCTGCTTCCACTTAACAAACTGTAAGTTTTAACACGTTGCAAGGAGCCAAACATTCCATCATAGACAGCTGCTCTGCAGGTACTCAGCACTACATTCACCCCTGTATCACCGTGAATGGGAAGGACTCAGCTCCAACACTGCACATCTGTGGATGTCCCCGTATGAAGGCCGAGGTCACCCTGAGTACCATTTCTCCAGCCTTTCTTCCAGGCGAGACAAGCACACCTTACTCATGGGGGCACAAAACAAAACCTGTCCAGAACAAAATCTGTTCACTGCTGCCTCAGCACTGTTCCCATGGAGCACAGCATCACTGACCTCATCTGTGAATACAGGTAGGACGAAATTTCTTTTGTAGATTAAAAAACCAAGTAATAAAATTTTCTTGCACCACAAAGGACTGAACAGCCAGTCTATTAACCAAAGGTTCATTTGCCTTTGTCCCTCCCCTGCAACAGCAACTTTTAACAAATCTTTTCCTATTCTAGCTTTGTGTTCTCCTGTAATCTTTCTAACTCACTTCGATATACATGTAAGTTTAGTTAAAATACTTCCCATTAGCGACAGGCATTTCAAAATGAAGAGAAGAGCACCTGAAGCCCTGTCAAGGAAGATGCCTGCTCGGGGTTCGACTCAGAGGAGCCTCAGGCAATCAAGGTCCCCGCGGCCCCTCCTCAGCAGGAAAACTGAAACGGAAAACAAGGTGTAAAACCTCGCGAATTGAGATAACGACGCGTGAAACTGATTCGGCTGAAGGAAATTAGTGTAATTTACTGCTATTTATTCAGATAGTGAGAAAATTAAGCCCCACTACCACCCACCCACCCCTTCGCAGCCGGAGCTGCCTCCCACGGCTGCCGGCTCTAGCCCGAAGCCGCGCTCAAGAGCGCCGGGGCCCGCTCTACCCAAATTCCCGACGCTGCAACTCCTCGACACACCGTTTTCTAGCCTGGGCCCGCTCTGGCCAAGCTCCCGACGCTGCAGCTCCTCGACACACCGTGTTCCAGCTCGGCACCGCCGCACAAGGCCTACCGGGGCACGCCTATCCGCAGAGGACGCGGCGGTACTGTGTGTCGCGGTCGCGGGAATTTGCCTTCCACCCCCCGAAGTCTGGCACACGCAGCCTTTCCCTCGGGTTAACCAGCAAACGGACGCTGCCGGCGGGAGGTTGGGGCCAGCTGCCGGTCGGTCCGTGCTGCAGCGCTGCCGTGTTCCCCGCAGGGCTCCGCTGGGGCTGGGCATGGGGCTGCCACAGAACGGGCTCAGTCCGCCCCAGTGGGGCAGCCCCAGTTTGTCCTCACAAAGACCTACTTCTTCCCCGTGCACAGACACACACCACAGCCCTTTCCAGTCCAGTGGTCAAATGGTGCCTGAGCACAGGGCTTTTGTCTAATGGGCTGAGTCTGACTGAAGTGCTGGCCACAGAGCTGGGAAAGGCTCCTGCCTTGGAGTGCCTGTGAGAGTTGCCCGCTCCAATTCCCACCCTGTTCCCTAGCAATCAGGGTTTGGCATCACCACTTAGCCAGAGAGGAGAAACAGCCTCCCCAGGAGCACAGTAGAGCCCCATCACTGGCCACAATCAAGTTTGCAGTTGGCTAGGTGCTGGCTAGTTTCTTCCAGGCTGCCTCTCCCACACGAGGGCTGGATGAGGTCACCTTCCAAGGTCCCTTCCCACCTGGGCTGTTGTAGGATCCTATGATGATTCCATTTTCAGACTGGGAATAATGGTTCTTTCTCCTCAGCACTCAATGGTCTGGGGACTTGAGCCTGTGGAAATGAGCCCCTTCCTGTGGCAAGAGAGGATGCAGGGCAGATGTGTTTCTGGGCACAGCTTGGGCAGATGCTACCTATGTGCACTGAAAAGGGGGACACTGAGATGGGCTTTGTCCGTGAGGCCAGCATGGGCCGTGGGGTGAGAGTGTGCAAGGCAGGGCTAGAAAGCTTTCACAGTGTTTTGCTCTGGTTAGGTGAAATGGTGCTGTTGGAGATGTCAGCCTGGCTCATGCTGTTTCTCCCCTCACCCTCATCCTGCCATGTTTTGACTGAGGCATTGACATGAGACAGTGAAGCCAATGGTCCACACCCACACACCCAGCTGCAAAGGAAGAACAGAAAAAGATCTCTTCAGGTATCTGTCTTTAATCAAGATGTGTTTCAGGTATTAAAGAAGCTTTGTAGAGAGAATGTCGGACTCCAAAACTGAAGGCAGGATCCCGGGCCTTGGTCACTGACAACTGGAAGGCGAAATTGGAATGAAAAGAAGTGAAGACGGTGCCTTGTACTCCAGAGTTGTCCTCAAGTGAAGGCTTTACAGCATAACACTTTAGTGGACTGACTGACTTACCTTTCCCAGGCTGTATTCTGCTGGACCTGGACCTATTCCCTTCCCAGCAAGTTTGGTTTTTAGTCCCATTGAGAACTTGGGAGCCCTGGTTTTGTAGACGTCCAGATCCACCTTGTCAAATGCTGCAGGACCTGGCGTCTGCAAGAGAAGCAGTGAGGTTGATGGGTGCAAGAAGCAGTGTGTATTCTTGCTGGGTGTCCATGAGTACTGTGCTGCTTCCGGGGGCTGGCCAGAGGAGCAGTGTGGGAGGTCTGGAGCCTTGGGAATGAGGGCTCCTTAGGAAGAGAGGTAGATTTCTCAGAGGACGAGGGAGATCATTGCCATTAGTGCCAGTGAGCTGTACCATGCCAAAGCTGCTGGTGTGGAAAAATGAGGGGCTGCAGGTGTCAGTGTTGCTGGTAATAGTAGCGCCAGAGGCCCTGTGGCTTCTTGTGCTTTGCTGCAGGTGTGGGGTAATGTGTGTTATGTGGGAATACAGCAGGCATTGGCGCCCTTCTACCCTGAGCAGAGCAGCTGGGCTTCTGCTGCTGCTGTGAGATAACAGAGAAGCACAGCTCACCTTTGCCGCATCTTGAAAACAGCTCTGGTAGTTACTCTTCCCTTTCATGGAGTAGCATGGTTCGGCATGAGTGTATGCTGTGTGTGGTCCCAGAATCCTGGGCAGGGTGTAGGTGCCAGGACCTGGAAATGGAAGACAGCGTAGGTCAGTCCTGTGGGATAGGGTGCAATGCCTGCGTGGAAGAGAGTCAGCCTGCCAAGCTGGTTGTGAGGAGCAAGAAGGGTGTCCTGCCCCTCATCCCAATGCCGCTGGCTTTTGTTGCATGGGGTGTGCCTTGGCTGTTTGAGAGCTGCCAGTTCTTCTATGGGATGGGAGAAGTTGGTGCTGTGGAACAGCAAAAAGCTTGTTGAGCACACACTGTGTCTTGCTGCCTAGGCTTTTTGCTAGGCCTGTTGAAGAAGCTGCAGATGCTCCCTGGAGGACACACAGGCTGTCTGTTTCCTCAGGTTCCATACCTGGTGTTCGGAAGCCTTTTAGGTCCTTGGGCCGAGATGCCAGGCTATTCGCTGGTGCCTTATAGTAGATGTGTTTGTTGGCAGGATCTGTGGTGTAGTCACCTGGGACAGAGAAGAAGACAAGAAAAGAAGTGAAGCTGGGAGCCTAACTGCAAGCCAAAGAGGAGAAGTCAGGAGGAGGTGGAGGTGGTACTGAGTCTTGCTTGTTTTCTGTCTGGAGCTCTCTGAAGCCCATTCAGGGCATGAGCAGAGGGCTTTGTGCCCCAGTGGCACAGGGCAACAGTAAGGCATGCTTGTCTGGCCTGGAAGAAGGGCTGCTGAAATGCTACTCACTGGGTCCAGGGGTGACCAAAATCTTGGTCTTGGGACGTGCTGTCACAAGTGCTGATGGAGCCACCTGCTTCCCAGTCTTGGTAATGGATGATTCGATGAAGTATCGAGGACCTGGTGAGCAGGTTGCTTCGGAGGGAGCTTTGGTCCCTCGAAATGAGTATGCAGGGGCTCTGTCTTTGGTGGGATCATGGGCTACATAACCTGGGAAGAAAAGCCTGTGAAAGGACCTGTGCCTGCAACTGTCTAGTGAAAGGAAGTTTCTAAGTGG
Organism: Pyrgilauda ruficollis; assembly: GCF_017590135.1. Lineage (NCBI taxonomy): Eukaryota > Metazoa > Chordata > Aves > Passeriformes > Passeridae > Pyrgilauda > Pyrgilauda ruficollis. The sequence goes on from NW_024512543.1 coordinate 627,335, forward strand.
AAGCAAACACTGTGCTGTGCCTCCTGCTGCCACTACCTCCCCGTGATAGTTGGTTTACCTGTTGTCCCAGGAAGCCAGTACTTGGGACCTGGGGTGCTGAATTCTGCAAGTATTGGGCCCCGTCGGGGATGAGGTCTCCAGGTGCCTACCCAGGGTCCCTCCATGCTGGTGGCCAAAGAAACTACAGGAAAAATAGGAGGGCTACCAAAGGGCTTCTCTGACACAGCACTGGTACAGAGCTTTCCTGTAGCCCAGAGCAGGAAGAAAGCAAACTGGCATCACGAGAGAAAGTGAAGGAAAGTGAAGATCAATAAGAAGTAGCAGATGGAGGAGAAGGCAGAATAGAGGGGAAACAGCAAGTTAAAAGCAAAGATGCAGCAAAAACTCCTGGTGTGCCCTCAGGCAGTAATTGTTGGCGTAGAAGCGCAGCACTGGCCTGACTGCGAGGTAGCCTCCTGCGCATCTACACATGAATTTACTCAGCTGGAGTGTGGCGCTGACTGGGTGAGGTGCAGGGAGCGACACCAGCCTCTCGCTGACATCATAATCCATTGCTAGGTGGATCCATCATCACTGACATCCATCACCAGGTGACATCCCAAAGGGCCATTCTCACCCAGTGATGAGCAAAGCCCACTATGATTTTGAGATCCTTAAGTTGTATGTGCTGCAGCACTGCCATATTGTCTGCAGGGCTCCTCTGGGGCTGGGCATGGGGCTGCCATGGAACTGAAACTCCTGGTGTGCCCTCAGGCAGTAATTGTTGGCGTAGAAGCGCAGCACTGGCCTGACTGCGAGGTAGCCTCCTGCGCATCTACACATGAATTTACTCAGCTGGAGTGTGGCGCTGACTGGGTGAGGTGCAGGGAGCGACACCAGCCTCTCGCTGACATCATAATCCATTGCTAGGTGGATCCATCATCACTGACATCCATCACCAGGTGACATCCCAAAGGGCCATTCTCACCCAGTGATGAGCAAAGCCCACTATGATTTTGAGATCCTTAAGTTGTATGTGCTGCAGCACTGCCATATTGTCTGCAGGGCTCCTCTGGGGCTGGGCATGGCGCTGCCATGGAACTGGCTCAGTCCGGTGTGGGCCATTTTGTCCTCACACAGACCTGTTTTTGTTCCCATGTGCCCAGAGACCCTGCACAGCCCTTTCTAGTCCAATGGTGCCTGAGCACAGGACTTTTTTCACCAGAGTGAAATAAACTTATCCAAAACCAATTTGTTGTGAATAAGGAGACACTTCTGTATTTCAGTGGCAGGGACAAGGGGGATTACGCCTCCAAATTTCTTCTGATTAGCAAACAAACTGCATACCTTTTATATGCTTTTTGTGCCATGTCGTTTTTACATAAGTTCTTTTACATATTGTGCATCATATGCCCATTCTTAAGTTTAACCTTTACAATGATTGGTTTCACTAGTTATATAACTACAGTAATATTCTTACCCTAAGACTATCATTAGTCATATCTACTGAGATCTACTGATTGGAATTCTTGATATTCAAATTAGGCTGGAAAGTGTAGAGGGTTTCCAACCACACTAACTGGTCTTCATGACAATTTCTATAGCTTCTTGAACAAGGCATAGGGATTCTGGGATCTTCTTGGTAAAAGTTTCTCTGGCTGAATACTTTAAAAACCACACTCCTAACATTGCTATATCACATGCTTCATGGTTTTCTACTTGCAATCATAACTAACACTTTTGTCTTTTTTTTTTTTTATTAAATAAATTATTTTATCAGTGTATTTGTAAGAGGCTGAGTAGACTGAAGTGCTGGCTGCAGAGCTGGGAGAGGCTTCTGCCTTGGAGTGCCTGTGAGAGTTGCCCGCTCCAATTCCCACCCTGTTCCCTAGCAATCAGGGTTTGGCATCACCACTTAGCCAGAGAGGAGAAACAGCCTCCCCAGGAGCACAGTAGAGCCCCATCACTGGCCACAATCAAGTTTGCAGTTGGCTAGGTGCTGGCTAGTTTCTTCCAGGCTGCCTCTCCCACACGAGGGCTGGATGAGGTCACCTTCCAAGGTCCCTTCCCACCTGGGCTGTTGTAGGATCCTATGATGATTCCATTTTCAGACTGGGAATAATGGTTCTTTCTCCTCAGCACTCAATGGTCTGGGGACTTGAGCCTGTGGAAATGAGCCCCTTCCTGTGGCAAGAGAGGATGCAGGGCAGATGTGTTTCTGGGCACAGCTTGGGCAGATGCTACCTATGTGCACTGAAAAGGGGGACACTGAGATGGGCTTTGTCCGTGAGGCCAGCATGGGCCGTGGGGTGAGAGTGTGCAAGGCAGGGCTAGAAAGCTTTCACAGTGTTTTGCTCTGGTTAGGTGAAATGGTGCTGTTGGAGATGTCAGCCTGGCTCATGCTGTTTCTCCCCTCACCCTCATCCTGCCATGTTTTGACTGAGGCATTGACATGAGACAGTGAAGCCAATGGTCCACACCCACACACCCAGCTGCAAAGGAAGAACAGAAAAAGATCTCTTCAGGTATCTGTCTTTAATCAAGATGTGTTGCAGGTATTAAGGCAGATTTGTAGAGAGAATGTCGGAGTCCAAAAGTGTAAGCAGGATCCCGGGCCTTGATCAGTGACACCTGGAAGAGGAAGAAAAGAAGTGAAGATGGTGCCTTGTACTCCAGAGCTGTCCTCAAGTGAAGGTTGTGCAGCACAATATAATGGTAGACAGGCTGCCTTACCTTTCCTGTGTTGTAGTCCGCTGGACCTGGAAACCGTTCCTTCCCAGCAAGTTTGGTTTTTAGTCCCATTGAGAACTTGGGAGCCCTGGTTTTGTAGACGTCCAGATCCACCTTGGCAAATGCCGCAGGACCTGGCGTCTGCAAGAGAAGCAGTGAGGTTGATGGGTGCAAGAAGCAGTGTGTATTCTTGCTGGGTGTCCATGAGTACTGTGCTGCTTCCGGTGCCTGGCCAGAGAAACAGTGTGGGAGGTCTGGAGCCTTGGGAATGAGGGCTCCTTAGGAAGAGAGGTAGATTTCTCAGAGGACGAGGGAGATCATTGCCATTAGTGCCAGTGAGCTGTACCATGCCAAAGCTGCTGGTGTGGAAAAATGAGGGGCTGCAGGTGTCAGTGTTGCTGGTAATAGTAGCGCCAGAGGCCCTGTGGCTTCTTGGGCTTCTGCCCTGAGCAGAGCAGCTGGGCTTCTGCTGCTGCTGTGAGATAACAGAGAAGCACAGCTCACCTTTGCCGCATCTTGAAAACAGCTCTGGTATTTACTCTTCCCCATCATGATGCAGCACGGTTCGGCATGAGTATACACTGTGTGTGGTCCCAGAACCCTGGGCAGGGTGTAGGTGCCAGGACCTGGAAATGGAATAGGAAGATGGCATAGGTCAGTCCTGTGGGATAGGGTGCAATGCCTGCGTGGAAGAGAGTCAGCCTGCCAAGCTGGTTGTGAGGAGCAAGAAGGGTGTCCTGCCCCTCATCCCAATGCCTCTGGCTTTTGTTGCATGGCGTGTGCCTTGGCTGTTTGAGAGCTGCCAGTTCTTCTGTGGGATGGGAGAAGTTGGTGCTGTGGAACAGCAAAAAGCTTGTTGAGCACACACTGTGTCTTGCTGCCTAGGCTTTTTGCTAGGCCTGCTGAAGAAGCTGCAGATGCTCCCTGGAGGACACACAGGCTGTCTGTTTCCTCAGGTTCCATACCTGGTGTTCGGAAGCCTTTTAGGTCCTTGGGCCGGAACATCATGAAACTTGCCGGTGCCTTATAGTAGATGTGTTTGTTGGCAGGATCTGTGGTGTAGTCACCTGGGACAGAGAAGAAGACAAGAAAAGAAGTGAAGCTGGGAGCCTAACTGCAAGCCAAAGAGGAGAAGTCAGGAGGAGGTGGAGGTGGTACTGAGTCTTGCTTGTTTTCTGTCTGGAGCTCTCTGAAGCCCATTCAGGGCATGAGCAGAGGGCTTTGTGCCCCAGTGGCACAGGGCAACAGTAAGGCATGCTTGTCTGGCCTGGAAGAAGGGCTGCTGAAATGCTACTCACTGGGTCCAGGGGTGACTTCAGTCTTGCTCTTGCCACGTCCCATGATATGTGCTGATGGTGAGACATACTTCCCAGTCTTGGTAATGGATGGATGGATGAAGTATCGAGGACCTGGTGAGCAGTTGTCTGTGGAGGGAGCTTTGGTCCCTCGAAATGAGTATGCAGGGGCTCTGCATCTGGTGGGATCATGAGCCATATGACCTGGGAAGAAAAGCCTGTGAAAGGACCTGTGCCTGCAACTGTCTAGTGAAAGGAAGTTTCTAAGTGGAAGCAAACACTGTGCTGTGCCTCCTGCTGCCACTACCTCCCCGTGATAGTTGGTTTACCTGTTGTCCCAGGAAGCCAGTACTTGGGACCTGGGGTGCTGAATTCTGCAAGTATTGGGCCCCGTCGGGGATGAGGTTTCCAGGTGCCTACCGAGGGTCCCTCCATGCTGGTGGCCAGAGAAACTACAGGAAAAACAGGAGAGCTACCAAAGGGCTTCTCTGACACAGCACTGGTACAGAGCTTTCCTGTAGCCCAGAGCAGGAAGAAAGCAAACTGGCATCACGAGAGAAAGTGAAGGAAAGTGAAGATCAATAAGAAGTAGCAGATGGAGGAGAAGGCAGAATAGAGGGGAAACAGTAAGTTAAAAGCAAAGATGCAGCAAGAGCTCCCTGCTGTGCCCTCAGGCAATGATTGTTTGCCAGGCCAGCAGCAGTGGAGAAGCGCAGCGCTGGCCTGGCTGGGAGGTAGCCTCCTGCGCGTCTACACGCGAACTTGTTCAGGTGGAGTGTGGCGCTGACTGGGTGAGGTGCAGGGAGCGACACCAGCCTCTCGCTGACATCATAATCCATTGCTAGGTGGATCCATCATCACTGACATCCATCACCAGGTGACATCCCAAAGGGCCATTCTCACCCAGTGATGAGCAAAGCCCACTGTGATTTTGAGACCCTTAAGCTGTTCGTGCTGCAGCACTGCGTAGTGCCTGCAGGGCTCCTCTGGGGCTGGGCATGGCGCTGCCATGGAACTGGCTCAGTCCACTGTCGGGCAGCCCCAGTTTGTCCTCACACAGACCTGTTTTTGTCCCCATGTGCCCAGAGATTCAGCACAGCCCTTTCTAGTCCAGTGGTGCTGAGCACAGAGCATTTGTCTAATGGGTTGTGTCTGACTGAACTGCTTGCTGCAGAGTTGAGAGAGCTGACAGAGGCTTTTGCCTCAAAGTGTCTTTGAGAGCTGCCCACTCTAATTCTCACCCCGTGCCCTAGTAACTAGGGTAGAATCCTTTTGACATCACCACTTACCCACAGGGGAAAAAACAACCTCCCCAAGAACTAGAAGAATTAAACAAGCTTTGTCTCAAAGTTCACCCTTGTCTTGCTTTGGCCCTTCCATTAACTCCTGGTCTGGGGGGAAAGGATTGAGTATGCAGCTGATGTGGCTTAGCTTCTGTCCAGGCTCAACAACTGAGCTTCTAATATTATTTAGCAACAATGTAAGAATGCCCTTCTTTGGGGGTGAATAAATGTTGTGAGTTAGCTGTAATTGCCACTTACTCCACCTGCAGTCATTTACAATGGGAGATCCCCTGAAATGAGCCAGGAAGTTGATAGTGTCCAATGCCCAGCTTGTGCTTTGTATCTTTTGGTGCTTTTCCAAGGTCTCTGTGCTCTGAGCTTACTATTAGAGGGGAGGGAGAGAGCAAAGCTGTTAATACTATCAGTTGTTCTGGCCTCTCCATTTGAAGGCCCCCAGTTTCTGCATCACTCCTCAGATGCTACTGATGTCTTCAAGCAGTTTTTTCCCTTTAATGCCCACTTCTCCAGGTTATTTTGGGAGTTCTTGGTCAACAGGATTTTCAGTGTTGATGCTTCAGGAACATATGAACACTTCCAAGGTTTCCCTGGGAGGGTTGGACAGAGTTAAGTTTCCTTATTCTGATTTTGCCAGCAGTGTGTGAATCTCTGTGCCTGCACTATGAGTTGTCCCACTAGGTTTTTCCTTCCCCAGATTTCATGACTCTTTGTCAGTAATACCATTCATTACCCATACTTTGTTTAGTGACCCTTAAAGCTTTTCAGTCTCCAAGTTTTTATGGTTTGAGACCGTTATGGCTTTCCTTCCATTGCTGTGCTACATGGGCTGTGGTTAATATAGCATCAGTTAGGAAATACACTCTGAAGCATATGAATTGTGATTTGAATGAAGATGCTGTGGGTGAGGTAAAACAGTGGAGTGGCAAACCAGTTTAGAAGACATAAGAGTCCTTTAACAAAAGCTGATTTGCGTAGTGAAGGGCACTTAAACTTCAAAGGCACACACAGATGGAATTTTCTCCCACTGGTTAAGTACTCATGCAGTTTTCATAACACTTGCAGTCTTTCATACACTAACAATATTGTATATGAGCTTGCTGTCTTACCACAGGTGGAGCAGATATTGAGAAGACTGGCAGGAGTTAAAACATTTCCAGTGCAGCTGGCTAATCACATTTCTTGTTGGATTATTTAAAAATGCCAGCATTGGTTGATGAGTTCCAGTTCTTCTGTTCTTGGTGGCATTCACCCAAGTCTTTTGCATCCATTGTTTTTTTCCTCCTGCTTTCCTCTGTGTTCTGTATCAGTGCAAAGCTATCAAATAAGTTTTGTTTAGATGATGCTTTGGAGCCTACTGATGGCAGCTCCTCCAGACTTGCGGCATAGTTTTCACTCTGGAGACTTAAAAAAAAAAGCCATTCTGGTAAACAGCCTTCTTGGGTGATGGTATTTTAACTGTGAAGCCTGATAACAGCTACAAATTAAAGCTTTGCAGTGGGTTGGAGGTGTTAAAGCTGGAGCCCGGTGATAACAGCCCCCCAGAAGCATCCGACAGAAGGAGGCATTTACCCTGGAGCATACTGATAGCAACCCCATGAACCATCCCTTGTGGAGAACATTCAAAAAATGAAGAGGACAGCCCTCAGCCCAAAGGCTGTTTCCCAGAGCTGCCATCAGTAGGCTCCAGAGCCTAGAATGAATGAAAGCTAGAAATTCATTCACATAGTCTGTGAATACCAATAGGCAATAACTTGCAAAACAGGATAATTTACTGGTATTGAAACTGGCAGTGGGTGTAACATACCTGGCACATTTTTAATGTACTTAGCATATTTTATTTCAGACTTCTTAAAACGATATACTGTAACTGATCTGTGTTTAGAGAGAGTAGAGAAGAATGTTGCTGGAAGTTGTAGCCTGTATCAACACAAAAAGATGACAGAATTAAAAGAGGCCTATTAAACACTTCAGTACTAATTACTGTGTATGATATATTATTCACAAATAACTGGATACCTATACATTTTCACTGCATGTTACAAGGTCTTTGTACAGTGCTCTTTAGGAAGTGACACAGTTGGCTTAATTAAAACAAAAATTAGTATAACAGATTTTTTACCTGTATGTTTCAGAGATAATTTCAGTGATGTGGAGAATCCCTGCTGTACCCACAGCTCCCAGCACAATATATGCTGATGCAGTCAAATATCAAATTGTATGAGCTCTACTGTATGCCACACAGGATGATTTCTTTTGACAAATAAAAGGAAATAATGCTAAAAATGTCGGCAATTAAGTTTGATCTGGTTTCAACTTTTGATTTTAAAAGAGATGGAGGCTTAAATATCTATAAATTTGGGGGCTTTCATGTCTGTGCAGTTTCCATTCTGATTCAGTTAAGAACAGAATTTGAGTCTTTACTTCTCATCAGCAAGGTCATCTTAACAATTAATGAAAATGCTGAAAATTTGTCTAGTTTTCTTTTTTTTTTTTTTTTTGTTCCACTCCACTGTGGACCTTTAAAAGTAGTGCTCCAATACAAAGAAATACTACTCAAAAGTTTAATTACATGGAAGTGGCAAGAAGTACCCACAGTGAGTGTTCTTTTGGTTCAGAGAACACAGACTAGAGTTATCAGACCCTTCTGTACCTCTGTTTTTAAGAAGAATGTTAAGCATTTTCATTGATCTCGATTCCACTAATGTGTTTGGTGTCAACTGTGTAAATGCACTTAGAGGTCCTGAGGCTGTCTTTATAAGCCCTTCAAAACTGTAGAACTGTTGCTTCAATCTAGGGAGTCATACGTGGAATGCTTGCTGGACCAAACAGTATGACAAATGCTTTTTGACCTCAAAATGAAAAACAAAGGAGAAACATAAACCCCAAATCATTAATTACATTTTTTTTCCCTTACAATATTAGATCATAACTATATGTTCATATGAGAAATTAATTTGATTTACAGCTCTAGTAATTAAACAAATGCCATGTATTTAATAAATCCAAAACAAACCTTTAAAACAAAAATTTGAGATTACACAGGCATCAAAATCTATTATAGATATCACATAATGGTTTATACAATCAGGAACTGGCTTGTACAGCTCTAATCTTCCAAGAGAGATCATGGTATATGTGGGATAACTATGAAAACCAGCATGGGATGGGAGAATGTGTTCTATAGCAAGGCTGTGTTTCCAGCCAGCCTGCGCAAGTGCCTAGCCCAGAGAAAAGTGTAACTCTGGCCCCTTCTCAACCCTTTATTGAGCTGAACGGAGTTGCTCACTCAGGAAAGAAATGCATGCCAAGTACAGCTTGGCTCCAGTTTACCCCAGAGCAGGGGGATAATCCAAGGACAGATCAGGAGTCTCACTGTGCAGCATCTTCATCTGGGCCACTAGCTAGTTTATACCAAAGAAACCATTACATTAATTTTACATAAGTTAACATTTTAACTTTAATTCTTCAGTTACCTTAGTGGAATTTTTTTTTTTATTTTCATGTAAAATAGCATAGACTTGAAATTAATCTGTGATAGGTAATTTGGGGCTTTTTAATAATCATAGATTTCTTGATGAACATTTTAAATAAAAAGCAGAAAAAGAATAATATCTTATAAAGTAAAGAATATTATCTAAGGAAAAAAAATAAGTTTGCAAGGAGAGTATTACCTCCTATTTTTGGAATTTCTGTAAGATTCCTGTCTCGGCTGTATTTCAAGAATCTGTCTATAGGTTGCATTCCTGAGCCTATCAGCCTTACAGATCGGTTAATAAAAGTCAATCAGTGATTGTTTAACTTGTCTGCTACTGCCTGAAGCAGAATTACAAAAGCTAAATGTGTTCAAAACTCCACCAGGAGTTTCTGTCATCTTAAAACTCCAAGTGTATGACCTCATGGCAACTAAAAAATAAATATTCCACAACAGCTTGAAGAAACTTGCAGTTACTATGCATTCATGTCAACAAAATAAGAAATCACGCTTGAGGAATAGCAATGTTTTCAATTTCTGCTCTTAGAATGATTCATTTAGAAATGGAAACTAATGGCAAAAGGATGATGAATATGAAACAACTGACAAGTAGAAACCAACAAATGCAATTAATTAGAAAATAGTAATTTGATTGCTAAGTGAGAAGGTTTATAAGCAACATAGAATTGCCATGTGCATTAATCAGGTTTGCTGCAGGTGCAATTAACTCTTCAATACTAAGCCTCCTCACATATTCTGAATATCCTGACTGATTTACCATGAATTTCTACGTAATCCTGACTTTGAACTTTCATTAGTGTTCATTCTTCTGCATACTCAGCCAGGGTATATTTTGTTTCATGAAGATGACTTTCAAATGCACTAAAGTAATTTGTTAATGCAAATTGTTTTTCTTTCATGAAGTCACACACAATTTTTGTTAAATGTGAGGAGAAACACTCTAAGTAATTGCTATAGAAACAAATCTGCAATCAGCTTTCATTAATTTTTAAGTGAATTGGGGATGTGATTCTTATAATGAAACAGCATTATATGTTCTTAATCCATTGCTCTAATTTGTAACTTTGACCTGAGAATTAGTGAGAATATTTTACTCATGTAATGGGAATTGGAGTTAGCAAATAAAGTGATTTTTTTAGTTCAATCAGGAATTTTAGTTCAACTATTTTAGCAATAGTATTTTCATATGCATTTTCTTTCAAAAATAATAGCACTTCTCACCAACACGTTCTAGAATCTTTAAGATTATATAAATATAGCTTTAAGATGTAAAAATTTGGAAGACATTCTGTGTGATTGCACAAGCAGAAACCTATGCGCCGTTTTTCCTCAAAGTATAACAAAATTAGATGCTGACCTTAAAACCACATCACATGCTGTTCCTATTTTTCAAGCTCATGATGGATCATGGTCTTGAGTTTAAAGGACATACATGTGAGAACAACTCAGGTTTTAGAAGAGGCATGGATCTGAACTTACATTAGAGAAATACTGAAGAAGTCTGTGTTGCTTTTAATGAGCATGGGTTATTTAAATCTATTTAAATTTTAAAAGTTAGAGTTTAATATTAGAAAAGTGTGTCTTAAATACCCACACTGCTGTGAAATTCTGCAAAATGAGGAGTCAGATTTGGGCTCTTGTCATCAGTTTCTCATTGATAAGCATAGTGATTTCCAGTCAACGTGGATTTATTTATACACATAGTTTAATTTCAGAATGCATAGTTCAATGCAAAAGGAGATTGGAATATCAATTGGTATCACTGCAGGTTTTTTTGTTAGGTTGGTTTTGTTTGGTTTTGTTTTTTTATATTTGGCTTGTTATGAGTAAGCATCTCAGTAAGCAAAGGTCATGAAAGCTATCAAGAAATAGCCTTATAGTTCGGTAGAAATATTTTCATTTGGTAAGGCAATCAGCTCAACTCCTCTGAAGGTCTCAGAATCAGTTCTGCTAGCTTTTCTCTCTCTCTGGTTCATTTCTCAGGAACTTCAAGGGAGTATAAGCCAAACTGGTGCTACTGGTTCATTTTCCTCTCAAGCTTTCAAAGGAAAGTGTTGAAATAGATCAGGCCACATGCAGTCTTGTTTTATACAGTTACCAGACTTGTACCATTAGAAAATGTGGTGCATTTATTTTAAAGCATCCTTTCCACTGCAGTTGTGTGGAACAATGATCTGCTGAATTTAATTCACAGATCAAAGAGGGAGGAAATTAACCAACACAGTAAATTGATTATTTCATGGGTGACATAACCAAGGCAATGATTTATCTTAATAAAGAGCAACATCCCTCTAGTCCTTAACTGAATTCCAGCCAATGCAATAATACTCAGTTGTTAATGACTTTGATGTTGATGTGGAAAAGTGAATGACTGTATAATCACTGAAATGAGACCTCATCACAGTTGGAAATGTTTAAGCCAAATCATTTTGGACTGTGAAAAGACCCCTGAGTGGTATAGATTGGCTGGGTCCCAGATTTTCAGCCTTAACTAAACAGGGCCTGAAAACTTTATCATACTGCCATGCCTCAGGCTGGTCTGCAATTCTGACAGCCCCAGAGAATTGTCGTTTAATGTATGTGTGGACTCACTGCGGAAAAAGAATTCAGGATGTGCAGAATGCCACGGGGGTACACGAAACCCACCTCAAACTTTGACTCCCAAACAAGTCCAATGGCCAAATCTGGCAAAGAGGGGCAACCACGACATGCTGGTGAGACTGAACAGGCTCCAGGCTCGCGGTGGGGCAGTTCAGGCGCTGAAGCCCGCGGGTGTCGGTGGTGGCTCCCGGCGGAGGCGGAGGCACGGCCCGGCACAGGGGCTGCCCGCGGGGCCGTGCCGCGCACGGGAGCGCTCCGGACAGCGCACGATGCTGGGCCCGCCCTGCGGGGCTGGGTGCGCCTGCCGCACGGCACCCGCAGTAAATACCTGCCCATCAGCAGCTATCTTCAGGAGAGGAAAAATTGTGCTGAAAGCTTATGTTTATATCCCACATCACTAAATATGGCTTGGGAGGCTGAAATGCAGCATTAGTCATTTGTAGCAGCCTTCACCTCCCCCTTTACCCTTCCCTACGAACTCTTACAATAACAAACCAGGCTAAAATTAGAGCTGCTTTATAGTACATTAATTTGGTCATCATTGTCTCGGCACTGATTGAAGACCTCACATCAGTAGGGGGGACACCCCTTACATTAGGCTTCCCTGATGCTGATGCTTAGCTCTTGGAACCAAGGGGGAAGTCAGGTCATTTTTTTTTCTGCTCAGGTTTCCTTCACAACCACTCAATTCCCAGAAAAGGATTCCTAGCATTGACATTACCCTGTCCATGCCTTGTTAACTTTTCTTAAAAAGAAAAATAAAATAAAAAAAGAAAGACAGGAAGAACACTTTGCATCCTCCTAGCCTGGCTTTGCCCCATGCACAGTGTGAGAAATCAAGAGGAGATGAGGGAGGAAGATGATGGCAATTTACAAAGTGTGCAAGTCCAGCTTTTCTAACCTCAGCAGAGAGGCAGAGGCAGCTGCAGGTAGGTTTGGAGGAATTTCAAGAACTCACCCTATTTGAATACCACACAGCCTCCAGGCTCCAGAAACATGATACTCTGATGCTGATCATTTAAGGGAAAAAAGGACTAAGGATTATTAAACTGCTCATCCAGGCCTGCAGCTGGGGGTGACTCAGAGTGCAGAGTTGGAAAAATGCCCATGTGGCAAGATTAGAAACTCATTTGTGTAGTTTATGTGGCCTTGCCAGGAGCCTCCGTTTTTTCCAAACCTTCAGTTTATTAACTTTAAAAGCACTCCTTTCCTGTTGGGGATCTGGCATGGCTGCAGCCCGGCAGCTCTTTCTCCTTTTGCATTAACAACACTTAAAGGCTTTCTTTCTTTTTCAAAATCGACTGTGTGAGATCATCTGGAATTTTCAAATGTGCTCACTCTTTCTTTTCATTTCTTGCTTTGTCCCAGGGTTCAATTTAAATCCAAGTGCTTTTAAACTAACTGTATTCATCCAGCCAGCACTTTCAGGAGTATATGTTATGAAAGCAGGAAAAGAAAAGGCCTTCTTGTCATCAAAACCATAATAATTATGTGTCAAATGTAATTACTGCTCTGTGGGTAATACATCTAATACTCAGTGACAGAGTAAGCAGCCTGCAGAAGTTGAAAGTAACTGGTGGCAGAATCAAATTTGATATAAAATTAACCATCATGCTTAAATACTCTGTCTCATAAAGTTCTACCAAAATGCAAAGGCAAGGAAAAAAGGGTTTTTTTTTAATCTAAAATTGTTAATGTGCAAAAGCTCAGTTATCTCCACCTCCATACAATGAATCACAGCTCTTTTAAAATAAGAAACACTGCTATAAATGTGTATGTTACAGAGATCACACTCTTGTGAAGGAGCTCATCTAACAGGAAGGAATTAAGTGTGGGAGTTCTCTGCTCTTAACCCATTATGTTTCCTCATTATTACCTTCACACTGCACGCTTGATTCACTCGCTAAGAAACAAGCTTTGCACATTTCCCTACCTTCTTTAAAATACACCAACTAATGAGCAGCTGGTGAAACTGACATGTGCATGTGAATTTGAAGACTACTGAAATGTGTAGTCATATTCTGAAAGAGCAAAAAAGTGCTATGTCAGGAAACAGCATTCTAAATATGACAGCATGTGTGAGAAACTTGTCCAGTTTAAAAAATACATGTCCTCTCCTCCCTAACACTCTTCTAAGTAGACTTAACAAAACCTAACATATTCAAAAAACACTTCAAAACGTAATGATTTGCTAATGTGAGTCTAGATCCTGAAAATAATCTTCAAAAACTGTGTTTAACAGTTATATTATGAGTAAAATTAATTCATCTAATTGTTACCTAAAGGCATAAGTTTTTTGTAGGATTGGTGTTTTTGACTAGAGCTAACATTATGTATGCATGTGTCTTTACTAATTTGTGTAGGACTACATAAAAGTAAAGTTAGGAATAATAAGAATACACAAAGTGGCTCTACATTCTAGTCTTCAGTTTTACATGCACCTGCATGATAATCAGAAAAACAGGAATTCTCTACATTTTCATTTCAGCTTTATTAACACGCTTTGATTTTCTTTACATTTGCTTTATCTTTTTATTTCAGAAATATAATGTTTCCTAGGAGGCATATTTATGAAATATTAATAACATTAGAGATCTTTGAAAAAATTAATTCTGATGTAAAGACATGTTGAAAATCTTTCAAACTTTTCAATCTAAAGTTTCCTTGAAATTTTGTAACTTGAAATACTCATCAAGTAACTATTAATGGTTCATTATATAAGGAAAATTCATGCATATAATTTATTACATTGGAAGCCTGATTATAAAGATCACAGTCATACAATTAAACAACAGTGTTCAGTCACGATTAAAATCAGGTTTTTAAAAATCCAGCACTTAAAAATATACTCCCAAATAAGGAACTGACCAATATTTGGTGATTTTTAAATTGCAGACTTGGAGGAAAAGAAACTCTGGAAAATGCTGGACAAACCACCAGCTTTTAAAGACTTAGCATGAGATATTTATTCTTTTCTCTCTGGGCCTATTCGCCCTTTTCCACATATCAAAAACAGAGCCCAAAGGGTTTTTTTTTCTGATTTTTGAACACTCTGAGTGTTCTAGTAAAAACTATATCTTAAGTTAAACCCAACATTTTTCTCCAATGTTAGGTGTGAGAAAATGAAGGCATCTCATGAACTTGTTTTTGCCTACTCAATAGGCATGTTCAAATACTATTCTGATTTGTAACAAGACTTTGGAACACATTTCATTGACTACCAGACTGTATGCATACAGACATATTTAGCATCATTTCCTATCAGTCTCAGAGCAAGAATGTTTGTAAAAGTTATTGGTATTATCTAGAAAAACTGGAATATAGGAAGTATAAAGTATTTCCACAAATTAATCTCAGTGTTCTCATGTGGTTATTTCTTGAAAAGATATCACAAGTCTGTCTCCTATAAATGGCTAATTGGCACCAATTTTAATTTATGGAAAGTAGGCACTAGAAGAGCTCCACATTCAAGTTAGCAAGAGAAACTGATTGTGCCATAATGAAAGAGCAGTGGTGATTAACAAGGGTTATTTCTTTAAAAAAAAAAAATCATCCTAATGAATGAAATATTTGGTGTTTGCCTGGTGCACATACCTTAGGTCTTCTCCAGGGTGCTTCCTTTAAATTTCAGTAGTATTCCCAGTTCCACTGGATCGACTATGTAATGCAAGCAGTGCTGTCTATACACATAATTATCAGCACTTGAGGAACACAGGACCAAAAGCATTCTCTGGCTTTCTTTTGATAAATAAGATTGATGAAAAGAATGGCTCAGAACTGCCAGATTTGGTTATGGTTTCTGAAGAATTAAGTCAACATGAAAGAAGTCATGTTTTCAAACAGTATTGTTCTCTTTAGAATGATCCCCCAGTTTATTGAACTGTACTCATTGGGTCCCAGGTTCAAATGCTGCTTCTGCTCATCAGTCACCACTTGTTGCTTGAACTAAACAACACATCTGTAATTTTCAACTTGAGTAGAATTAGCTCCCAAAAGAAAAAAAAAAGTTTCACATAATTCTGACTGGCTTCTAAATTGGAAACACCTGTAAGAGTTGTATCTTTTCCTGACATAAATTAGTGACGAGGAGCTCATATAAGAGCTGCAGACAGAAAAATAAAATAGTACCATAAGTATTTCAAGTACCAGAAAAAAGATTGCTGCAACTGGGTAGGTATAAGAGAAAAGAATATGTGACCCCAGCCTGCTGACTTCCTATAATACCAAAATAGATGCTTGATACTTCTGTTGTGTTAACCAGAAAATGACTGCCTGAGAAAGATCAAATGTCTCATTAGCACTTATAATCGCTTCCATAAGATGAAAACACATGAAAGAAGAAAGGATGAAATTCAAACAGTAGATGAAAAAAATGGATCCCTTTTGTTCTGTGGTGTTCCTTCTCTCTCAGATGGGCCTCCCTCATAATTAACCTGAGTTCAGCAAAGTCATTATAAATCGAGTTCCAGAAAACCTGATCCCACTTTTCACAGTGTTCATAAATACACTGTGGTTCTTTGTATAACCACCAGTAATTACAATAAAGCATAAAATTTCTTCCTGAACCAAATTTTAATATTACTGCCCTCCAAACTGATTACAGCATGTTCTCTCACCTCCATATCTGTATGTTTTCAATGTGATAAAAAATCTGCCTTAAAAATTAGAAAAGTAATGTTCTTCCAGAATTCTAGAAATCCACCTTGATTCCATCTCATCAGGGAAGTTATCACTTAATTTATTGTAGCCTATGGGCTGTGCTAGCCTATGAGATTGCAGTTGATGATGCATGAAGAATAATATTGATTCATATTACAGTTGCATACATTTGATACGTGGCTAGACCTACCCACACACTGAATACATGAAGTAAGGGATAGCTACATGCAGTTGCTTGGCTACATTTAATGACTTCTGACATGTGTTCAGGAGCAGAATGCTAATAAGAATTTGTTTTTAAGAAGTGCTGCTAAAGAGATGGAGGCTACTGCAGTCACTCTGCATAGTGCAACGTGGTAAGGACCACCAGATTTCATCTTCCAGAAAAGATGACTGACAGACCAAAGCATATGCCAAGTGATGCTGGGTGATGTTATTTTTCCATGCTTGTGTTTCTCTTAACTATAACATCCAATGTTTAGTGAGGAAGCCAATTCTGTGACATTACTTACCAGAAAGTATAGGACTCAGAACAGTGTGCTGTTATGAGAGAAAGTAGTTGTAAGAATCCATAATTTCTTCCAGTTTAATTTGTTATGGTTTACTAAAACACAATACGTTTAGATGAATGTAGGTACTGTTTTTCTTTGTTGGTGCTTAGATTGCTGGTATTAGTTTCTATCCACAAACATAATAATTCAAATCTACTGACTTGACAATGTGAAAGTACTGTGTATTTGGACCTAAGTGCATTATGACCAAGAAAGATCAGAAACAGTTTGAATATTAGCATTTCCTTATAATTTTCCTGTCTTCCACTTAAAAAAAAAAAAAAGTCCTCAAATATCTCTGATAGGAGGATCACAAGGAAGAAGGTTTAGCAAAATCAAAATAAGTAATTTGCATTTAAGGATAAGGCTAACATGCATGAAAAAGATGGATACCTTTCTTCACATGATTTCCTTGGGGTGGTGCTTACCTCCAGGTTCTCTAAGTCAGTATTGTTATGAATGATTTATGTACAAAATGAACTTTCAAAGGGACTGCATAGCACCCTGCTGAAAAATTCTTTATGGTCCAGTGGGTAGATACCAACTTCTTGTTTCATACTATGAACTGACCATAAGTGGGTATCGTCACAGGAAAGGTTGGTTTTGTCAGAGTTTTAAGAAGTGACTTGTAAATTATAAAAGTCTGAGAGTGTTCTCTGTGAAGAAGATGTTTCTGTCATATTTACGTGGCCACATTTATTTTGGTGACACCAGGCAAGCAATGGACCAAAATTAAAAGTTAATGATATGTAGGATAACTTGTGGTAGAGTGAAGGTGTATGAAAGTGACAGCATTTACTTCACTGAATACTCACAATGTAAATCCAAAAATTACACATAATCTTAGCTGGTCAGTATCATTTATCAGCAGCTGTGAAAAATCCCACACACTAATGAAAATGCTGCAGAAAATGTACAACTACTTCTGTGGAAGGTTGATGTTTTGCTGTTTCCCACTTGGATTTATTGCTTCTGATTGAAGGATGAATGTAATGCATGCTCTCCACAATGGGAGTTTGTCTTTTTGGTACACTATGTTTTTCATGCTGAAAGAAATTTCTTCCATACAAGCGACGTGCTTATAGCAACTGCAAGGTCAGGCTGTAACTGCGGTGACCAGGGCTAAATTTAAGTGACAAAACTGTTGCCTCTGTTTTCCACAAAGAAGGAAATGTTGATTTTAAAAGTAATCTTCAGTTTATATCTCCCGCTCTCTCACCACTATTTGCAATTCTTCAGAATTTCTTATATCCACCTTCCTCCTATACATAGAACAAATATGTCTTTAATGTTGAATTTTCTGTACTTATAAAACAAAGTGGAATTAAAAAATACATGCTGATTATCAAACTTTTCTTTTGCAATTGTCTTAAAGTTTTTCCTGGCTCCATTTCCTGCCTTTAAAATCTTCTTCTTGATGAGAAATTGTATATGTGTAATAACTAAATCAAGACAGAGATGACTATAAGGCATTAAGCATGTATCAGTTTTGCCCCTTAGTTCCACCATCTGCTGTGATACGCACAGTGCACTACCAAAAGAAAAATATTTTCTGCTTAGGCTCATTATAGAACTGACAAACTTAGATAAGAAAATAAAAATTCTCTACATTGTCGCTTTTGCTATTTCAACATTTACTATCAACTGCTACTTAAATTCAGCGCATTACAAAGCACATTGCTCAATCTACTGCACAAAAATACACATCAGCATTCAACCACCTTGGTTTGAAGTAAGGAACACAAAGGACTACCAAGATATACCTTGGGCTGTAAAACCAGGATTATCAGGTTCATAGGAGACCTGAAGTCAATTACACTTAGAATTTTCTGCATCTTTCTTCAAATGCAGAAAATTAATGCAATTTCTTAAACCATGAAAATGTGTTAAATCTACAAAAGTAATAGAGATTCACACCTTGTATATGAGAAAAAAATTACATTTTCCCACAAAGAACCTATGAACTCATTTTTATGGAGACAAAACCTTAACAGAACTAGCAAGAAAAAAAAAATAGACACTGATAAGTATGATAAAATATTACTACCATACTCTATTTTGGTACAACAGCAATTTATTACATACACATAAAGTTAACTTAACCAGGAAGGCACATTTTTCAGAAGTTCAGGAAAACAAATTCAGTTTTATAAATAGTGCGATCATGAAGTCATTCAAAACAATGGACCTTTCTCTCAACTATAAAAAGCTTCTAGATATGTTTTCTAATGTATCTTTATAAAATCAGGTTAAAAATGGAAAAAGAAAAACCATTTTTATTAAACATATGCTATTCATACTGCTTCTTTTACCTTTACAGATATACTGTATGCATATGAAGATAAATTATAGTACATAGAAATGCACAGTGACCAAAAATTAATTATTATTAACATTCATTATATACTTTGGTAAAAGCATTGGTATGACTTTTTGCATGGTGACATTCTGTGCTCTGTTTGGAATTCACCCTCACAAACTTTAGGAAATGCTGAAAAACATGTGGTTACTTGTCATCGAGTTTATATAACCTTGCCCTGCATGAGAACTGCAACTGCCCCCTCCAAAATATAAACAAAATAAGGAAGGGATACAGGGGTTCCCCTCCCCCTTTGCCAAATGAATATGCTTCTGTGTCCTGTCCTGGCTCCAAGAGAAGGAAGTTGGGTTCAGTTGTCAGAGTGCCAACGCTGTGGCTCAGGAGAATAGAGCTCCATTGCCTGTTCTTGTGCTGATGTCCTGTGTGAACCTGGGTAGCTCACAGTTCCCTCCCTGCCCCTGGAAAATGAGAATAGAACTGTCCTAAAGCCAGCTGTGGCATTGATAAATAAATAGGAGTCTGCAAAATATCCAGATTATGTGAGGGGTAGGAGCACAGGCACAGCAATACAATTATTTCTGTTCTTCAGCTGGCTCACAGAAGTATTGCTGCACAATGTACTTGGAATATACAAATACAATTTCTCTTTCAAATTATTCAACATAGCTGAAGATGTCTGATTCTAACCATTTCAGCATTTTTCTTTTCAGAAAACTGAGAACAAAGTCTGGGAGTTTGGGATTGTGACATCACCACCTAACATGACCCATCCATTTAACCGTTGTTATTAGGCAATAAAGGTTGCATCTCTTGTTATTGGAATAGCCACAGATTTTATTATGTTAGAGTATCCTAAACCAAAATATTTTTTTGATCTAGGGATTTGAGATATTTTTTAAATGTATAAGGGAATAGTACTGGGAGATTAATGGTACTGTTTGTACATAACATACACTTGATGATATGTGTTATACTGTTCCAGGCAGAACTGCTCTACTGAACTCAGTGATCCACCTTCCATTTTGTGATTTTGTCTTTACTTCCACACATTCTCATTTCAATTTATTTAAAAAAAATACCTGATTTATTTAACTGAAACATATTCCTTTAATTAAACTTGGAAATACTGTTGAGAGTGGAAATACTCTTGAGAAGAGTAGTATTTCCTCAATTAGTTTATTACTTTGTATGGGAACTTGCAAAAAAGGACAAAAAAAGCTACCTAACAACCATTTGAAATGAAATAATTTAGTCTTCATGGAAAAGTATTTTCCTGTAAATATTTGATTCTCCATTTACCCACCACATGTCCAGTAAAAACAAGGGATGGAAAGTGGCCATTTCAGTGACCTTGTGTCCCTCCCTTAGAGGAAGACAGCTGACAGGTAGATATATGAACAGTTTGTTATTGCAGGTTACAGATCTTATGATTATCTCTGACTCAACTTCTGGGGTTTTATCTGGAATTCCTGTGGCAGGTCAACTTGTGTACAACTCCTTGTCTTTACCTTGTAGCGACCTTAGGTTAAAAATACACCTCACAATAATACATAACAGTTTCCAAAATTACTGTTTGAGTTTAAATAATGATGGCAAGCTCCAGACTTAGAATGATCCAAAAGATAAGTCTGAAAATGTAGACTCCAGTTCATCTGTGAAGATGTTATCATTATGAGTTTATCTATACTTTTTTGGTTTAGTTGATGCAGTAGATACAGTCAATAATTGCCATTCATTTTCTTAATGAATAAACCATATCAATTTTATAATCTTTCAGCATATTATGTGATACTGCCAGATGGCATATTTTTAAAATATCTTGTTAGAATTGCTTGGGACTTATTTGATGAGGAAAGATAAGTATTTACATCTAAATCTCTTTAAATGCTTAGAATATATGTCTACATTTATTCATTGTAAAATAAGCAAAATATAACTTATGAATGAGTGTTGCTAATGTTTATAAAGTAATCTAAGTTCCTCTGGTAAATAGTTTGGAGATAGAGTGGCACACATTGGCAGATTTTGTCTAAATCTTTCTGCTCTTTCATCCAATATCAGGGTATATTTCCTTGCCTCCCCCAAATAAATTTCAAATTCTATTGATGTCATGTCCTTTGCTAATACTTTTTGCTACATTAGGACTCTTCAAAAGCTTTATTATTTTCTTCATCAATAGAAAAAAAAAGTGAACTTTTAATCTTTAAGAGCTATGGATGTCTCATTTTTGAACACATCCTAGTAACCTAGGATAAGGTCATCTCTGGCCTTTCTTACAGCAAAAATTAAATGCTTTTTATCCCTCTTCCCCATTATTCACTTCCTCCTGTAGATAGCATAGATATTCTGGCAGAGATTTGCTGACATTTTGCTTCCTTCTCATTAATCTCTATCTTCTGAGCCTTCACTATAGCACACCTATCATTCTCAGGGTAGTGCTGCAGGACTTCTCCAATTTCCTGTTGGAATACGTTTCTAGCAAGATGCAGAAGCCAGGAGAGGATTGTGACAATGCACTATAAAGTGAACAATGCACATGTTGGAGGACTGAAGGAAGAACAGGGGTTCTGAGCAGGACAAGGGTTCTGCTATTTTTGCTTATGTCTCAACACAAGATTAGCCTCCCCTGCATGTAAACACAGGAAAACAGGACATCTTCTCCTTCAAACTTGGACTTCAAACTGAAATTTAGAGCAAAAACCTAAATTTGGGGGGTTTGCCACGGCTCACTCCTGTCCTTGTGCTATGATTTTTTGTTTCTCAGTAGTACTGGCTCATTGGGATTTCCTGAAAGGTGCACAAGTACCAAGAAATACAGCAAAATAAATGGATCTGAAAAACAATATATAGCACTTCATTACAGATTGAATTTATAATGCAGAAATATACATTTTTAAATTTTTTCCAGTTACAGTGGTACAATCACTAGAAAGGCACAATCTTTCTAACCAGGCTTGGATAAAAGAAGCAAGAAGGAAATACATAAAGGGGTCTATTGCCTTGACTAAGGCATGTGGATGTAGCTGTTGAGTAGATCTCAGCCATTTAAGACGCTCTATGGTATCAACCTTGCTTCCAGCCACCACTCCAGAAACAGTCAATATTCCCATATGTCTTGTAGCACATGTTCTGTCTCCACATGAATATCCCAGGTCGCTCAGAACATCTCAGATGACACCAGATGTTTGACTTAGACACTGGGGACCACCCTTCACACCTGCATGCTGTGAGCCTAATAAATAAATACACGACAAGTCCATCTTACTGAGCAGGCAATGTACACCCAACTTCAGACTCAGTTTTTATGCTTCTCTGTTGGCATTTGATGAGGCCACTGTCAGAGAACAAAAGAATAATTCCCTCACTGCAAAGCTTTAGACCCTTTATCTTCTCAGGTTAGGAGCATAATGAAGATGAAACACACGTTAAAGCAGCAATGCTTTGGAAATGGATACTTAGAAGGTGAGATCCATGCTCCTTAAACCAGCACTTCCCTTCATTGCTTCCTGTTTTCTCAGCTGCCAAAGAGGACTCATTTTTTACCTCCTCCCCATTTTTTCCATATGCCTGTGCATTACACTATCTATAGGGTGACAAATCTGAAGTGCATACAAGGAAGCTCTTTCCCAGAAAAAGTAACAATAGATTATAATCCAAACTGTTTAGAGAAAACACATTGCTAGATGACCTGGGAAGTTCACTGTTGTGAATGTGGCTCTGGATTTTTTTTTTTTTTTTTACACCATACTTCACTAGAGAAGTTAAAGTGCTGTAATGTCATGGATGTTGATATAAGTGGAAAAAAGAAAAATTAGCCTATGAAACAAGTTATCTGGTATTTAATGGTGAGTGATAGAAGGTTAAGATCATAGCTGATAATGGAAATCTGGAAAACAAAATAAGAGGCCTATGAGCTATGTCTTTTAGGCACATAGGAAAATAAATCTCTGACTTGAAAGGTAACCCCTTTACATTTTGCAAGGGAAGGTGCTTATAGTTGGACATTTCGTATCTCCACTCAACAGGCCAACATGCTGGCATACAGCCTGAATCAGAAATAGGGATTCACTGTCTAACCAAAATGTACTGCTCAACATAAGGATCCTTGGTTCTGCTCATGTTACCAATTTCTTTTAAGCTTATTTGTTACATCTGTGGAAACACTAACCTATTGTGTCAATAATATTAGTCTAATGATGGAAGGCAAAAATAGAACAATTGTCAGGAAAATAAACATTTACAAAACAACTGGCTACAGGGAAGGAAATAAAACATGTAAATAATGATTACATAATATCTTCCATTTGACAGTCTGAGTTGCTGCTCTTCCTTCACTCATAAAATGTTCTCTCCAGTTTTGTTCCTTCATTCAAAATATCCTAACAGTCTGTTTATGGAAGAAATAATTCAGCTTACATAGTAACTCCCAGCTTCTTCTAAAAGTGTCTATAATGCACATATTTGCATAACTGTACATGTTTTCAGGTGCAACATATTATGGCTTCTGAATCAAAACACCACCTAACAAATGCTTAAGACCATCCTTACCCAAGAAATATCTTCACTGAGATTGAAATAAAAGCAAAATGGGATGAGTTTATAAATTGAAGCATGACATATACACACTTTTAAAAATAATCTGTAACAAATAAAAGTGCAAATAAAAAATTAGGACATTTTCTTATTGACATAACTTGTACTGTCATAATTTCAAAATGCCTCATTGAACTGAGGACCCTGTTGCTGCAGATAATATGCAGATGAAGTAGGAAGCAGACATATCTCATGTCTGCTTAAGCAAAGCAGGCTGTATAGAAATATACAGAAATAGCTGCATGGAGGCATTAAGTACCTTACCAGCATGACAGTGAAAGAGTAAGCTTAAACTGGTGAGTTCCTTGATGAGAATACTGAAGTTTGAAGTCCTTTGACCTAGCTAGATATCTGCTTTTGCTGTCCATTCAATAATTTTCCCTGCTTTTATCTGTTCTGCTCATACAGCACACACCAACATGGAAAACAATGGCTCCATTCTGGTCAACAGTAAAATGAAATATTTTTCTGTAAAAAGAAAAAAGAAATTTTAAAATTGCTGTACAAGTAAAATAAATGTTTCTCCAAAGGATGTGTTTTTTTATGGTTGTATCTGTTCATTCAGAGTCACCATTAAGGTTATAAAATTGTCAACTCACTTTTGTCAAGATTTGCAAATGAAAGATTAACAGTGTGAGTGCCCAGACCCTTTCACGGAGAGTTTTCTCAGTATTATTGACACAACTGGGTAAAAGACTAATGATTGGAAGGTACTAAACACCTGCTTCTGGAAAACCTTATTGAAGACAAGGCAAGATCTGACACCTTTCCAATGATTTCTTAAATTTATTGAAGCTACATCTCTAAATTTAACACAAATCACAAAACAGAAGTTAAAAATTCTGATTGTATAAGAGCAAGAGATGCTTAACAAAGTCACATGAAAACTACTTTTCACACACTAAATTTAACTAAGTGCAGAAAACCTGGAATGGTTCCTCTCCAGTGATACAATGTGTGTTATGTTAATTTATTAATCGCACTTCTTTTGCTAACATCATCCCTAGGACATTATACCCCCCCTATTCTTAAACAGGTGAGGGAGACTAATTGCACAATGTACGTGGTAGCTAACAAAATAATTCATTAATTGCCTAAGAAAAAGAAGACTTAAATAGATGGTATGCAACAGAGAAAGACAAAATATGGATTTTGCAAGCATCCATTAATCAAATAAATGCAAATATTTGGTTAGAAAATTGTCTTTCATGGATCAAAAAGAGTGAGCAATATTGTCAAACAGCACAAGTGGAGCATTTGGCTTGAC
Source organism: Pyrgilauda ruficollis (assembly GCF_017590135.1). Lineage (NCBI taxonomy): Eukaryota > Metazoa > Chordata > Aves > Passeriformes > Passeridae > Pyrgilauda > Pyrgilauda ruficollis. The sequence continues at coordinate 652,124 of NW_024512543.1, forward strand.
ATCAAAACAATTACTGAGAAATAGTCAGCACAGTCTTTATTTTTATTTGGGGCATCTTCTTTTTCCAAGAGTCCCATTCCTGTTTCTAGGACCATCCAGAGAGGCAGGTGCAGTGCAAAGGAAATAGGAATAGTTCAGTCTGCTTCTTGCTATCTTAGCTGGTATTTGGTGTGCCATTACCTTATGCTAGGAAAAACAAATCAAAACAGGACATTTTGCCAGCAGATGATTTCATAGTTAAAGGAATAGCTAACAGTTGTAAGATGTATGTCAGCTCTGCTTGATCGTACTGCAGATGTATCCATACTTTCAGTCATACTGTGTTCTCTTTTTTTTTTCTTTTTTTTTTTTTTGTACTGTAATTGGTATAGATGTCCCAGTGGTCAGGATTCCCTGTGCCAGCAAATTCTAGAAGATATTCTTAAAATAAATACACGATGAATGACAAGTGGCAATAGAAATCCATATGCTACCCAGAGGATAATGTAGCAGTGTTTGCTGAACAGCCTCCATGCTCCATTATGGCAGAGATTAGATGGAACTAGAATTTAATCTGCCTGGCAGCAATCACAAATGAGGGATTCAGCAAAAATTTGGCTGTTCAAAATAGAGAATTATGCTTACACATGTGTGTATACTCAGTGGAAAAAAAGAATTTACAGTATGTAAAATATATGCTTTAAAAATTAGTAATTCATTAAAATGTATTGCAGTCTTTCCCCCCCCCCCCCCCCCCCACATTTTTCTTATTCCATTTTCCCCCCCCCCCCCAATTTCTTCTTTTTAGCTGGCATTCCTTCTGTATAAAACTATTAGAAAACTTGTAAACAAACTCTATTTTTTATATTTTGTCTTTCTGAGAATGTCTTTACCTCAAAATGCCTCCAGTGAGAGTTCCACAAGTTAGTTACATAATCCACATACATAAAGCTTGATTTTAACAGACCTGAAATATATGTAAGGTATTTTAAGTGTTTCTGCTTTTTTGATTCATTATGCTAGAAAAGTTAAGTATTTTTAAGTAGAAACTTAATAAAAGTTTCTACAGTTAAAAAAAGGCTGTTAATACAAATTTAGATTGATAAAATAAAATACACGGTCCAAAACTTTAAAAAAAATTTTGAAAGCAAATCCTTACCATTTCTTTAAAATTTGGGCCTTGTTTTACAATACCTAAAATATAAGGCTGATACAACTATTGAAGGTTGCTTTAAAAAAAGGTGGGTTTTAATTTAGATCCTTATTTCACTCTGTTTTGTTATTTATTGTTATGTCTCTCAATTGAGCAAATAAAATTTAAATCACATACTCATATATTCTTTGCTCTCACTGGCAGTAGGGAAAACAGGACTATGTTTTGTAGGGTCTTATTTTTTCTTACACTTCACTGAACTAAAGTGCTGTTGAGTAGAATAGAATAGAATAGAATAGAATAGAATAGAATAGAATAGAATAGAATAAAGTCTTCCTTCAGTTGGAAGGGACTTACAACAATTATCTAATCCAGCTAACTGACCACTTCAGGGCTGACCAAGTTGGACCATGTTAAGGGCATTGTCCAAATGTCTCTGAAATACTGACTGGCCTGGGGGACCAACTGCCTTTCCAGGAAGCCTGTTCTAGTGTTTGACTGCTCTCTTGGTAAAGAAATGCTTCCTAATGTCCAGTCTGAACGTCTCCTGATGTAGCTTTGAACCATTCCCCCATATCCTCTCATTGGATATCAGGAAGAAATGATCAGCATTGCCTTCTCCACATTCCCTGTCTTCAGGGCTGTCCTCCAGACACTCCTCTCCCCATTTATACATGTGCCCAGAATTACTCTGTGTTAGGTGCAGAATCCAGCACTTGGACTTGTTTAATTTCATACCATTAATAATTTCCCAGCGATTTAATCTGTCTAGATCCCTCTGCAGGGCTTCCTGTCCCTTAAGAGAGTCAACCTCACCTCTCAGTTTGGTATCATCAGCAAAATTCCTAACAGTTCATTCAACTTCTGCATCCAGACCATTGATAAATATTTTGACCAGGATTGGCCCTATAATTAAACCCTGAGGAACACCTGTGGTGACCAGTCACCACTTATATGCAGCCCCACTCACTAGAACATTTTCAGCCCTACTGTTCAGCCAGCATACCACGAACTCACTCATCCCACAGCTGGACAATTTATCCAGAAGGGACAGTTGTGTAAGAGGCTGTATCAGGCTCTATCAAAAGCCTTACTGAAGTCCAGAAAAACTACATTCACCACCTTCCCTTCATCAACTGGGCAGGTGACCTTATTATAAAAGAATATCTGTTTAGTTAAACAGGAGTTACCTTTTGTGAACCCATGTTGTCTCTGCCTGATAACTGCATAGTTCTTTAAATGCCTTTCCATACTACCCAGTATAACCTTCATAATTTTCACAGTGACTGAGCTTGGACTAATATGGCTGCAGTTCCCCAGGTCTTCCCTCACATCCTTTTTGTAAATTGGAATAACGCTGGCTAGCTTCCAGTCAGCAGAGACATTCCCAGACTCCCAAGATATTCTGTAGATGATGAAGATGGGTGCTGCTGTAACATCTGCTAACTCCTTCACTACTCTGTGATGTATGTCATAAGGACATGTGAACATTCAGCTGATGGAATCAAAGAATCATAGAATCATAGAATGGTTTGAGCTGGAAGGGATCTTAAGGATCATTTGATTCCAATCCCACTGCCATGGGCAGGGACACCTTCCCCTAGCACAGGTTGCTCAGAGTTCCGTCCAACATGGCCCCGAACAATTCAGGAATGGGCCATCCACAACTTCTCTGGGCAACCTGTTCCAGTGTCTCACCTCTTTCACAGTAAAGAACATCTCCCTACTTTCTAACATAAACCCAGCATTTTTCAGTTTAAGGCCGTTACCCCTCATCCTGTCACTAAATGGCCTTGTTAAATGTGCCTCTCCAATTTTATTATAAACCCCCTTTAGAAAGTGCTGTAAGGTCTCCCCAGAGCCTTCTCTTCTCCAGGCTGAATAGCCCGAACTCTCTCAGCCTGTCTTCATAGGAGAGGTGCTCCAGCCCTGTGATCATCACTCTATAAACTATCGGAATTTAACAGCAAAAGATAATATTTTTTCATTCACAAAGATGATGAAACATGAACTATATCCAGAAAAATGAAAAAAAAATCTCCTTGTGTAGATGAAATTGCAGAAAAATAAAAAATACTTGACTCTCTGAAAACTATATCTAGATTTTTTTAAAACCTATTTCTTCACTACTGTCTTCATCTACAACCTTAAAACTCTTAAGTTTCTGTTGTTTCTGGAGTTTTGCTACCATGAGCATTCATAAAGGTGTGTGATGTATTATTTTGGCCTTGTATCAGTTCTTGTCAAACACTCAACTGGAGCATCTCTACATTACATTTGTTTAAAAAAAAATGTTTTTATGATTAACTTAAAGAACCAACACTAGCTAATTAAAGGAACTAGTTAAAACCATACACAGACCCATTACTCTAAGCTCAGTTCCTATAAAAACATTCAGGACAAAAAAATTGGAGGAGAGGCCTGCCTTAAACTCTTAATGTCTGGAAGACTAAAATAATTTTTAGATTACCCCACAGATTAAATGAAATTTCATATTAACTCTATCTACAAATTGCAGTTTATCAAAAGACAGAACTGGAACTACATCTGCAGAGAGTAGAAGAGCCTTTTCTTTTTCATGTACTTGCAGGAATTGGAGCTCCAGGTGGATGCTGCAATAGGGGTGGGTGCTCAGCCCACAGTAGGTGTTTTCATGTGGCTTCTTCTCCCTCTGACCACTATTTCTGTAAAATTACAGAAGCAAGCCAATGACAACATCCAGCACAAGAAAGCAGAAATGGCCAAAGCAGGTAATTTTTCTTTGGCTAAAGATATGGTTAGATGTTTGGTTCGAACTTGTCCTTCCATCATAGTGGTTTCATCTCAGCTGTTCTTGACACTGATATCAGTCACCCTTTTCTCCATTTCTGCACCTGTCTAGTCCCCCAAACAGAGCTGCAGGAGCAATTTGGAGGTGGGGAAGGAAGTGTGCAGCCATGAGGCTGCTTTCCAGTGTCACCATCAAAGGTATTCACAATGCTGCAAAGTGCGAAGATCAACATCGCCATGTGAGACGTAACCCACCAGTAAACATAGTGACCCCTCCCTCCTTGCTTCCAGCAAGAAATTATGGAACTAATGCAACGTTTGCTGCCATCACATTGTTCATGCTACTGTTTTATGTTATGTCTCATCATTCACCCTGTTGATTCAGATTATAAACTCTCCGGAGGTGGGACCATCTGGTATTCTCTGTTTGTAAAGAGCCTAGAAAATAAGGTCTTGTTCTGGGCTGGCACACACAATCTTAAAAAAAAACCCCAATAATAAATAGTTTTACCTCACCAGTTGATTTCTTTTTTAATTGCCAGTGGACACTTTGCTGTAATATGGACATTCAAAACAAAAGGGAAAATGAAAATACAAGATGAGGAACAAATTCAGATTATCCTAGTCACCTTTTATCCAGTGAAGTCTCCTGTTTTCGATTTATACAATAAATAACAGTTTTAATACACTGGTTGGATTAAATCAGATATGAGATTATATCTTTTACATACAGAGGTGAAGATATAACTAAAACACATAGAATCCACACTAAAAAGTACAGTTGTGAGTAATCAATTACATCATCAGGTTAGACAATAATATAATTTTGCTAATTACAGCTTGGGGCTGATTTTTCAGTGCAGCGGACACCAGCATGTGTTTATTCCCCATAATAACAATAATGGGATACATCATTAACCCTACTTTACTCTTTCCTAATTTTTATAATACCAATAACAAAGATCATTAACCTCTGTTCTGTTTAACATCTAATCAGCCATTTTAGTTAAATAAATATGAAACATTAAACATCACTTTGTTTAGCTAGATTTCCTCTCAGGAGGGGAAATTCTCCTAATGTTATATTAATACCAGTTGACTCAACAAGTGTTAAAACACCAGGGGCAACATTTTAAAAGATCCATTGCAACACTCAGTGTTTAAATGAAATCTGTTTATTCATAATTATTTGATAAACATTTGTGTAACAAAAAAGCAACTTTTCCATTAAAACATATATTAAAAATATTTAAGAAATTTTCCTTTTGGTCACTCTGTTATGTTCTGGAATTCTAATATCACTTAGATTCAGGTATTTATAGATATAATATTTTTGTTCAATCCTATAAATATCTTTTCATTACAAAGGTAAGTGTAAAATCTACCTCTGATAGTACAGGTAAGCCAAATTAAGAAGAGGAAAAAGAGTATATTTTTGCTGAGGAGAATCCATTTTACATAAATGTCCCAAGGTGCAACATAATAATACAAGTAAAACCATATAACCAATATTTTGAATCGCCATGTCTAATGACTTTAAAAAGATAAAGGAGGGAAATGGTGATATATTGGTAAGCAAGAGGTATGGTTTTGAATTTCAAGCTTGGATATTGAAATATATTTGTTTACACAGGTATAAGGGTAACATTAAATAAGGCCTGAGTTTTTTAAGTGAGTAACCACAGCAAGGTAGTAGGGGGATGTAAGCCAAAACAGGGATGAAATTATATAACATTGAAAATGACAAAAAAATTTTTGGAAATTACTAAAAAAGGTAAAAGTAGTTCTGAATATTTCTGTTGAAACTGGTGGACCCCAAGTCTTTTCTTGTATTTATTTATGTATGAGCATTGCAAGCCAAGATCATCTTTTAGAGTGATGCCATGTACAGATCGATAATCAGTTGATTTGAAGAGAGCATCTGTGAAGCCTACACATTTAATATAAGGGTTATGGGATATTACTTATTTAGAAGTGATCCAACAGGAATACATAACCATTCATCATTTTAAGGCCATAGAGAGTTCCCAAATGCTCAGATCTATGGGAACATGTTGACGTTAAAATCCTATTTGATTTTTGATGAATATCTGTTGGGTCTGTATGCGGTACCTCTCTGCCTTAAATTAGATATATCGATTTTTTTCACACTCCTGCAGAACTGTAGTATTTATTCCATATTAGGCACCAACAGACCTCTTCACCACAAATTAAGCATTCAGAAAATAAAAAATTGTTATAAGACGTCACAATTACAGCAGAATAAAAAAGAGCATAATGAAGTACAAACCTCTATTTTGAGCTTCTTTCTGCTATATTTAAGAATGCTAAAGGCAGCAGCCTTTAAACCTAAGTTTAAGAAGCTATGAATCACAAAAGAAGGATTTGCCTGTTTGTCTACATTTCTTGAATTTAATGAGACTCAAAACTAATTTCAGTCTAACTTTTAAATGCTTGCACTGCAAGTCATGTATATTCTGAACAGTTTCAAGTAAGACTTTAGATTAGGAAGGACAACATTTTCAATTATATCAACATAAGAAGACACTGCTTTAATTCTGTCACAAGTGTTTACACTGCTGCCTTATGAGAAAGGAAACAGAAGAAAGACATTCTCTCTAACTCAAAGACAGTATTTTGTTCAAGATGCCATTTAAGAATACCATTCAGCTGCCAGTGAGGTAGAGTTCTTTCCAAGGTGGTACTGATTTATCCTTAGATTAGGTTAAAAATATCCTCTCCCTTTACTGCAATTCTTTGGTCCAAGATGTTTTTCTAAGCAAGCATGAAAACTGAGTTCTTACTTTCACCAGACAATTGAAAATACACATAACATTCCTCAAGATTGCCATGAAAAGTACACTTAAGTGGTGCATTTAGAAAGAATGAGGAATTAGAACATTCTGTATATTTCTATAACTAGAGAGACATGGTTAATGCATATTTTTCCTGTGAATGAGATTCCCTTAACTGTAGATTGTCTTTTTTGGCAAGGAAAAGGGACATAACAGTTTATCTCCAGCCCTACCATTTGATTCCTCATTATTCTAAACACTGTTATAGGGAAGAATAATTGATCTTCTCCTACTCTATTTACAACACAATTTTACCCACAACTTATAACTTACGTAAGCAGACAACCAACTTAGAAGTCATCACATGTCTAGAAGATCATTATACACAATGACTGTAGCAAGCCAAACACAAGCTGATTTCCAAGATTCTAATGGTTCTTAGTTTTCTTAATTTTAACGAATTTCATACAAATCCTAGGAGATAACGTTATGCAGAGCCATGACTCTATGCTAATCATTTTCCATTCTCCCACTAATCCACACAGCTACTACACTGGAAAAAACATCAAGTTACAGTCAAGCTACAGGACAATTGTGTATCTGTCTCCTCCCCCTCCTTTTTATTTCTTAAAAGAATAAGTGTTGCAATCCCCACCTTCAACTGGACAGTCTTTCTTGTTGGTTTGAACTTTGTGAATAGCTTGTGAGAAAAATACTGAACAGCATTTTATTACAGGTTAAACTACAGGTAAATAAAATTATAGCAATAGGAGGAATGCAGGAACAAGACTTTCTACTCTATAAAATGAATAGGTAAAGTAAACTTCAATTTTTTTTAATAAGAAACTAAATATTAGCCAAGCATTCTGGGTTTAGTTGTTGGGTTGAATTTTTTTCTGGCTTTTTGTTTGTTGATGCTCAGCATTCTTCTGTAACACCATACTCCCTCACCATTGCATTACACGAGAAGATTATGAACAGCTGTCTGATAGAAGAGTAGTTTAGAATGTGTTTCAATGTTTATAACCTATTTCAAAGAAAGAAGAAAGGATTAAGACCTGTCTGTGATTTAATACAATCCCAAGCTCTATCAGTGGTTACTCACTATTAATGTGAAAAACCAAAAGGCAATAATGTCCTTACAATTGGTATCATTTAATTAATCTCTGTCTCTTGTAAAAATACCTGTTGCAATAAGTATTCTGAAAAGTGGAACTTATGAATAAAAGGAAATTCTAAGGGTTCTTTGGATGTTATTGTTTTCAAAACCTGAGAATTCAATGTAGACATTACATATGCATAAAATAGAAGATCTTTTCAATCAAAAAAACCCCCAGAAAATTAAAAGCATTATGTAATCCACATTTTATAAATACAAATGCAAACCACCAAATTTTATAACAAAATAATTTTTATAACATTTTGATTGATTCTCTTTACTGAAAATCACACTTAAAAATTAAGTTGTACATTAAATTATGCAATATACCCCCAAAAAAGGGGTAATTAAGCAGGAAGACAGTCTGCCTAAATGGCTCTCAGAATGAATCAGTACTCACTGGTAACAAATGGGGATACATATCTCTGCACTTGCAAGCAGTTCACATTTTTGCTTTTATCCTGGGAAGTATCACTATTTGGATCAGTTCTCTCTAGGAAAAAAGACAGTAAAATGGATATGCCTACACATCAAGTGCAATTTGCTTTGTATACACATAGCCATCTGTCCTGTAGTAGAGACATACACTCAGCATTTAGATTATTTTTTAACAAGAACTTTAGGATGACATAAATGGCCAGTTTCTCAAGGGCCAGTCTCAACATCAAGGTCAAACCCAAAGCTTACATGATTCTTTCTGTAGAAGATAGTGCAAAAACTTGCAAGTACATTCATTTCTTCTCAGCCCTGTTTGCCCAATTATTTTAAAAAGATGCATAGCAACCAGAAAATATAATTTATCCTATCTAAGAAGTCCAGTTAGGCATGAAGTGTACTTCTTTATGTATACTGCTCCACTCAGCCGTGCTGTTTGTAAAGAATGCCTATTTCTGCTTCTGCATTTTCATTCATTAACCTGGATGTGCCCTTTACACATACAACAAAGATGATAAGTAAGTGCAATTGGATTTCCCACATAGCATCAAAACTGTAGTCTTGGTTCCCAAAATAAGGGCAGATGAAAAGCAAGCAGCACCTCTGCATGATTTTTTTATTGTAGACTAAAATACAAAATACTGAGAAGAAAACTATCTACATCAATTATCATAGAAGATTCATAGAAGAACTATTATGCAGCATCAGTATTTTGTGTTTATTTTAATGGGTGTATGTTTCATATTTAGCAGCAATTTAAAAAAATTAAGAATTCATACTGATAAAGACAGAGTCTGCAAAAAAAGAAGGTAATGGTAGCAAAAATCGGCTCTGTTGTTAAGTGATTGCATACTTGGTGAGGAAAGAAATGAAGGTGGACACAAATGGGAAGTGACAGAAGGTGCACTAAACACCACTACCAGCAACTGCTGAAATAACTTGTACCAATGGCAGGAGTAGAGTTTTAGGGTTTATTGCAAGCACTATTACTATTATCATTCAATGGAAGAATATGAACAAAAGAAATCATGCATTCTAAATCCATGAAAATACAATAAACCTAGCTGCCTATTTACACAGAAGAAATAAAATACTTCTTGAACCCTTTTTGTTCAGTTTGTGTAAGAGCATAGGTATGTAATCAAGTGTTTTTAATGTGATACATTGCTTTATTTTCTTACTCTCTTCTTACAGCTTTAGCTTAGTAACTTGTGCATTTCCCCTGAACAAGCCACAGTGGCTGAGGCTTAGTATCTTCTTTGTGGGTGATAAATTCCTTTCCATCTATTTCACTAAGGACAACTCTCATGCATACCTTAGAAAGGATCACTTTCAGAGCTCAGTACGGAATTATTCACTTTCTTCCAAAAATCTGTGTAGATTTACGAATCTTCTTGTATATAATTCAACCTCTTTCTACTGTTTATTTTTTAAATCTCCACATACAAAACTGTATGTTTTGACACTGATTTTTTATGGTAAGTTATAAGTTTCATGCATAATACTAATCCTTCAGCTAAACTGGTCCCACATCTCTGCCCTTTAAGAAAGAAAACAGTCCATAATTTGCAGTGTCTTCTCAAGTGAAGACACCTTATTTTTAATTTTAGTAATGCATATGGAGTAAAGTAAGAAGTTCATTGTCTATTTTGCCTATGGAAGCTTACTGTATTTGTTGCAGCCTTAATTTTGTCTGCATGGGAGTTAATACACAATAATTTTCTTTACATTTCCTATTTACTTCATTACAGTTGTATTCCTATCTTGAACAGATTGCAGATGGTTATGATGCATTTTATAGTACTGAAATTTTTCTTCAAATTCATAAACTTGGAAAATTACAGTTAGATTGACCTATAAATTGAAAACTCTTAGTACATTCCTCTGGGCAAATTTACTAAGGTGTCTCCAGAAGTTATTTTACTTGGTGGGAGGAGTTTTTAAGCAGTGCAGGAAACCTACATAGGGATTACTGTATTGAACTCTCCTAAAGAGAAAATTGAATATTTTATAAATTATTTTCTTATTATTTTTAATTTATTTTTATTTTCAATTTTATGAATAATATTCTATATCATGAAATAAGATAAATTTCCCAGAAATTGTGTGGCTTTGCTTAAAGTTCTCCATCAGTGACCTGCATTAATTCTGTACTGCTGAACTATGTGGACAGAGATTGCGATCTACCTTATCATTGTATCCAGAAGTAAAGTGTTCACAAATAAAAATGTTTCTAAATAAATAAGACATTATAGATGTTAAAAATGAAGATGTGACAAATAAAAATATTTCTCTGCTCTTGGTAGGAAAGCAAACACAAATAACTCACAGTCACACAGATAGTAAATATTGCTTATGAAAGGCAAATTGAGATGAAAGTATATAAATCCAAGGGCTTGAAGTTATGAAAGAATGTTCTTAAAAATATCACTGCAGATCAAATTTTCCTCTAATTCTTAAAGTTAATTGATTGTTCCATATCACAGAAGAAGATATTTCATTACTTAGCATTTCTCTCCTTACTATTTTTATTATCATTCTGGTCCTGAAATAACAGATAAGCAATAGTCAATAGTTCACAAAGTTCTTTCAAATCTTGGGCAAAGTCTATAAATAGACACAAATAACAGAAAAAGCTCCTTCTTTTTCTTTGAAATGCTGTACATAATGACCTAAATAGCACATGTGGAAGTAATTTCAGCATTTTATACTTGTAGCTCTTTATAGATGCGCCCTTTGGGCGCGATCCAGCAAAGCTTTGCACATATGCTTAAGTTTATGCATTTTGAGTAGTCCCAAGGCTTTTGTTTGTACTGTTTGTACAAATGCCACATGATTGTTCTCTTTCATGTAATACCTTTAAGAAAAAAAAAAGAGAAGGAAATAAAGGAAAAATGCTCCCTTAATCTTGGTGCATACTAGTTTGAAACCTCTGACACTCATAGTCACCCAAGTTATTATAAAATTTTGGGGGTGTTAAGAGAATGGGCGGAGCTGTTTTATGTCTAATTATGGGGAAAATCAGACTTGATTTTGATGAATTTTCTGGGTCTTATTCAAACTAATTTAATTAACTGCAGTATTTGTCTAGCAATTTTAGCAGAACAGACATCATGTGAGATTTCTTATGCTCTTTGGGCCAGTGTACGTACAAGAATGCAAGACCAGCACTTTTAATTTTACCTTGGCCCTTGACTCAGAGAACCAAATACAACTAGGAAGTGCAGAGGAACAAGAAAATAGGAAATATTTTTTGAAGCCTTTGACAAGTTCACTTCTGCTTTAGTTTGAATTCTGGGCACTAATTCAGGTTATCTCCTATTTTAGCCAAATCTGGAGGCCAAACCTTTGCTGGTTTTGCTCAACCTCTGCCCTTTCTTCCTGTCCCACAGTCCCCAGTTCACACGCTACCTGTGAATCTATTTTGACAGCTGTATTTTTCCAACAGGAAAATACTTTACACATCTGTGGTTATTTCAGACTCAGAACATGCAGCTCCCTCTCTTACCTCAGTATGCCTCCCCTTTTATTCAGTTATGCTTGTGCAGGCTCAGCCTAGCAAGCAGCAGATAATCTCATCAGCGTTAAAACACACTGAAGACAAACAGTGTATCTAATTATTTTTGTATATTGCCTAAACTTGTAATATATTGCCTTGGGTGCATCTTGGAGTCAGGGAAAGGAAGTTAAAAAAACAGGCTTTTCCTCTTGGAAATATCTTCCAAAGGTTTTAGACAGCTTTGGTGTAAAGTAAAAAGATGTTATTGCAAAAGTGGTGGGAAATGAGCAGTGATTTTAATTTACTTTCATGTTGTTTCCCCACTAAGTTCAATCTAAGGTGAAACATCGTGTTGATGTCAAATTTTGCTTCAAGCAAAACAATAGAAGAGCTCTAAAATTAATGTAGGTGTCCAGTCAGAGGCCTTATACAGCCATTAACGGCAGTACCAGCTTGAGATAATGCATTATAAGCATGAAAAATTCAACAGTCATTGCTATGTTCTGATCTCTCTCCCTTTTTCTTACTTTGTTTCCTACAGAATCTGTGGCACATTCCCAAACTGGTCTTTCTGCTAGTTTACCCCAAAGAAATGCACTGGATCTGGATCATTATGACTAATGAAATTGCTGAGAAGTGATTTTTTTTTTTGTCAAAATATAATGCCACTCTAGAACTTTCACCATATATTAGGACTCTGTAACAAGGGCTTATGGTTGCCTGAGGCATAACTTTGATTCAGCTTCACTCCATCTTTAGCCACCCAGTTCAATGCACTACTGTAAGATGAGCTGAGTACTGCAATTCATTGCAACTGGGAGATGAATGATATTTTATAGCTATATACTGTAAAATTGTTGGGTCTTTTGTTATCATCTATTGACTTTCAAAAAAAGTGAAAAAGCTCTCTGAGCCCATTTAGAGCCTAAAACCAAATTATAACAGCATTAAGGCACAGAGTGCTGTGTTAAAAAGCTGTTGTGCACACTGTTCTCCAAATTCCACTGTAAATTTGCAGCCCACAGGTTGTGGCTTAAGATTCCAACCTGTGGATGCAATTACTGTTGGCCAGTATGTTTTTTATGTGACAAATCACTTGGCTGACTTAAAAATCAGATCTTATAGTCTCCAGAGGACAAAATGCTCTTATCTGTGAGCTTTAGGCTCTTGGATATTTCACATACAGCTTTTAAAAAAGAAAACACCTGAGGTGTACTGATGCTTCATGTAATGAAATCTTTCATAAGAGCAAAAAAGAATGTGACTCTTTTGTTCTGGACACAGGTGTACATAAAAACATTTAATTTCAAGTCAATAGATTTGCCTTACATTAGCATTTACCGGAGTAAAGACAGGAATAATTTGGTTTCCCTGAATGTGTTGTTATCATTATCAATTCCTGCAGTCTGACAATAAGTTTTCCATAAATTTAAGATTAACTATTATTTTCTCACCTATAAATAAAATATAATCATCTTAAAAATCAATGAAGGGAAAACCATCAAATGCATTAACCTGACTAAGAATTCCTTCAGGCCAATAATATGAACTGCACTGCACTGGATCTTTCATTTTATTGAGCTATATCTCTTTGTATGGCAACCAGTAGGGGAAAAAAAAATCAAATCTAAAATCAAAGACTAAGGCGTTTTGTCCTGGAAACCAGTGAGGTAAGGATTGAATATTTTTTTTATGCCTGGAGTTAATTTTTTTCACCTTAATTTGCAAGCAGACATAATAAAAAAAAGATATTGCCCCTGGAAGGAAGCAACTTTATTACCATTCCAACTATTTTCTGTAGTTTTTATCACTTCTAAATCCTTTGTTTTTGAATTCACCTCCGTAACCTTGCAACAGTAAACACGTTTACTTGTCTTTGCTGACTGTCAACCAATACCATCTGCTCTTTGGAGCCTTAAAAATAGTAACACATATATGGGTCACAACTGTATTCTCTAGATAACCATGTAGTAGATCCAGGTGATTAATTTTTCCACAACCTTTATCTTACCCAGGGGCAGACTTTTGCTATGTCTTTCCCAAGTGAATGTCTCTCATAAAATGTGAAATTAACAAAAAATGCAATCTTACCAAAATCCAGTATTTCATAGAGGACCCATGTCAACTAACAGAAGGGGTTGTTAGTCAGCTGCCTTGTTTGAACTTGATCCAAAGGCATTTCTACTCTCTTTCATAAACAGAAGTGGTTCAAGCCATAAAACTGTGAAACTGGGACAAATCAACAGGGGTCTTTTTTCTGTAAAAGAAACGAAAAATAGTAGCATTAGCTGCTGCTTTCAGGATGTCTTGGCAGTGTTGCTTCTCTTAAATACCACTTTTTCAGTTTGTGAGTTGGTGTTCCGCTTATACTGTTTATCATGATGCACACATTCAAGCTTTTAAATCCCTGAACATTCAGGACAATTTGATGAGCTAATTGACAAGATGATATGATATGATACGATATGATATATGATATGCCACAGTGATCTATTTCAAACTCAGATTAGATGGAAAACACCAATGTTAAAAAGTCTAGTAAAATTATCCAAGCAAGCACTGATTTCCTCTTTGACTTTCTATGCATAATTTACATGTACATATGCACAACCATAATCCCTTAAATATTCTTTTAAAGACAGAACAAAATATTTGCTTAATAATAAAAGGAATCCTAATTTTCTTCTGTTCTTATAATTTCATGTGTCACAGAGGTCTTGCTTATAGAACACTGTCCGAGTTCTACTTTAAAGATAGAATTACTTATTTTGCTATTAAGTTATTCCCATAATCTCAAATTATTTTCTTATAAGAGAAAATAATTTATTTCTATATCAATATATCTGGTCCGGCATCCTTAATTCTGCAGGACAAAGTTGTATAAAGATTCAATTGCACCTATTAAATCCTTTAAACATAAGCAGTTGACAAAGTCTGGGGTGAAGATTGGATCCAGCCACACTCAGACGCTTCTCTGAGAAGGACTTCAGAAAGCAAGGGGCTCCTTTCTGCACCTCCTGACTCGATGGGAGGTGCAGATTCACTAAGAAACTTGTCTGAAGACCCCATTCTGACCCCAGCAAAGTGAAAATAACCTTTTTAGGAAATAGATTTTAATATGATTTTAATATTGATTCTTTCAAATGCTTATACTTTTTTTTCAAATTAAAGTTCTTCTGTCTAAAAAGGATTAAATCATAGCAAGGGAAAGGTAAACTGGGAATTTGAACTGCCATACTCATTAACTCATACTCACTTAGTTAGGTACTAATATGTTGAAAGGTTCTTTCCTATTGAAATTATAAGCATTAGGAAAAAACTGCTTTATTTTGGCATGTCCTTCTCAAAAAACTGTTTGTTTTTACTGACAAAAATATTCAGAGATTTAAGAAACTTGTCTGAAGATCCCATTCTGCCCCCAGCAAAGTGAAAATAACCTTTTTAGGAAATAGATTTTAATATGATTTTAATATTGATTCTTTCAAAAGCTTATACTTTTTTTTTCAAATTAAAGTTCTACTGTCTAAAAATGATTAAATCATAGCAAGGGAAAGGTAAACTGGGAATTTGAACTGCCATACTCATTAACTCATACTCACTTAGTTAGGTACTAATATGTTGAAAGGTTCTTTCCTATTGAAATTATAAGCATTAGGAAAAAACTGCTTTATTTTGGCATGTCCTGCTCAATAAACTGTTTGTTTTTACTGACAAAAATATTCAGAGATTTAAGAAACTATTTTTAATTTGATTGTGATGGGAGCTACATACAAAGAAGGCCTTAAAATATCCTATTTTATGAAAGCATTATACATATAATTCTGTCACTTGTCAACAGTAAAGAACTGAAATAAAGGATTGCCATTGTTAATTATACTGCAATAGATGATTTCTACATAATTACTTTTCTTCCCCTACAACTTCAGAGACAAAATACAGGGAAAGATGTCATCAAAAGCTATAATATAAATATTTCCTCTTCCTTGGCCTGCCCATGAACATGTATTAATGGCCATGGCACACTGTGCTGTGCCTGTAAAAAAAATAGCTAATGACAGGGTTCATCTAAAATTCTTTTGAATGACAATATCACAATCAGGAACATATACCCACACAATAAATTGAATTCAAAATGTTATTTGGTTGCTGTTGTGGTAGATATGAGGGATGAAATTTTAATTGGACAGATAGAAAACTTAAATTCTCTCATGTCTTCAGAAAATGGGTATAATAAGAATCCCACTGACTTAATCTGGAATCTTCCTTCCAAACACATGTATGTAACTATGTAAGACTATATGAGTTTGAATAGGAGAGTTGTGTGTATGCTATGGGAACTGCACTCTGAGGCCAACCAGGAAAATGGAAACTGCTCAGATGACCAAATCAAAATGTGACATTTCAATGTACAACAATATCTGCTTCCAAAAACAAAAAACCCAAAAATAAACAATAGAACAGAAATGGGACTTATACACCAACTAAATAATCCCTATAAATAATAGTAATCCCTATAAATAGAAAATATTTTTAAGAAGTCATTTTGTAAATATTCCTTTTCCATTAAAAATTTAAAACTTTTACAGCAGGTATGTGTTGTAATAGAGTATAAATATTTTTGTGGTCAGAAAAGTTCCATGAAAATATTGAATATTCTCAGTCCTTGGGGAATTAGAGTATCACCAAGAATGAGACTTATACCTCCATGGTAGTAAGGGAAGAGTAACTGGATTTTGAGCTTGATAGAAGCTCAGACAAGACTAAGGGAGCAAATGTCACAGACAAAGTGGGAGCTTCAAACAAGTTTATTAGTGAATACCTCCCACTGAGTCAGGAGGTGCAGAAAAGACCTCCTTGCTTTCTAAAGTCCTTCCCAGAGAGTCTGGGTGAGGCTGGATCTGATCTTAGCCCCAGATTTTGCCAATTTATGATTGTGTTTGTTTTGGCTGGGGTAGAATTAATTGTCTTCACAGTGGCTGGTACAGGGTGAAGCTTTAGATTTGTGCTGAACACAGGGTTAATAACACAGAGATGTTTTTGTTATTGCTGAGCTGGGCTTGGAAAGAGCCAAGGCCTTTTCTGCTTTTTGTACAGCCACTCTGGAAGGGAAGCAGGAGGTGATGGGAGACTGGGAGGTGACACAGCAGAGACAGGTGACCTCAACAGACCAAAGGGACATTCCAGACCATGTGACATCATGCTGATCATACAGAGTGGGAAGAAGAATGAGGATGGGGGGACATTTGGAGCCATGGTGTTTTTCTTACTAAATAACCGTTAGGCATGATGGGTCACTGGTTTCCTGGGGATGACTGAACACCTGCCTGACCACAGGAAGCACTGAACTCATTCCTTGTTTTACTTTGCCTGTGTGCATGGCTTTTGCATTCCCTATTAAACTGCTTTCATCTCAACCCATGAGTTTTCCAGCTTTTATCCTTCCAATTCCATCCCCAACGCCTCTGGTGGGGAAGTGAGCATGTGGCTGCATGGAGCTTGATTGCCAGCTGGGGTGAAACCTTGACAATGTCTAAAGGGTTATACAAGTGTAATTGAACCCTTAAACAGTTTGTCCTGCAGAATTAGGGATATTAAACCAAATATCTGTTTTTAAAAATAAATTATTTATTATGAAAAGGGTTGGACTGAAAGATCTTTATCAGAATTATTTAGTACACAGTATAGGTAGCTATAACTACTAGTAGAGTATAGTGCACTATTTTAAACTTATATTGAAGCAATTGTATTGAAGCAAGCAAAAACAATTATCAAGTAGAAATTGATATTACCCACCCATACCAACAACTGTGGGCAAATCTCTTTCACTCAGCTTCAAGGAGTAACCTTAAGGGGTATCCCCAGGCAAAGGGTGGAATCTCCACACACACTCCAAGAAGGGCTATGCTACAAGAACCTGCCCTTAAAAAGTTGGACTGGACTTTTAACATATGACTGTCAGTCATACGTTTCAGGCTAGCTGTCTCATCTCAGTATCTTTAGATATCAGTAGCATCACTTGTTTATCCTTTTATCAGGTGTTTAGGAGGTCAGCCACAGCTTTGCCTCGCTATTAGGATGGTTAATGTTGGAATTGATGAGTCAGGCTGATTTCACACCAAAACACCAAAAGCAGCATGATGTCTCATCTCCATTCGTTACTGATTACTATGAAAATAGGGCAATCTGAGATATTTTAGAGCTACTCCAGGCAGAGATCCTGCTACAGTGACATAAAATGATCAATCTGTGATGAAATTCACTGAACACTTTTTCAGTTTCTTTCTCCACTGGCCTTTGCACTTATTTTTCAGTACAGGAAACACATGGATCTACTGGAGTATGTCCAGAAGAGGGACACCAAAATTGTCAGAGGCCTGGAGCACCTCTCCTGCATGCAAAGGCTGAGAAAGTCGGGGTTGTTCAACCTGGAGAAAGATCAAGGGATACCTTGCAGCAGCCTTTCAATACTTTAAAGGAAAAGATGGAAACAGATTATTCATCAGGGCTCATTGCAACAGGACAAGAGATAATGGCTTTAAACTTGGAAGAAGCTTTTGTTAATGTGAGTGGTGAGACACTGGAACAGGTTGCCCAGAGAAGTGGTGAATGCCCCCTCCCTGGAAACATTCAAGGGCAGGTCAGGTAGACTCTGAAGAACCTGGTCTAGGTGATGTCCCTGCTCACTGCAGGGACGTTGCACTAAAAGAGCTTTAAAGGATCCTTCCAAATCCAAGTGCTCTACAATTCTGTGAGTAATCTCCCTACTATTCATCTTACATTTATTCGTTAACTTCAAACACTAAGAAATTACAATTTGGAGCAGCATTGAACACATAGTAGCTTCCTCTTGCAGATATCTCTCTCTCTCTGTATATATATATATATATATATATATCACAAAAAGCATTAACCTAATAAAGATATTACATGGGGATTACTCCACCAGTATATGCCTCATTCAACTCACATTTACTTCTGATCTTGCAGTGTGTTTCCCTTCCACATAATAGACATTGCCTAAACTCTTCATTATTATTATTATTATTATTATTATTATTATTATTATTATTTTGACACTACCACACATGTTTTTTTCAGAGATGAAAGAGATGTTGAAATAAAAAGAAGGCAAGGCAGTGGAAAAGACAGACAGGAGAGTAAACAGATGAGAAGAATGCTTGCAAATTCAAAAAAAACTATAAATGCTTTAGATTGCAGGTTCTCCCTACAATTTGTTTGGTGTTTTCCTCAGCCTGGTCAATAGTTTGCAATGACAAATACATGTGTTTTGACACAGAGTAGTGGGAAACTTGCTTACTTTTGAAAAATGGGGTTTAAAACTGTCTCAGGAGGTAATTTCATAACCACGTATATTAAAATACATGTCATAATTGGAAAAACATTAAAAAAACCATGATAAAACTAACACAAAATTAAAAATTGATACTGGAATAACTGCAAGAGTAATATCAGGGTCTTTTAAGATGAATATCTTTACGGGTAAACATGCGCTTCATCATTTCTAAAGCAGCATTTTCAAATAATCCAGTAACAAAATAATAATACAACTTCAATAAATTCCTATACAAGTACCAAAACTAGTAGTAATGGTGCAAAAATACAAAAATTTACTAGTTGCCATTCCTCTGTCACCTATCCTTTCCTTATGTGTCCCAAATACTGCAGAAATTCACCATGCCACTCTTTCCTTTCACTGGATATTTTCCATATAAACACTAATGTTCAAACATTAATTCAGATTTAAAGCAATGAGAATTCTTAAAAATCTTACTTTTAAAATTAATTCAAAGAAATAAAATTAATTTTAATATGTTTAATTTTAATAAGTTTATGTCTTGATTAAATATAGTACATTGACCATTGCATCTGAGATTAAAATTTGGCACAGTTTTATAATTCTTTAAAAAGTACAATGAAAATGCTCTCAAACTAGGATCTGTTGGTTTATTTCACTATCTAGAAAAATTAGGAAAAATTATCAGGGTTACAAAAGAGTATCTTGGTTCCGTTGTGGATATGCTACATTGCAGAAACTTCCAAAATTTTTTGGGATAAAATAAAGGGCAGTAAAAATCAAAAATATCCCTTCTTTAGGAACATGACCTTAAAAAATTGCATAGAAGCCACATCCAAACTGAGCAGAAAGTGACATTCAAAGCCACATCCCCTGTGTGGCTGTAAAACACTGTGATATCCCTTAAGACTCTTGTTCCTGAGGCTGTGTTACACCTCTTACAGAAATATCAGTAAGTAGCAGTAATAGATGGAAGTAAGGCATTCTTTTCAGTTGAGTTTTTACTGAAATGAGCCAATCAAAAAACATCAAAATTAAACAATCTGCAGCCTTTTTTCTGGGTACCATAATGTACTAACCAAAAAAATCCAAATCTTAGCTTTCTAACCATACCAGACATGAAATTACTTTGATTTACTTGCTATTAAAGACTACTAACTATGTTTTAATATAAGAAATCAAAAGGAATTATAATGAAGTACTCTGAGTTTTGTCTTTTGGAGCAATCTAAATTATGTAGATTTGGTATTAGATGCAAAACACAGGACATTCAAATTTTTTTCATCTTGTTTATGCTGTTGGAATATAAAATCTGCTCATATAAAAAAATCATAACAGATTGTAGTTTTTTTTCTGGTTTTTTCATAATTTCATGTTGGCACGTCCATGAAATATGACACAATAATTAATTAGCTTTCAGGATAAAATGAGAGCACAAGCTTTCTATACTGAATGCACATGCAAAAATTCAGAGCTATTACCAGTAGCAGAATTCTAGCAAAATGTGTGGCATTAAATAATAAAATAAACTTCAAAATTGTGTCATAAATGTATTTTAAATTATTACTTGCCAGCCTAAAATGATACAAGTTTCATTACCAGAACTGTTATATTATTGTGCTGCTATGTATATTGACAGAGTATAATTTTATCATTAACAGTACTAAGCCAAAATTTAGTTTTATAACATCATTTCTTATTGGCAAGAGCCTCCAAATTTTACTGCAGAACAAATTCTAGCATGTGACACCCATTCAGTGAATACTCTATCATTAGTGTTCCTTTTTATTCTTTCTGTGTGCAAAACTTTATGGATGTTTATAAAACTATACTGACAAGGCATGATGGAAACAAGACAATGTCAAATATTTGTTTCTGATGTGACACTCAGCTCTTCATGCCAGAAACAATTTTCTTCAGAGCTGCTGAAACAACGTATTACAGTCAAATAATGTCTTTGTTAAATGCTTAATAGCGACTGTAGCATTTGTATGTGATACACTTCTGGCTCACTTGTGGAAGAACTTCTGTATTTATCATTTTGAGATTTGTCTAGCAGTACTGTGAAAGATAAAATGGCAAGTTACATGGGCCTGAAAGGAGATAAAAAAAAGTCTGTAATACAAATGATGGAATAAGTGGTCCTCCATAATGAGCTATTATTTGATTGGTTGGTTGGTTGGTTGTCTTTTCTTCCTAAACGAAGTAACAACCTCTTTTCCAAATTTTTGGTACTCTTTTCAGAAATTTCAGTTGCTCAGATTGTGAATGTGTGGTTTTGGTGTCAGTAATCTTTTGACTAAGTTTTATAGGGTAGTCAGAAATGGCCTTCAATCTGTTTTAAATATAAAGCCTCTAAAATCCAATGCCTTGTTTACTCTCCTACAATTCAGACTTTCATGGAGTTCATTTAAAGAAGGATTAGATCCAAATTTTTTGATCTTATAACTAGACCATAAAAACACTTAATGGTGTTAAAGCTGTTCCTAACACAACAGTGAAATAAAATAGTACCTCATTCTCCACATTTTCATGTAGCATAGTTGCTGACTTGCATTAATGCAAAGGAAAACAGGCCATCTGGAACACCTACCTGTTTGAAATTACTTTATCTTCCATTAGCCTGCAAAAGCAGGAAACGGGGGAAGGTGTGTGTAGGAGGAATAGGGGAGGGACACTAATGGAAAACTATGGAAAATCAAGATATACCATCCTTTCATTACAAAGACTGAGTTGGTTGTCATTTTGCTGGTTCCCTTACTGGGACCAGAAAGTCTCAGCAGAGGAGATGGTGCAAAGCTTGACAACTCCAATCATGATCATGGGGATGACAAACTACGCTGAGAGCTAACTTTCTGTGTGGGCTGTGTTGAGATTTTCATGGTACATCAAAGAAAACTGCATAGTATTTGTGTGTGAAAATTCTGACTTTAGAAAGATCTAGAGGAAAAGTATTTCTTCTATTTTATGTATTAGAATGTATACATGCATATTACATTAAAAAAAAAAAACAACCTGAAATATTTCTGTTGTAGAAGTTGTGAACAATGGCAGTAGAATCCAGTCTAGTCAGAGATACATAAATATATTATCAATAAAGAAGACAGAAAATCCTTTATGTAAAAGGTTACAGTGATAAATAACAGTGCACATGCTCTTGTAAGTATATGTTTCATATAAAGCTTTCTATCTGATCCACTCTGCTAGCAATAGATGGCTTTGGAACAAACACAGGTAGTTTTTCAAAGATGCACTGTCAACTGCAAGAATTCTATTTGTAATTAATTTTGTATTAGAATTCTTCTTATGCAAATTTTACACCATTACTATTTAAAAGAACACAAAACCCAAACAAATAGCAGCATATTTATATGTAATTTAAAATTGCAATTGATATAAGCAAGGATTCAATATTCTTCATTCTAGTGGTAGTGTTGGATTGAAGTTTTCCATATTTATAAATAATTAGATGTCCTCCTTTGCAGCAATAAAACAAAGAAGGTTAATGTATAGGTGTAATTTAGCAGATTCTTACAGCTTCCCGTAATTCCCTGAGCTTGTTAGTTGCATGTCTGCATTTTTTGTTTCCTTTCCCTCTTCCTGCTGCTGCTGCTGCAGTTAGCAGAACAGAGCCCAGTTGTCAGTCCCAGTAGTGAACCAATCTTTGCCATATGCCTCTGTTTAAACTTTAAAGTGAATAAACAATCTCTGCCTGGCTTAATTAAGAACTTCAGTATTCTTTTCTCCATTGCTCTTTACTTTTTTTTAGTATTTTTTTTTTCTGATGGATCAGCCAAATTATACAGAGAAAAACACAGAAACATCCCTTGAAGAAAGCCAAACATTATTTTGGTAGGCTCAATCTTAGTTTTCTGTTTTCATGTGGCAATCATTCATTGTCTTCCTTCAAAAACTGCTCTGAACAGCTTTCTATAAAGCCCATCAACATTAATCTACCATATAAAGTGTTATACGTGCAGAAGCATGAAAGCAGAGGGTGAAGGGGTATGTTGTACCATAGGACAAATTAGCTTTGCAGTCATATAATGCAATATGTGTCCAAACTGTATTGTTTGTTTTATGGCAGCTCTCTACATGGGCTCGAACGAGAGCAGGGAATGAAAGGCATTGTGCCATCCAGTGCACCTGCTCAGGCAACTGAGCTCTCTACCATCCTTCACAGAGGGGCTGCATGGCTTTCAGGTGTTCAAGGCAAAGTTGGAGAGTGTTTCTTTTCTGTTTATACAGCACTCTGCAACCTATCCAGGCTCATAAAATAACAGGACTAAGCATAATCTTCTGCTTTTCTGGTACAACATTCTTGATTGCAGAATTTTAAACACTGAATTAAAACAAAAGTGTCCATTCCACTGCCTGACAAACATCAGTTGTTTGCAATTGAAGTTTTCATCACCACCTGAGAACATTGATACTATTTGACCTTCCCTGAACCATCTTATTTACTTAATTCTGACCTGGAATCCATGATGATTTTCAATTCTACTAATCTGGTTTTCACACAGGTGTTTCTCATTGCATTTCCATTTAAGAATATCAGCAGTGCTTTAGTAACAGTGACTTTGTTCAGCTAAACAGTTTATGACAGCTCATGCACAGAATTTTTATCTTTTTACATAAAACCCCATCAGTGGTGCTGGCTCACAAGCACACCTGGTAAAGCATATGTTTTTGATCTTTAAGTATATCTAGGCAAGCCAAATGAAAGAAAAGGATAAGCTTAAATCTATGAGAGATAGCACATTCAGGGACCAAGAATCTCTGTTTTGAACTTGCAGAAAGCATCTACTTTTTAAAATATTTTAGTGATTATAAATAAGGAAAACAAAGCCTATCACTGACATGTTTAAAAGAAATACAAAAATTAAATTCTATGTTAAACTTTCTGCCCTCTGTGTTAAAAAGCATTTTAGAAAAACTGAATCTAGTTGCTATTTAAGGTTCTTTAAATGAAGAGGTTTTGGAATAATATATTGCACAGAGCACCACCAACTCACACACAAAACCCACAAACATGCAAACTTCAAAGCTTATAGATTAATTGGTTTTTTCCACCATGTAATTTTAGAGTTTAACATAAATTCAGTTTTTCCACAAAACTAATAGTGGTGACTAGTTCAATCCAAGAAAGTGGAATCATGGAAATTTCAAAGCAAATTAAACAGGAAGCTTCCAGATTACTTCTAAGTCTTGCCAAGTTTTTGCATAACAAAGAAAAGAGAGGACTCTTTCCCTATGGAAATTCCTTTTTTAGAGGTTTTTATCCTTAACCAGATGTTATTGGTATAATTTCCAGAATGATAAGCCAGCTGTCAGACAATAGACCATATAACATGAATGGATGAAGTAAAAAAAAAGTCTAAAATTAAGCAGCATTTGTTTCAGATAACAGCAATTAGCAGAAGTTGGGGCTATGCAAACCACTTTGATTTTCCATGGCTTAGAGGTTTTCAGCTCAAAGCACAGATTTAAACATATTCTTACAAATTTGTGGTACATAATATCAACAATCCGTACATCAGTTCAAATTGAAAATGTTTGAGATTATGAAAGTTCACAAAACTTTTAAGTACAAGAGAATTAAGCTTGAAGACAACAGCTGGTAAGTCTGAAATTTATTGAGAAAAGTTTATGATTTTAGTGTTCTTGAATCTGAACCCTAACTGTAATTCTCCCTGAAATCATACAGCATGTTTAAAGATAATGAGATTGTATTGTTCTAGTTTGCAGGGCAGTTGAAAAATTCTGAAGCAATGATGCAGGTCATATTCCAAAATCTCAGATTATGTCACCTATCTGTATTTAGCACCAGCCTCTCACTGTGATTTTAAACATCCCTTCACCACCTAATCTTCACAGGTCTTTGGTATAAAAGTGAGATCAGACCATAATTTTCTGGTCCTATCTTCAATAAAAGCAAATCAATCAAATAACAATTTGCACTGCAACAAGATTTATTTGTTCTACAACCATTTCAAAGGGCTTTGCAAGACTTGGTAGGGCATCCCTACCTTTTAAGAAAAGAGGAAATAAAGGTAGTAGATAAGTAAGTACAATACACTCATAGTAAGTCAGAGGCAAAAGATAGAATCTAGATTTGTCCATATTTCAGTCCTCTTATTTTCAGAAAATAAACATTCTCTGCCTCTGTCTTTTCTGTTGTATCTTTTCATTTCATGTCACATGTATTGATGAACATTGCACAACCTGAGTATGACAGCCCTTCTTTTAGAGAGACAGATACCAAGTACTACTTTATATTACTGGCAGAATTTATCCAAATAGCTCTTCTTCCTAAAGTGGAAAAAAGTGGGTAATTTTTAAAGAAACTAGCTTCCTGCATATGGAATCTTATGCTGTCACTTAATGATGGGTGCTTGAAGATACAGTCCAGTGAAAGCCACACTGCGTTCAGAGTCAGAAGAGCAACTGACGGCTCTGAAAGAGAAGTGATTTTGGAAAACACCTACTCAGCTTAATAAAGTTTCAGAAGCTCTATCTTTTAACTACAAGAGCAACCTTAAAGAAATATGTTTCTTCCACTTCACATACACCAATTAACTTTGGTAAAGGAAACTCAAACTTGAAGTTCCTACAATACTATCACAAAAGTGCAAGGGGAGAAAACGGGTACAGGAAATTAATTTGGATTAGTCAGATTTCACAGCTCCTGTGAGACCTGATTTCAAGCATGCAGAATACTTCCCCAGATGACTTCAATGAAAGATGAAGATAGCCCTTGAGACAATGAGATCCAAAGAGAACACTATTTACATACATATAGACCTTAAGGAATATTTTCTTATTTCTTTAAAATATACATTCTTCTGCCATCTAATTTTTGAGGGAACATCATATAGCATGTTTAAATCAGAAAGCACAAAAGATTAATGACCTAGTTAATGAAATACATAGATATCTCCATACCAGTGTTGTGCTACACAGGTAAGACCAAGCAAGGACAGTAGAGAATCCATTTTGCATCACAACACATAACCACAAAGCACTGGCAAATGTGTTCTTTTCCCTTGATTTAAGAAATGCAACTCTATTCATTAACAGCTTTTCACTTAGTATGACTTGTGTGTATTACACTCAAACACTCAGCTGTCATATGAAATGATGGGAGCTGACAGTTTGGAATTTGAAAGGTTTGACTCCTTTTGAATGTACTAAATGAACAAGTGCTGTGTAATTTTTGCTGAACTGAGCCCAAAAAAAATCCCCTACAAGGATGCAAGATTTTATTATACTTTTTCAAGTTTAATATGCACAGTGAATATTCAGAGCTTTTCAGCTAGATACTCAGTTAATTCTATGACTAAGAAAGATGTCATTAGGTAGGCTTCAGGCAACAGTGAGCTACAAATGGAATTCCTTCCTTATTTTCTGAAATTCAGAGTTTATGATCCATATCCAGTGATGAATGGTCTATAAACTCTCTTATGGTCTTTAATTGCATAAACTTTACATTAGCTTGTGAACATTTTTTTTTGCTACGAGACGTAAAAAACCAGTAAAAACAGAAGTTCCCTAAGCTCTTCCACAAGTAGAGTATGTAATTATTCAGTGTAATTTGTTCAGTACTTATGTTCTTTGTTTGAATTTTTACTTTTGTACAAATGCAGAGAAACAAGGCTTTACTTTTTAAATCTTAAAAGTTTACATTTTTTAAGGCTCAATTCCTGAAATGCATGCTGTCTAGTTAGCACTCTCTGTTCTATCAACATGAATTGGTCATAAACCTGTCAAACTATTTTACCTCATATCTGCTGCTTGTATTGGTGTATTAATAAATGGCTCCCTATACCCTAAAAGCAGCATGTATGCTTCCTGAGCAGTGCACTCCTCCACTGCCTTCTGCTGACATTTTGACTTGTTTTAGAAAGCATTAAATAAATAAGGAATAAAAGTTGACGTAACGTATTTGATAAGTATTATAGAGAAAAGAGCCCCAGATACATTGCCTATATATACCCTCTATGAAGATAAAACACAACCACCTAGAATTTAAATTTTGAACAGCAATTTATATGAAAACAAAACGACACTTGTCAACCCAGGTTATTAGTAGAAATACAGGCTTTGTCTCCTAAAGTGATGCATGTTTTGCTGTCCACTAGCATGGCAAGTAGTTGAACCAAGTGCTATTCATCACATACATCTCCTACTTTAAGGAATACTGATAACGCTGCTTGGATCCTTTGCTCAACCAGTAATCAAGCAGGAAAGTGATAGGAAACAAAAAAAAAAAAAAAAAAAAAAAAAAAAAAAAAAAAGAAAATACATAATTTCAAAACTGAAATAACAGTATTTACTGCAGGTAAAAACCTGGTACTGCAGGTGCTTTCAGCTTGGAGAAGAGAAGGTCCTGAAGAGCCCTTTACCACAGCCTTCAGTACCTAAAGAGGGCTACAGGGAAGCTAGAGAGGGCCTTATCACAGAACATGTAGTGATAGGACAAGGGGTAAAGGCTTTGAACTCAATTTTTGAATGAAGATTTGTAGACAAACGTAATGGTATCAGGGAAATCATTGTGCAAATTGTAATAATGTTATTTGTTTTGCCCAACTGTTTTGAAAAATCAACAGAAATCACAGTTATTGAAATTAAACAGAACCATCTTATATGGCAAAGTGGCTGCTAGGAGGTTTTTTCTGTCATGTTTTGCAGTTCTGCTTAATCTGACTAACAGCATATCTTTAATTCCACATCCATTACCAAATAATGGCATCCGTATCAAATAGCTTTGAGATTCACATAATTCTGAGTTTTGCAATAATTTTGCAAAAGAAGATATTGTTTAAACTTGAATAACTCAGAAAATACAATCAATTTTACTCCTATATATAATTTCAGCATACTGTGCTAATGGGTATTAAGCAGGCCAAATAAACAAACTCCATCTCACAAGAGATCTCTTCAGTATCAACTATCATAATATTAGTATGTATGGCAGTAAAAAGATGCTTGGAGTATTATTTGAAATAAACATTCCTCAGTATTGCACAGAAAACAAGCCTGTTGTACTCATGATTTAATTCTCATGTTGCATTAGAAAATTTGAATGTTTTGGTTACCTACTAAATAATTTCAACCTTTTCAGCATGTTAGCCAATTGTTATTTGTAACTCTGACTTAATCTTCACCTAGAGGATCACACACTGTTATTACAACTGATTATTGACTGTCTTATTAAATTTCTGCCAATAAAAGTGTTTTTAAATAGTCCTTTATACAAATGTATACATTTTAACAATTCTTGATTTCTCTTTTCAGTATTTAGTAAATGGAGATGGCTTGCCTGCTAAATCATTTTCATTTAGTTAATAATTTTCTTTAATTAAATGATCTCCAATGATTCAGGAAATGAAGATGTGTAATAAACTTAAGGAAATTGAACAGTCAATAACTGGGATAGATGACAGCAGTTAACTGCCGTATGGGGAGTTAAAAATTCCCATGCTCTATCTAATTGTATGCCTCCAGCCGCTGTCTCTTCTAACACAGTGAGACTCTACCATGTGTT
This sequence comes from Pyrgilauda ruficollis, assembly GCF_017590135.1. Taxonomy (NCBI): domain Eukaryota; kingdom Metazoa; phylum Chordata; class Aves; order Passeriformes; family Passeridae; genus Pyrgilauda; species Pyrgilauda ruficollis. The sequence continues at coordinate 680,775 of NW_024512543.1, forward strand.
GAGTATGAATAGGTCCATAAAAGCAGCTGCATTTTGGGCATCTCTTGCCCATGGTAGGCTGAAGTAGAAATAGGATGAAATTATTACTGTAAAATTTCTTTTCTGCTGCTCTGAAATCCTTCCCTGCACACACTATTTATAAACATAGGTCATGAGGGGATATTCCCATTCCCACATTCCCATCCTAAATTGCTGTCGCCATCCACATCCTTTCCCCAGAAAAGAGGAGGGCTACTGAAGCACTGTACTGCAGGATTTCCTGTAGACCATGTACAGTATGGAAGGAATTGGAAGAAGATGAAAGAATAACATCAATGGAACGCAAGGGAACTACTCCAGGTCTCCCAGGCATTTCCACAAAATGTCATAAATCAAACAAATGTAAATGATTGGAAGGAACATGCTTTAGTCAGGGAGCTATTTAGGAATAAAGTGTCACACATTTTCCTATACATGCTTGTACAGACTCCAGCCTGGGACCAATCCCATTTTCTCATGATTTCTATTTTGGAAAATAACAATACAAAATTGAATAGGCACTTGTGTTCAAATGTTCTTTAAGCTAATGACTCCTCAATGTTTTGCACAGTTGCGTGACATTAAAACAAATTATTTTATTCCTAATATAATGTATTTATAGTAGGACTTATAGTAGGCTTTCCATAGACTATTCTAAGTTTGCAGTAAAACACAAGGCTTATTAAAGACATCTCCTTTTAGTTTTTTTCCTAAATTTTGAGATCCTAATATTCTCTAGATAATATTGGGTTTACCAGTTCTTTCATTCCTTTCTGCTTTGACAATGTCTGCTATTATAGAAGACAACAAAATAAATTAAATCATAATTGCTAACAATGTCAAATATTGCCATTTATGCAATTAATATTTACTATATACTGGAAGAGATGTGATTGTATTAAGAAATGATAAGAAATGATAACAAACTGAAGAACAAGTGAACTTCACTGATATTTTTACCACAGATTAAGTAATTGATTAAGTAATGTTGATTAAGTAATCCTTCGTATAAGCAAAACATTCATTTAATTATTATATATGTCTAAAAGACACCACTACACTGCCTCAGGAATTCCAGAGTTCCTAAATAATATAGAAATCTGCCTAGAACTCAGAAGATGCCCCTTTCCTTCCTGAGCACCATTCAGTTCTGCCAGCTTACATTCTTACAGGAGGTACCACATGAAGCCAGTAGCCAGTTGTAAAATTGCCAGAGAAGTATTATCTTACACTGATGAAGACCAATTAATTAAATTGAGTAGTTAATTAAATAAAATTCTTCAGATTATACAGCATGTATCAAGACCTCAAAAATAACAACAGTATAAATGGCTTGTTTTCCAAGACAAAATATTTTTCTTGTGGAAACATTAAAATATAGGAAGTGTGAAAATGTAAAACAGTTCAGTGTTCCAAAGCCTATTTTTGATCTAATTGGACACTGAAACACATGTTGAAACACTGTCATTTCTTACAATTCCACATTTCAAATGCACTTCACAGATAGAAGGGTAGCAGCAAGACATAACTCCACCTCAATGCTCTCTTCCCCCTTTATGCACCAACAATATTCAGAGAAGATACTTGGTATGCACACACTGCTTCAGAAGAAAAGCCATTACTCCATGCCAAGCTAACACTTGAGTGTTTAGACTGGGCTTACAAACAATATGGCCCTTTCAATAGTTATAATTGAAAAAAGAAAATTCTGTATTTCTATTATTTTCATCATTATACTATTTTTCTGTAGCAATGCAGTGTAACTGCTTACGCAAATGTAAGGAGGCTCTGGCCTCCTTAGCTTCTATGCTTAGACCTTAAAGGGTCTGGGAGTAATTTGGCTTCATTTTGGATATCCTGTTAAGGGATTAAAAATGGATCAACTCCCCAGTTGCCTTGCTGCTTTTATGTGCTCTTCATAAAAGGTTTCAAAAGTAGAAGAACAGTATATTTGTTATTTCTGGCTCTGTTAAACACAATAGTAATGAACATTAGCTGTTCAGCTCTTAAAAAGCATGCAAAATACAATACACTTATGATGTATGGCACTTTAAACATATGCTTACAGCTATACACTGCCACCTAATCACCTGCATGAGAGAACTGGCACAGAATGCCAAGATTATACAGCCGTGCTTCCAAATGGCCCCTAAGTTGTTTAAAGTTGTCTACTCCTCCAGCAAATATTGTGATTTGAAAACTCTTCAAGTATTACATTGTGAAAAGAATAATTTTCAAGAAAAGAAGATGGATTGTAGATAAACAACCTGTGTCTAAGGTTGCAAATACAAAATATAATTGTTTTCCAAAGGGTACGAAAAGAAATAAAAAATGAGTGCCCAATGGGCACATTCACTTGGCAATTTTATTTCTGTATAAAAGCTGCTATTAATTACAAACTAGTTTTTATGCAATTCTGCTTTCTTTAAATGTGGAGTGAATTCTCCCCATAAACTAATGAACTGAAGTGAAGCCAAATAGAGACCAGCTGGCTGAATTGCTAAGTAATTTTATCCACATGATTGACTTTATGATCCTTTCACTACAGTAACTAGTCTTTATTCTTACAATCATCATCAACCATAATTCCAGAGGGACAGATGATTAAAAATCAAGAGAATAGAGAGGAGAGGTTTGTTTGATGTGGCACAGTGCATTCTTGCACACACTTCTTCTGTATAATAGGTGCAGAATTACAGGGCTTTATAACCTCCAAAGCAGTGCACTGAATAGCTGCCTCAAAGACATAATAAGCAACCAATGCCTAAATAATCATTACAGATACTCCATTAACAGCATCTATCTGTGTGGCTTTTAACCATACAAATTGTTTTTTGACAGCTTGTAACCTTTCTGAACAGTTTCCTTTGGGCATTATACCACATTCAGATCTAATTTTAAATTTTGCTTTGTCTATAATTTATTACTTTCTTTGGAGACACATAATGTATTTCACTGGAATGGATAAATTCAAATAAAAGACTTAAAAAATCAATTGCTGTTTTAATCTATTAAATCCTTGCTCTCTAGGAGAGAACTAAAATCTGATGAAACATAACAAGGGAAAAAGGCTAAATGGTCTAGAATTCCTGAGGGTATCTGTTTTACAACAAGCAATATTTTTTTCCTCAAATTATTTAAAATAGGGCATAACCAACTGAAAAAAAAAAAGAATAAAAGTAAAAACATATATAAATAAAACATAAATCCTTTAAGGCTGTTCCTAAGAGCCACAGACTTTAAATAACATAATAAATAACATGTTATAAAATAGTTTAATGACGTATTGCAATGGGATAAAGAGCTAAGAAAGATGTACAATTGTATATTTTTTTCCAATGAGAGCCCATAATTACAAATCAGTAAAGATAAGTGACTTATGAAGAGCTAGAGGGCAAGCATGATTTTCAGAAACTGGTGGAAATGTGTAAAATGAATGTGGGGGATGATGTAACATTAGGTGATTTGTATTGGTTGTCATGGCCATTATCTCACTTATGGGGACACCATTTTCAGGAATAATGTCCAGTAAATCAATACGTAGTAGCAATCAACATAGCAATACCACAGTTCTGGCAGCCAAAACTTCTGATTTCTTTCAAGGCATTCGGCTCTTTTTCAGCAGATTCAAGTACTTTTCCCAAAGTTTTCAGATCTATGTAGCAGGTAAACATGCATGTCCACTTGACAGAAGAGTGATTTGAAGTAACCTAAGTGTTCACTGCTTACAAAGGTTACTGTTCTTCACAGATGGTATGCGGTGGCCAGTCACATCAAAATTAACCATCATCACTGAAAAAAGTGTAAATCAGATAGGCATAAAAGTCTGCTACTTAGAATCAGAGTTTTCCCATCTCCTAAATCTTAAAATTAGTCACTAAATCTAGTACAGTTTTAAGTATGCCTTAAAAAAAGGCATACTTCTTGGTTATATAAAAGATAATCAATAAGCAGATTTTAGTATAAATGTTGATAGGGAAAAGAAGTGTCAACGGAAGAAATTATTAGAAAAGGGTAATGAAAGTGTGAAATATAAAGATCTAAAAAAATTCTAAGTATGAGAAAATCTCAACCATTACCATTCAGCTATTTTTTGAGCTTCATTCAGTGTCATACTAATTCTCAAGACTGTTTCATTGGCTTGGAGTTTTGTTGGGGGTTTTTTGCATTGTGGGTGGGGCTATTTTAATTTTCCATCAAGAACATTACTTGTAAATTATGGTACTGAAAGCAGAAAGATCATAGTCAGAATACTCTGACAGATTCTAAAAGACTTCAAGATTTCTTTTTGTTTAATTGGTAGATATTTAATGTCTCAACACGCCCAATGCACAGCTGCTGCAAGTATCGCGGGCCAAACAGTAAAATGAACTCTCTGTAATTTGATCAGTCAGTGTCAACCTGATGAAAAAAATGAAAACATCCCTGACTTAGGTATCTTAAAATTTGGGGACACGGGGAGGACACTCATTAAATTCTGACCCTTTTCATTACATCGGACAGTTCTGACTGTAGACCTGTTCTAATTGACTTGCTCACCAATTTGAGTACCATATTATATACCATTCATCATTATCACCAACAGTAGTTAAGGACATTACAAAGTTGTCAGTATAACACAATTATCTCTCAAATATTTCTTCTTCTAGTCCTTTCCCAATCTTTCAACCTTGTCATGAAAGCACACCCAACTCTGTGAGCATTTAATTCCATGAAATATTGCAGTGATATAACCTGTCGGAGAAGCAACAAAATTGAAGAAAAGCTGGGTAAACCAATATTCTATCTGCTACCATATGGAAGCATTGCATTTGTGCTACATAAAGTAATCACAGAATGAAATGACCATTTGAGAATATGGATTTAAATAAGAAAAAAAAAATGGGGTTGCGGTGCGGGGGTGGGTTGTGGAGTAAGTAATTCTAAGGACTCTTAATTTATTACTTCAATCTTCATCTGGTTTGAGTACAATTATCTGGTTTTCTTCAGTAAAGAAGGATCAGTCTTTTGGATAGTTTATGCAGTCAGATGTTATGAGGACATTCAAAACTGTATTATCCATGTCCTCTTCCACAGAGCTGCTCCCCAGTCAATCAGTCCATCGCTGCAAGACCTTGTATTTGTCCTCGTTGCTGTCAGCCCATTTCTTCACATCTGCTTAAGTCCTCCTTGATGGTAAGATTCCCATTGACTTTAATAACCAGTCCCCAGACTAGGGCCATTGCAAACTTGAGAGTGAGCTCCATCTGCCCATCCCACCTCAGTGATAAAAAGGATGGGTGTCAGTGTACACCCTTAAATATTCTTGACACAGACAGCCAGGAAGATGACCTGAAACTGCCACTTCTCTACCCAGTTGTCCAACTGGTATTGTAAATAATTAGTTGGTCACTCATCCAGACTGTAAAATCCTAATATAGGTACAAGAATGTTGTGAGGACAGCACCAAAACCCTTGCTAAATTTAATGACATTCACATTTCTCCCCTCATCCAGAAATCCAGTATTTTGATCATAGAGTCACTCAGATTCATCAGACATGATTTACACTTTGTAAAGGCTTGTTGCTGCTTACCTTCTCCTTTATCTCCAGAAGCATTCTTTAGGAGACTCCATGAATTTCTTGCGAATCACTGTGAGGCTGACTGGTCTGTGCTTTTTGATATTCTTTGAAGATGGGTACAACATTTGCTGTCTTCCAATGGTCAGGGACCTCCATAAATTTCCACAACTTTTCAAATATGATAGAAAGTAACCTTTCAAGGAGACCAGAGAATGCTCTCAGTGTGCTCTCAGTGTGATAGGAAGCCTATCAAGTCTTATAAGGGTCATGCTCTCTTAAGTAATTCCTGAGTCTATTGTCATATACCATGGGAGTTCAGTTGCTCCTCAACCCCCTTTACTAAACATAGGTATCTGAGACACCTGGGTCATGAAGACTGGAGTAAAGAAGACACTAAATAACTCAGATTTTTCGGTGTTTGTTGTCAGTGGATAACCTGCCCCATTCAGCAACAGGCACACATTTTTATTGTGAAGCGTTTTACTACTAAAGTAGCCATGCATTTTGGTCCTTACTCATTGGCAGCAATAATCAGGGCTTCAAGAGTGCAAACACATCCCTTCTCCTTCAAATATGGATTGTTTTTTTAACTAATGGGGGGGGGAGAAGAAAATTAAAAATAATAATAATAATCTTCCTTGTGTCATATAATTCTGGTAAAGTATTGAAGTTAAACTTCTGCCCTTATGAGAATCACACGCAGGTCTGTAGTCCTCACCACAAGACAGATGTGGACCTGACTGGGTAGGTCCAAAGGAGGGCCATGAAGATGGTCAGAGAGCTGAAGCATCTCTCCTTCAAAGACAGGCTGACAGAGTTGGGGTTATTCAGCCTGGAGAAGAGAAGGCTCCAAGGAGACCTTACAGCACCTTCTGTTACCTTAAGGGGGGTTATAAAGAAGACAGAGAGGGATGTTTTTGCACAGGCAAATAGTAACAGGACAAGGGACAGTGATTTTGAACTCCTTTCCCTGGAAGTTTTCAAAGGTGGGTTGGATGGTGCCCTATGCAACTTGATCTAGGAATGTCATCCCTGCTCAGGCAGGGGGTTTGGAATGAGATTTCTTTGAGGTCTCTTCCAACCCAAACCATTCTACAATTCTATGACTCTGCTCTTCAGGTAGTGTATCCTCCGGACACTAACAGGCAGGAGCTGGCATGATCCTGATTCAGTTCTGTATCTAAACTGAAAGTCTTTGATGACAATGGTGGGCCTCAGAATTATTGAAATATGTCTTAAAGAGATCTGAAAATAGCTGAAACACTGCTTGACCAGAGCTCAATAATCTCCAAACCATTAAGTTTTTGTTTCATTTACTTCTAAATTTTTTACTGAGGAAGGTGATTGCCAATATATCCGAATGGTTAGCAATCCTTACTGTGAAGAAGGAACTGTTTACTTAAATTTTAGCCAGTAAGTCAAATCACACAAAGAAGAAAAGAAAAATTGTGTGTATAACTGTTATTACATTCCAGATAAAATTTAGCTTTGTTTAAGACAAACTAGATTTCAATGTGACCACAGCTGCCAAATAATGAATAATTTTTTCTTTGATAAAACCAGCCACTTCCCATATATTACAAAGAGAAGTTACTGTTGCAAATGCAGAACAAATGCTGAGCTCCTTTTAGCTGTGATCAAAACTCAGTCTGGATGCCAAAACAGTGATGAATGGCATGATTTCTCCATTCCTTCTCTGCTATATGTGATTTTCTGTTGGCACACTATGCACTAATTAAAATGACTGTAATACACTCAAAATGAATTACGTAAAAAAATAATTGAGATATACTAACTTTATACATTTTATCATATATTTGTATACATGTGCATATAAATATTGCAGCCTGGCTTCTCAAATGATGGAAAACACCAGTCTTCCACTGAAGTATGAAAGCCTACATCAGCAAAATATCTGGCCCCATTTTACCTAGATGCACAATATTTACATATTTGTATGTATTTATCTCCTAATCACTGCTATTTCACGAGATTTATTGACAAGAGAAAGACAGCTAACTATGCCAACACATTCAGATTTCAGTTTTCAAGAGTCAAATACTTACACCTACAATGTAGATCTAAATATACTTGGAAATTTCAGATTTCAGGAGTAATACCATGTGTTCAGGAATAATTTCTTCATGGAAAGGGTTGTCAAACATTGGAATGGTCTTCCCAGGGAAGCGGTGGCGTCACCATTCCTGGAGGTGTTTGAGAAATTATTGGATGTGGCACTTAGTGCAATGGCTTTATTCACAAGGTCGTGTTCAGTCAAAGGTTGGACTAGATGTTAGAGGTCTTTTCCAGCATTAATGTTCTGATTATTCTATTTGGAAGCTGAAAATAGGACTCTTGGCTATTTGGTATCAGCATTATTTTATAAAAACCCCATATATTTCAAGTCCATCCTAGAATAAGGTCTGTGTAATTTCTTTTGTAATTTCTTTCTGACAACTCTTCTGATTTTATATCCTATCCAGTGGGCTGTAATATGCTTAAGTTGAAATTATTTAAAACAAAACAGACACAAGTTCATTTTACTATTCTTCTTCTGAAAGTTTTCTGGATATTTTCCAGATAAAAGAAGAATTAAACATAGGACAAAAATAGTCACATACAGATTACCTTGAGTTTTCTCTGCACATAGTTTTCATTAAAAAAAATAAAATTAGATGACTGTTAGGTCATCTAGAGGACAGTAAATTAAAGAGTGAATAAACAAAGTCTTTCACAATAAAGGAAATGATGGAACACAGATTTTCTCAGCATAACAAGGTATGGGATCTGGCCTCAGAACTTCACCACAATAGACTAAATTAAGAATAGCAGAGAACAAGTTAGAAGCATACATGGTTAGGAAAAAAGGTTTTGTTTATAAACCATAAAAAGAGGTATGCTATCAGTTGGAACACTACAGTATTTTGAGATCAGTTTAAACAAACTTTCTCTCAAAAAGCTTTTCCTTTCTCCATATGTCAACAACATATGTCTTTTAAGACCAGTTTATTGTCACTTTAACCTACAGGAATTTCTCCTCCACACACAGGGCAAGTAAAACAAAATCTTAGGGGTCTTTAAAACTGAAATAGTATGAGAAGTAATGTATACTGGATTGCACTTGTATACTGGACCAGAAGATATGCAATCCAAATCTTCATTGCAATTTGACTTAATCTTCAGTTTCTTTTAAAATAAATACAAATAAATACACTTTGCTTCAAAAAACCAAAACCAACCAAAGGGAGAAAAAAAAAACCTAAAAAACCAAAAAAAACAACAAAAAAAGAAAACCACACAGCAAAATCCAGCCAAACAAAAATGTAACATTTTTAGAAGTCAGTTTAGTTTCTCCCATTCCCACTGAAGGCTGTCAGAGTACAACCACACATTCAGGCTTTTGCCACAGCACTTTTGAAGAATTACAATTAGTTAAGTAGTGATTTTTAATTAATTATAATATTCTACTTCCTACAGACATCCCAACTTCTGAATTTGGCTATTAAAATCATTTTTTCCCTGAATAATTTAATTTCTAACTTCTCTGAGCCAAAAGCATTGTCACTTCATTTGTTATAATTTGTTAAATTAAAACAAATAAAATTTTAGTCCTGGAGTTCACTAGAACCTATCTGCCCTCAAGACACTATTGACAAGAATAAAAAAAAATAGAGAAGAGCAGAAAAAAACTGCAGCAAGCAAGTAGGTTTAGTAGTCTACAGGCTGTAGGTGGATTTCAGCATATTTGCCCTCATTTGACTTAAACATTTAGACTGTCTGATTTATAAATGTAATTCTAAGGAGAATGTTCAACTTAAGACAATCCAACTGCACTTGGAATTTTATGATTTCAGAAACTAATAAAAGAAAATGCTTCCAAAACAGAGAGAAGAATACTGAGAAGTATAACCCACAGTCAAACAACACCATAGCGAAACATCTTCGTTTTATGTAATTTGTCAACAACCTGCTTTGCTGTTATAGACAGGTAAATTCTCCATGGACCCCAGGACCTTTGAGAATGCATGAAATCCATCCTTTTTCTTCCTTTTTTTTTTTTTAACTCACAATTTTATAAAACTGCTTACAGACTTTTTACCCTTTTAAATATCCCCCTCAGTGGCTCAATTTCAGGCTTACAACAATTGCTGACAAAACTGTGCACTTAGCAGTTAAGATAATTTACACATTAACAAAAAACCATCTGTAAATACCTGTAAAAATCACTGAGACTGCTCAGATTAAGAAAGATTATTTTGAATTTTATCTGAAGACTCAAAAGACAGCTACAGAATACAATGAGTTGAAGTTATACTTTAAAATTTTATAAAAAGCATATATTCCAATTTTTATAAGATAAGCAAAGTGACAACATGATAAAAGTAAATGTAGGATGCATATAAAAATCAACCACAGTCAGAAATGCAACAATTTCTCTTGCTATACTGGAATAGAATCTGGAATTTTGGTCCAAAACATTTATTGTAAAAGAGAATTATATTTACAGTGGAGAAAAATATAACAAAACTGTCTCCCCAGTCAATTACTGAGTTTTTAATTCCCCAAATCAGTTAAAATAACAGAATAATTTGTGAAGGCATGTATGTTACAAAATCTAAAGACATGGGAATTGTGGCTTATATGTTTCCCAAATGCATCTAAACTTAAAACTCTCTCAAAAGCAAATTATGCTTAGGGCATGCTGACAATTGTGTTGATCCCAGTGACCTAGTCTTAGAATTGGGAGCAAAACGGCCAACATTGGTTTCATGCAAACTGGGTATGATGCTCAATGTATGATGACACAAGAGGACCAACACTGGAACAGACTTCCTAGAGATGCTTGGTGCTTCCAGCCTGTCACAGGCTGAGAGGAATTCTGATAATGCCCGCAATAACATGCTTTAATTTTTGGTCGGCCCTCAAGTGGTCAGGCAGTTGGACTGGATGATCATTGCAGGTCCCTTCCAACTGAAAATACTCTATTCTATTCCAGAAATAGCACCTCTGCAGAGCTAAGTTCTCGTGACTGAATCCACTCCTCATGTACTATGTGTCCATCCCTTCACATAGCCAGCACTTACTTGTTACTTAAGGACACAGATGTACTTTTGGAAAGGACAGTCAGAACATGTGATGGCATTGAGTGGCACCCTCTGATGACAGGCTGAGGGTCCTGAACCACAGCTTCAATTGATTGGCATCATTGGTGTACTCTGAAACCCAGCAGACCTTAACCTGTACTTAACAAGTATAAACCTTAGTCTTCACTGGTCTCAGAACTACTGAAATTCTATAGCCTCAATCATGCAGAAGCAGATGTTCTTGGCTGCCAGATCCTCCTGAATCTAACAGAAGCTGAAGCCCAGCCAGCACTGAACTGTACTTGCCTTTTGCAACTTCAAGTTCAGCATTGTTTTGATGGAGTCCAAGGTAAAGATCATTCTTAGATGTCTTTTTGTTTACACTATATTATCAAATTTACGTGCATCCTTTGTTGATTTCCAAGCTCAGCATCTTTACTATCTGCAATGTAAGCATGTTTACAACTGTGTAAACTAGTATATGAATGGACCTAACAACTACAGCTCAGGAGCACTGTAAATGCACACAAAACTATTTAGGGGACAGATGTCTCCAGCGTACTGCTCTGCTACTGGAAGTTTAAGTACCATTTGACTTCACTGCAAGTAGGAACTAGACTGTTATCTAGCAAAGTGGCTACACTGGCAAAGTGGGTACAAGATCTAACATCTCAGGATACAAAAGAAAAAGACCATTAAGTGCCTAAATTATCTGAAGTTTATATCCAACTTACAGCCTTTAATTGGAAAAGTAGAGAAAAATACTGGAAACCTAAGAACAGAAATGCCAATTCCTTTCTTTTATCTTTTCAAGGTCTTCTATTTTACTACCTGAATACACAACCTGCCTGCCTGCAATTATATAACAAATTCTACTTGAATGTGTAAGCATCACATTCCCACAATGATTGATGACAGATGTCCAATCATGTTCTTGTTACTGGGTGGGATCAGCAAAGCAGCTGCCAAAGGCCATAGGCAAAACCAAAGGAAAGAACAATGCAAATTCACAATTAGGGTGTCTCTGGGGTGTGGGAGGAGAAAGATTTGGGCATCTGCAGATTATTGCAAACCTGGTTTTATTTTGGAGAGAAAAAAAGCCTTATGCACTTTCAAGTTCCTGACCAATTTTTTGTCCCGTAGCTATTCTTTAGAACCCATAGGTCACTGTATCAACTGTCATATGTTTCCCACATTAGACAGCCTGGACCTTTTTCATCAGCTGCAAGAAATTTTCTATGTATCTGGTATAGACTTTTGTCATCAGCTGCTGTGAGCCTCTGTGCATAATGACTATCAATTCTTTCCATTGGCTGCTATGCTCTCTGCAGACCCTAGTGAATCTCTTGTAGCAGCTACAGCAGGCTTTCACAAAATGTAATTAAAATAACATTTATAGAGAGCATAAACCCTCTAACAAATAGGGAGTTTTAGTTAGCCCTTCCCCATTTTTTCCTCACTCCTTTATGTGACGCTGTAGGAGAGACTGATCTGACTGAACACTAATCAGCAAAAAAAAAAAAAAAAAAAAAAAAAAAAAAAATTACTTCAATCAGTTCCAAAAATGGTTGATTTATATACAGAAATAAAATGCTAAAGAAAAAGCAGAATGCACCTGGAATGAGTGCCTAAGGTTAGGGTCAGGGTGCTTTTTCTTTCCTCAATCACTGCAGGTCCTTCCATCTCAAAATTCTAGCTGCACTATAGCCTCAGGCCGTGATTCCACTACAGTTAACATCAACCTGAAATGTCACCCTTGGAGTCCTTCTCCCTTGCTCTGTTTCAGGAAATAAACTAGCAGGAGACTGTCCTTATAAGAGAAAACAAGTCAAAAACATTTGCTGATTTTCCCTGCCTGAGCTAGCTCATCACAAGATCAGATGAGCATCAGTGTCAACAGGACAGATTAAGGGAAAGAGCTGCATCACAATCCTGGGGCCAAGGCAGGCAGGACCACAAAAGTGCTGACACAGCTTGGCTTCAGATGCAACAGAAGTGCTGCTGCTTGTATTTTTTTTTCTTAGAAATTTTATATTGTCACTTCATTGAAGACCTAGTCTGCTTTAGACTCTGATACCTGAATAACTCTGAAGATACCTCAGGGGTATCATCACAAAGCTCTTGGTGAGGTCTAAAAAACCTGTTTTAGTTGGTTGGTGATAAAATTTAGGTGCACCAATACAAACTGAAAAGAACTTTGAGAAAAACATAATCAAGATCTACTTTGCGATCTAGAAAAAAAAGCATTTTCACAACTGAATTAAAAACTGTATACATAACTACACTAACTGGCTATTTACAGAAAAATTCATAAAATAAATGTAATTTTCTCTATGAACAAGTAAAAAATACATAGGTAGTCATTGATGCTGTGACTAAAATAGTGTTTTATCTGAAGAGATATAAATAGGAATGAAGAAAAAATAGAAGTGAGTAAAAAATCAATATTATTCAATTTATAGAAGAATAATAGCTAAAAGATAAGTAAACTAAATATTCACAGCATTCTTTTAAAAAGAAACATATTCTTAAGAATAAATAATATTTTACACATCTGTGAAACGATATTGGTTTTCTGCATCTAAGTTATAAAAGAAAGCTGACTGTTAACAATTAATTTGAGATTAAGTGAGATTTTTAACTACCACTTACCTTTGCCTAACACACGGTAAAAAGAAAATGTCTACCTTGGGTAGTTTTCTAATGATGGTGAGGGAATAATTATTCTGCTTCACTGTCATGGTTCAAATCTCAGAGCTCAGGTAAAGATTTAAATTAGTTTAGGCTACCTTTTAGTTACATTTAAAATAATACACCTAGTAATTAAGATAACAAACCACTGTAGAATTACATAGAGAATGTGATTTCTTTTGCTTAAGCTTTTAGCACTGTACAGAAAAAAGCTGGTATTGAAGGCTTCTGTAGAACAATCCTAAAATGCATCTCTTTTGATATTGCAGATTTATTTATTCAAAATATAGCCAGAAAAAATTTGGACATAATCAACCTCTGAAGGTTTTCATGCTAAAGAAAAACATTTATAATGAGATTACATAATTTTTAAAAAATGACAAGGGTAAACAATTAGAAGACTTCAGGTGTTTAGATATCTCTACCTACATGAGCTGTTACACATTAATTGACTGTACCTCCAAAGAAGTAGCTCAGAATACCAACCAAGAAAGACAGTAGTAGGAAGGAGGGGGGAAGCCATACTCTATGAAAAACACAATTTTACAATACTGATCTCAAATTGGTCTAAGAAAACATAAATGGGAAGTAGATCAAAATCTTGAGAAAAACTTACTAACTTAATTATCTCGAAAACTAAACTCCAAACTCAAGAGAAACAAAGACATAAATGTAGAAAATTATCACAATGGTCTTCAAGGTCTGCTGGAGGGGAAAAAAAATTGACCCTACCTTACAATTATCTGTTTCTATGTTAAAAACAAAACAAAACTAAAAACACTGACAATAAGGTAATTACCAGAAACTGATCAATTACAGAAGAATAGAGTACTGAAAAACACTGACTGAAGTCAGAGCAGTACTTATGATTCCCTTAGGTAAGTGTAGGCTTGAATGCACATGCACTTTAGACAAAAGGCCTAATAAGGGCAAAGGCTGAGTCAACAGAGGATAAAGGTCTAATATTGTAATTTAATATAAAATATAAAATATATAAATATAAATATAAAATATAAATAGTTGGTGGGTTTATCCCAAATGCTTATTAGTTGAATGATATCTGCTACACAACCAACCCAAAGAAACATTTAGTCAACTTTATTTTAGCATTAACACCTTTCCTCTGCAAAAGTGAAAATGACCCAGAGCTCAAAGCAGAATGTAGGAACTTGTGGAAGAAAGAGATCTAAAGCAATAAGGCAGTCATAGTTAACAGAAAACCCATAAGAATAAAGGTCCAAGACTGAAGGTGCAAAAAGGCATAAACACATTCAGTAAATACGCACCTAGAGCCTTGTTTTAGCAAAAAAAAAAAAATTCCCAAAAGATTAGCTCAAAAAAAACCTGAAAAAACCTCATTCAAAGCTATCCAGGTTGTGATCTTGCCAATACTCTGTTTCACTAAGTAGAAAATCTTCCACAGTAGGATCAATATCCCACTGAGTATGCTGCAGGAGGATATTAATTTCAGAAATAATTTCCTGCTATTGCTTGTTTGACTACTAAGTTTGCAGATTAGTCTGCCTTATTAGCCTCTCAATTTCATGAGTTTTCTGCATTCAAATTAATTTGCAAATGTAACCAAACATTAAAACAACTTTCACATGCTGCTGATGTTTGTGTTAACAAGTTAAAAGAAACTGCATATAATTTCATAATGAAACATAGACTCTGGTTCTGTATTGTATTTTGGAACTACATCTACTGTGTTACTTCACTGTAAGAAAATTCACCCATTGAAAAAATTGAAAGTGAAGTCTTTACAAGGCTGCAAAATGACAAGATTATATTATTTTTTTCATTCAACAGTTTAAGGAAAGGGAAGTTCCACATCCTTAAAGTCCAGTCTTTTTGCTACTTGTACAAATTATTTTCATTATAAAGACTGAATATTTTTTAGGGTTCTGTTGATACAATGTGCCTAAATTCCATAAGAGAACAGGTCCATTTTAATTTCAAAACAGCATTTTTAAAAAAATACAAACAAATCATCTCACTTAAAAGAATCACTGTTGTGAAACATAGGCATTAAAATACACATATAATTTTAAAGACATGACAACCAAGGATATTATAGCAACAATTGTACCTTTCATTAAATAGTTGCAGTGTATCTGTGAACTGCTTTATTGATCATTAATAAGAACAAGTAGTCAATGTAATAAACTTCTTAATTTTAAAAAAGTCAGCTTTCTACTCCTTCTGAAAAGTTTAGCCCAGTCACCTACTTCGCAATAAAATACACTGATATCAGGGACAGAAGAGTGAGAATTAGTCCTCTGTGTCCCTTCCTTTCCTCTTATCCTCCTTATAAGCTTTTGTTTCGATATTGGTTATGAACAGCACTTGCCACTCAATATTCAGCTTCCTTTACGCATAAAATGCACATGAATAGTATAGTAAATAATTATTTAAATGTATCAAAAATCTTAATATTTTTTCAGTTTCTTGGACATTAAGAAGTGTACTGTGTTCACCCAGTTCAGAACATAAATTGAGAGACAAGACCCCACAGATGATATGTTTTCTAAGAAAACCTCCTTTTATCTGTTACATCTGAATACTACACAACAACAATGTTGTTGTTACATTTTTTAATAAGTTAAATATTCCAACTGATGCTTTGTAACTTCACAAATTCTATTCTGTCACAGAAAAAAAAATTCAAATAAAATTAGTCTTCAGGTATTAGTTTCTCTCCACAATATTTCTTATTGCTTTTTTATATAGCAGCTTGTAGACAAATATATTACTCATCTCTTTCATGAAAGTAAGTACAGAAAAAATGTAGTGATCCTCATATAGATGCTTATATTTTATAATATTCTGTTTTATTTCAAAATCCAGAATAATGTTCTAGGAGAATAGAAGATTTTTACATAAACAAAAGTTATACCAAAACATTTCATCATGTATATACCATTTAACTAATTAAAAATGTATTCGATAAATATTCTTGTATGTATTATTCAAAGGATGCAGTATGTTTACCTTCACTGCACAAAGGTCAAACAGAGAAAGTAAAGCATCTTTTTTTTTGTCACTTTATTTTAATAAGCTCATTAGTATTTAGCTAGAATGCTGAGAAAAATATGTAGATTTCCCCTGAAGCTGTTTGACATGTTACTATCTTGCTTTAACCCATTTTTCTTACCTTCAATTTCTTTCTTAACTGAGAAGGAGAAAAACCTGCAATTTGCATGTTAAGGCATTTTCTAGCAAACTCAAGCAAACTGCATTTGATCTAGATTTCATTCTGGTTTTTCCTTACCTGGCATGCAACAGGATTACTAAGCAAAAAAACCCGTCTAAATAGACTTCTGATGAGATGACAGTCAGACTTGTATTCTGCCAAGCAATCGTTAAACTGACCCAAATGACAGGTGTCACAAACACATCAACTCTTGCTTTTAAAGTATGTCTCTAGACCAAAATGGAATGAACATTTTAGCTAAGAGCAACTGATGAGAGCAGTAAGCAAATTCCCAAGAAATCCCTTAATTGTATGTTCAGAGATCTCCAAATTCAGTAAAATTTTGTTACCCTACTCATTTTTAGTTTCCTTAAGAGAAGCTGTTTTGAATTCAACAGATATATTTGTTCTTGTTTTTCTTTATGGCGTCACAAAACAAAATTGTTTCATTTGGAACAAACACAATATTTCAAAAACATTGGGAAGAAATTCTAAACCCTTAGAGTTATTCCTTGGGTACAATTCTTACCTGAACGGAGATTTGTTCCAAATTCTCTCCTCTGCAAGGGAGGTGAGGATGTGGTCCATATCACCTCAGATCTCTGAGATTCTACCACACATCTAGAGGGAGAATTATATGTGATGCGGTGTTCTCAGCTAATTTACACTAATTCTGGGGTTTTTTTAATACAAAGATAAATGAAGATGTCCCACTTGTTAAGGGAGTACATACATGTCAAATATCTTATATGTTTTTTTATTTATGTAAATATCTAAGTTAAGCTGCCTCAAGCAGTGAAACATGGGAAGACTGAGCTGGCTGGAAATTCTTTTTGGAACAAGATTCTGGGCAAAGATGAGAAGGATCTGAAACTTCATTAACAGCATCCATTTAAATGCTCCTTTCTTTCTTAAAAATCATGCTAACATCCCTTCCTTTTTTGTTGCAATTTTACAAATTCCTAGGAAAACTTGCACTCAAAGTTATCTCTACTTGGCAAATTCTGGTATCTTCCCAAGAGGTGAGCTGAAATTTCCCAAAACAGAATGGACCCTCCAAGTTCCATATTTCAATTGCATGACATGACAGCATCTATTTAAGCCTCAGTTGCTAAAAGGAAAAGGGTAAACTCCCCAAAAAATAACACTACTAATTCAAATTCTGTTAACTGAGTAGTCTTGATAATACCAAAAGCAACTTTTTGGCAATTTCCAGCAGATCCATCATTCATTACAATATTCTTGCCCAGTTCTAATATTCAGGAGTGCTATATTCTCAGGCTTTCACTTACTTCTTACTATCTTGATCATCAATAATTGCATGAAGAAGTGACAGTTTTACATGATATCCCGCATATCCAACTACAAGCTTTTATGCAGTTTATACATAAATGCTTCCAAATCTAGCTGTTAACATTAAAGTCTTGTTTAACCACTCTTTATCTTTGTTCTAGCTATTGCATATTATCATGCCAATTACTTTAAAATAGTGTTTAACAAGTTATTTTCTGAATTCTATTTCAAACTGTTTAGCGTAGATAATATACTGTGTCAAACAGTTAACAGCAGCTGCAGGTAACACGCTTTGCTTCTATATAAACTTAATGCCCTGGATTGGAAAGCAAAATTCAATTGTCCTTTTTTTCCTGAAGACAGCTTTATTTAGAAACTAGTCTATACTCATAAATATGTACCTAAAAAAACGCAGAATTGATTTAATTTTCTTCATGTCAGTCTGTGAGCTCCAGATCTAGTCCCTGCCCACTGTTGTTTATGGTTCTCTCTTGGCAGTAGCAGAATGAAGCTGCTTGACTTAGGCCTTCAGGTTGGAAGTAGTGTTTTATATGAGCAGTCCTTCAGCCTGTGGGATCCCAATAATACCCGAGACCCTGAGTGGGATATAGCCCAATATTAATAGCAATTAATACCTTTTAAAAAATCCTTTCCTCCTGGCAGACTCAACAAAGAAGCAAAGAGCCAGTTGAGCATTAAAGTAAAAATAGTTTTTTTCAGGAGGACATTAAGAGAAGACTGTTAAACTCACCACAGTTTGAAATTATAGGATAAAAATTTGAACTAGTTTCCAAAGCACCAGCTTTTGACTCACAATAAATATGCTTGAGAAGGGATTTATTATATTGCAGTTAATCTTCTAAGTGCTATATTTGCTCATAAGGCAATCTGATAAAATTTATGGTAAGAGGGCAGTGCTAGGTTAACTGAAGGGAAGACATTAGATATTAAGACCCTGTATAAAACAATCTGTGAGATCATAGGGAAGTGGGGAAAAATCATCAAATTAAATGACTTATACCTAAGAATAATTTCTGATTGGAATTGCCATTGATAATTGTCCTCCACATTCCAGGATAATTTTGAGGGAAATAATGAGAGATTAATTGAGAGGTACAAAAATCTAATATTTTCTTTTAAACAATTTTCTTGTCAGATATTCTTGTTTCCACACAGGTTCAAGATTGTGCTGGTTTTGGTCGGGACAGGGTTAACTTTCTTTAGAGCAGCTCGTAGGGATTTTTGCTGAACACAGGGCTGATAATATAGAGATGTTCTGGTGTTGCTGAGCAGGCAAGGCCTTTGCTGCTTCTCATACTGCCAAGGTGGTGAGAAAACTGAGAGTGCATGGGAGGCTGGGAGGTGACACAGCCAGGGCAGGTGACCCCAGCTGACCACAGGCCCACATGACATCATGCTCGTTATATAAAGTGAGGGGAAGAAGGAGGAAAGGGGGGGCATTTGGAGTGATGGTGGTTGTCTTACCAAGTAATCATTAACACGTCATGGCTCCCTGGTGTCCCAGAGATGGCTCAACATCTACCTGCCCATGGGAAGCACTGAATTAATTATTTGTTTTTCTTTGCTTATGTGTGAATGGTTTTTGCATTCCCTATTAAACTGTCTTCATCTGAACTCACAAGTTTTCCAGCTTTCAGCCTTCTGATTCTCTTCCCAGTCCTGCTGGCGGGGGAGTGAGGATGTGGCCCTGTGGGGCTTGATTGCCAGCTGGGGCAAAACCACGACAAAAGTAATAAAGGAATCATTGTCAGAAACAGACAGCAATATTGGATGTATTAGAAAACCTTGTTCAAGAGGATTCAAGTTCAGTAAGTTAATTGAAATCAATACAGATTCAGTTTTCTAGCAGAGATGAGCCCTACATGGACAATTATGAAATTAAGTAAAATTAATCCCTTGTCTACTGGAACTACTGTTAATTGGGATCAAAGTTTGACCTATTGTCCAACAAGCAACTTTTCTATAAAATCTGTACTAAAATGCATTAATAAATCAGCAACACAGTTTAAAAAAACAGGAGTATTAATGGAATAAATAGGATCATTAGTTAACGAATGGACAAACCCATCTCATTTGAAGTTTGACTTTATCACCTACAAGTGGTACTTGATACATATCCCATAAACACAGAAACATAATGGGGTTTTTCTGCTTCTGTAATATTTACAAAGCATCACATGATAATAACTGCATTAATGATGGCATTATCACTTGATAATCTTGCACTTTTAATGCGATTTTGTGCTTATTAATGCTGCCTGTAGAAATTTTTCAGGGAAAAGAGTATCTCACAAGTCAATATGACAGAGCAGATTTTTTCAAGGATTGTCCATTTAAAACATAGTACCAGATTTTTATAGTCTTCAATAGAGAGCTCAGTAAAGAAACCCAAACTGCTACACTGTCTTTACATTAAAATAAACCTTCTATGGACAATATAAAATACATATCATACCAGTAGAAAAACTTGGTTCAGAGACTTAACAAAGGCTTTCCTGCATGAGTACTATTATGTTTGAATGGTAATCGTACCCAGCTAGTGTTTTCTTAATGTCCTGGGGAGCCTGATCATTGTAAATTACCTGTGACATCTCATTAATCCTCTTTTTCCTCACAAACGCATAATTAATGGTAACATTGACAATAATACACAAATTAGCTAAGTGACGCTTTATGGTGTTGGTTTTGATTAACGTCAGGAACCCAAAAATGACATTAATGTAATGCAGATCCCAAAAGGCAACCTGCACTTTGACCTCAGACATACATTTTGTTTGCACCATCACAAAGATTAATCCTTCCCTGGATGAAGACAAGACAAAACTCTGGCCACTGGCACTGCGTGCTGGGCTGTCGCTGAAAAACAAACTGCCTCAATTGCATTTGTTTAAGAAGGAAATCTTAATGCATAGAAAACAACGGCTTAGTGTCATTTCCTATTGTCTTGTTAGGACAAAGATAAATGAGCTACTGTCATGATTTAGATCAACTGCTATTCTGCTAACTTCTATTATTTGCTTATTTATGGACTAGTGTTTAATTAAAAGCATATCTAGATATAGAATTGCTCAATAAATTAAAAATGCTTTTTCACTTAATATGTGCTTATTTAGGGGATCAACTTGTGTTTAAACTCTTTACATGGTGTGACAGACACAATACTGATATTATAGGTACAAACAGGTAGTGGAAGACTACTAAAATGAATCATTATCTTTATCCTGACTTGAACTAACAGGATCAAAGGTACCATTTATCCCACTAAGTTGAAAAAAAAAAAAAAAAGACCAAGTCTTTTAAAAATATATATATTTATTGTTTCAGAAGATCTATTTATACGTATAAGTGAAGGTATGTGGCACAAAAGAGTTAGAAGACCCATTTCCCAATTTAAAAGCACTGTTTGCAACTACCTCACCACCTTAGAAACTAAGGTTAATTATGATTATATATGCAAATACTCCTTTCAATTATTTCATAAATTTTACATTACAGAATGTGCAAAACCACAAAAAAGGTTGCTACTATTATGACAGGCATAACAATCTAGATTTTCTCTAAAACAGCATAGTCTCTCATCACTTTTCTCTCATTATACATTTCATTGAAAAACTTTATCTGTAAAAAGCAATGACTGATTTAGTGAGAGTTAAAATTTTTACATGCATCAGATTTTGTAAGTAAAAAAAGCCATAACCAGACTTCCCTGAAAACTGTGGAACACTTTATATTTCCCATTGCAATAAAATACAAGTTTGTCTTCAATTAATGTGATATTTTTTTTAATATCTACAGTTTTGGTTTTAATATCTCCAGTACTGGTTCATTAATATGGGCAGATGAATAGGTGTAGGTTTGTCTTGAACATTACAGGAAGGAGGAAGTAAAAATTACACAATAATCTAAAACACAAAAAATATTTTAATACCAACAATATAAAGAGAAAATTATAGTTCAAAACAGAATAATAAAAGTTGTACTGGGTAGAGAAAACTTTTCAAACACCTTTAATTTTATGATTATAATAATAAATATATAATAAAATTAACATAGATTTTCAGGCTTTTAGCTTTCAAATGCCTTATCAGCTGATCTTAACTGCTGTACTTAAAACTGTAAGGGATATTTGAGATAACTTGTGTAGCTTGCCAGCATAATTTTTGAGTTTCATTTCTCATTAGTATAAATTTTAAAGTTTTGGTTTTTGGTCTTTTTTTGCAAAATATACTAAACTTTCTTTAACTCACAAATACATTTGAAAGCACTGTGGAATTTAAGGGGCAAAAGGGAATCCCATAGAGGCCATATATTTACTCTAACTAACCAAGACATAAATCCAGATTACTGCAATAAATTATTTCTATTATTTGAACAGAGTAAGTACAGTATCACATTTGAAAGAGATTTGAGTTTAATTCATATCTTAAAATTGACAAAGATAGACAATCTCAGCAACACCAACTGAAATGTACTGATGAATATGGGATATACAAGCTAGACCCAGGAGCAGAGACAAATCTGTTCTTTATATCATCATTGTGGCATAAGGTCATTCCAAATGTAATTGTACTTCTTGGTAAAACATAAAAAATTGTCTGGTTGGAGCTGCAAATTTTAAATGGCTTTGTCTGAGCTGTAATTCTTTATCAGCTAGTATGAAGCTAGTAATACTCTGTTTCACATGCAATTTCCTGGCAGACTACAGTAACCATTTGCCACTTTTACTTTGCTGACTTAATATTCAGACAGATACAACAAAAACCTCCTAAAGATACATCTGGAAAGAAACCAGCCCACTTTTAACCCTTCCAAGTTAG
Source organism: Pyrgilauda ruficollis (assembly GCF_017590135.1). Lineage (NCBI taxonomy): Eukaryota > Metazoa > Chordata > Aves > Passeriformes > Passeridae > Pyrgilauda > Pyrgilauda ruficollis. The sequence goes on from NW_024512543.1 coordinate 703,454, forward strand.
CTCAATTTCCTCTCCACCATAGATATGATTAATATTAACCTATTAGCCTGTATCATTTTATTCTTTCAATTCCATGCCAGCCTTGTAGAAAGCAATCTGTCAAGAGATACATTTAAATAAATAATTTGTTTCAACGTTTAAGTGCTGCATATTGACTTATAATACTTAAAAATGGCTACAGCAAACTAACTTTTAAAAGCCTATAGAAGTTTGTGCATATGTGTACATGTGAAATGAAGTCAGCGTGTAAGGAAACAATTTTCTCACAATTCACCTTACACTAGTACTTTAGCAGTTTCAAAAAAACTTATTTGAGAACATAGTCTTATCAGAGTTGTCTGTCTATCTAAAATTTCTGTTTGTTGATCATACCTTGAAATTCAAGACCTACTTGAATTCTATGGCTTAGTGATATCTATGGTTAAGGCATTTCCTTATTCCACAGTTTTACAGTAACCTGATGAATAGGACAGGTCCAGAAGGCACTGTCAGTTTAGGCTTCCTTTATAGTTTAACATCATCAAAATATTTCCATAACTATGAAAGAACAGTTAAAATGGTTAAATATGGGTTTAGTTTTATCTCCTCAGTATTCTGCAGTTCATATAAATATGAACTGTTCATTAAAAATATATGCAAAAGCTATGTTGTGTTAAACACACATACAGAGACACTTTGCCTCAGCTGGATTAAACATATATGTCTATAACTCTATTTCATCATAGAACACAACAGTGTATTTTCAGAAAAGATACTCAGAATTTTGTCAGCCCTTTTATATATACAGCTAATTCACAGGAAAATGGTTTTCAGAAAACACAGAATTCTACATTTCAAGAACTTAATACTTATTTCACCACCATAAATGTTTCTTGCAGTGATGGCAGAAAATTTTAGACATGTCAGCACTTACCTGTTGCTCTCTGAAATACTGCACAGTGACAGCATGCTTAATTACTTAACCTAGCTCTTAATTGAGAAATTATTTATATAAACATTCTTTACACTTTCATCTGCAGGTGTTTCAATTTGTTTTCTAAATACTAATAAAATATTAACATAAAATCCAAACAACATGATGCACATATATATGGATTTAGGCCGTTTTCCTCCATTTTTCTGGGAGAGAGGTAACAACCCTATTGAGACTGTACTTTATGAAGGATTTTAATGAGATTTCTGACCATATATTTTTACCAAGAATGTCAAATAAGCTTCAAAAGCAAAAGTAAACTGTAATGCAAGTGACACATACTAAAAATAACCCTATAAATCTGTTCATTCTGTTTAGATAGTCTCCTAAGTAGTAAAATGCAAGACTGTTTAGCTTTATTAGATGTTATGGAGAAAACTAATTTTGGGGAAGAAGGCCACCAATAGTCTTACTCTGTTCTAGTGCAATACAGTAGAGACAGCTATTTTTAATCTTCTGTAGTATCTCAGAAATAATTAGGCAAAACCTTTTTCAGTGGATTTTTTTAGAGCCATAAACATGCAAACTCCAAATAATATGGATAAAGATAATTTTATCTTTTAAACTAAGGTTGTGAACAAGCTATGTTTTGCTAAAACAAAGCTACACATCTTGAAGAAAAATTTACAATCCGTTTTAGCCTGTCAAAGCAGTTTCAGTGTTTCCTACAAACAGCAGCTATATCTCAACATAAATCTGCTTACTGAAGGATTTTTGTAAAAAATGAACACAAAAATTTGTGAAAACAGAGGCTGTAAAAGTTTTGCACTTCAATTTCAGAAAATACTGTTCGGGAAAAAAGAAATCAAAGAGTGAATTTGGAAAGCTGAACCACATCATATGAAAAACTACAAATAAAGGGGAACATCTTTTAAACCTTCTTGTATAATCTGAAAGCTTTAAAATCTCTTTTTTTCTACATCTGAAAAATGATACTAAGCAGAATGTTAACATTGGTTGCATTTTTTGTGTTTGTGCCCAAAGCGACAGCACTCCAGGGCTTTGTTTTGGGATATCTTAATTAAACCTAAGGATGGATAAACAGATCTACACAGAATTGCACTATGACTAGTGAAGACAGACAAGGCTCAAAAACTAGCACCAATCCTTCTAGTCTATTCCAGAGTATAAATTGTAAAAATTGTCATAGCACATTCCTTCTTATTTTTAAACCAAGGCATACAGCATACAATGAACCATTTTAAGAAAATATGATGGCTGAAGGGTTTCTGCCTTTGCTCCAGTTCAAGATAAAAGTGTAAAACAGCAATTTTAGTGTGGCAGTTATTACAACCATAATACTCGAGTAGACAGTGCCAAGAAGTCATTAATGCAATATATATCTCTTTGATTCCTAAAATGCCGAGTTAATGGGCCAAATTTCACAATACCTTGTACATGCAGTGCTGTCATTTTTTATAGCTATCAACTAAAAATAGTATGGCAGATATTAAACAGGCATTTCTTATACTGACCTCTATTTTGCTAATCTTATAGAAAGCTAAAAAAACCTGAAAATCCAACAGCTTAAAGAGATTCTCATTCTTTTAATTTTGAATGTATGTACAATGTATGTATTTCTATGCATGTGCACGCATCTACAATTTTTGAAAATATCAAAGTAGGTTTTTTCACCTTCATTCAAAATGTTATATTAAATGAATCATCAATTAATTTGTTCAGATTTTCCAAGTCTGGGGAAGATCTTAATTCCTACGTTAAATATGACTTATCTGTAAAAAACTACATATAACCATCTGTATCATCCAGGCTTTTTCTACATATATATACATCTATAAATTCAGATAAAGAAACATCCGTATATTTAGTGTTAAATGAAATCTGTTTTAAGCATGGGAGAACTAATCACTGAAGCTCATAACAGCAGGGACCGTAGTAGTTAGCTTCTGGTTGCATCCAAAATAAAAATAAAAAAAACCAAACAACAACCCAAAAAAACCAAGCATACTCAAATTAAATATTAGGTTAAATTGGGAAAATGTAAGTGACTCTTACTGTGCAAGAAAATGTACACAAATACACCCAAAAGAAAGAACAGGCAACTATGCATTTAAGAAAAAGAAACCTATCAAATGTGTACATCTATACAGAACACATGGAAAACTTAAGAAGTTCATTTTCAATAGCTATCAGCTGAGATAGCTACTAATGTGGTACTTCTCTGTAATATATTAATATTTTATGTAAAATTGACACTGTGGTGTATATTAAATTCACTAACTACTTAATGGAAATGCAGCATGAGTTTAAAGGGAAGAAAATAAAAAGAATAGCTAAAGTGCGTGATCATGCTAAGACTACTGACAATAATTCTCTAACCTCTCACAAATTACATTTTAGCTACTGTAGGGTATGTATAGGCTCGTCACAACTAATAACATTTTTCTTTCATCAGGTTTGTGTTAACATTCTGCAAATCTGAAATGTTTACTGTAACAAAGTAATGCATTATATAGATAGCATATGGTTGCTGGCTTTGTTTATATAATTTTTAAATATCTGAAAGGACCGGTTGGGCTAGAGAGCAATGTTATTGCTTCCACAGTCAGTTGATGGGTTGTTTAATAGTATTTTAAATGTTTGTTAATGATAGTCTCAAGGAAACAGAAAAGCACAGAAGCAATACCACAATAGTTACAAAGATTAAAATGCCACTAGGGGACAGTAGAAAGTCACAAAATGAGGTTCTGCTGAAGAAACCAGAACAAAAGGCCTTTCTTTGTCAAAAAAGAAATCACAAATATGCATTTCTAAATAAAAATAATTTCACACGTAAAGGTTTTAAAATTCTGCATTAAATAGCAATGCAGAAACTGGGATATACTTGCATGAGTCTATTTTTAGGTCTTTTATATTTATATCCAGGTATTTTAAAATATACAGCATTTTCCCTTTAACAAGAATAAATTCATGTGTGAAAGAATTTATTTGCAGCACTTTTACAGAACCGTGATGTTCTTAAACTCCAAAAGGTATTCACCATTACACATTAATGAAAACATACAAACTGGCCTTTGTAATACTGGCAGTTTACCTGGCAAAAAAAATTACTAGATAATGTATGATATTGTGAGATTTATGAAGCAGTAGAAATAAATGTCTAGAATTTGAGGACTTTAGAAAATGGTTAGGAAAAATATGCTCTGTTATGGCCTATGTATGGGCACATGCCCTTCACTCAAGAGCAAAGCAGTGCTCTTCAAAAGCTCATAATAGATTCCAGTCTTCATATGCCGAATCCATGCAAAATAAAGCAAAATACAGCATTACCTTTCCAGGGGAAAAAAAAGGTATCAAGATAGAAATTATACATTATTTTTCTTCATTTAGATCAGACATGGACTCCAAATAATATCTCACAGATTAGAAAGTTTCGTTCAAATAATTGTAAACTTTCACAGCTTGTGTAAAAACATTCAGAGGTAATAACACCAGAGAAATCTGCTGGGCTTATGGGTCCTTCAGATCCCATGAGTATAGGAAGTAAATGTCTATTTCAGAAATACTTAAAAATCTTTCATTTCCAAAGTAATGCATTTCAACCTAGAAATCATCTAGGTTTTGGGAGCATCTAATCCTCAGCCATGCATTTTACAATACATAGGAGATTATACACTATGGAAAATATTCTGAATAATTTTTTGTTTTCCTTGATTGCAAAAACACACAAAGAGATTGCAATTGCTGAAAGATTTTCCCATTCCAGAGTGCTAAAACACAGATTTAAAAGAGCAATGCAATTGTCTCCTCACAGCTTTATAACTGTAGCCATCTGATAGCAGCATCATGAGCTTGAGCACATAACAAACCTTAGACAATAATATAATCAAGCATTTGTTTGAAAATAGTAAATCTAAGAAGTGTGGTTCTATAATAAGGGATGAGACTGTTTTCAAATGGAGAACTTAACTAACATATCTTTATGTGTGAGCAAGAAGGAGTGAGGAAGTCTAATGAAGCAATGTATGTAGAACAAACACATAGGACAGGCAGACAAACACCCTGTGCTTTAAGAGACAACTCTTGTACTGCAACACCGAAAGGAGTGTGTGAGAGAGAGATAGAGAGAGAGGGAGAAAGAGAGGGAGTTCGAGACTGGTGTGGGGGTTGCAGAAAAGGAGAAGATGAAAGGGAGAGCATTGGGTAGGAGAGAAAGGAGGGGAGGAGACAGGGACGGCAAAAGGCAGAGAGGAAGTGAGGAGAGAAAGAAAAAAGAGAATCATCTAAACTAACTCTAAATGTCAAAGAATTTGTATCAGACACCACAAACACAGAAAAGACAAAAACTTTAATACACACTAAAATTCATAGGTCAACAGAATAGACAAGGGAGAGTCCAGAACTACTAGCCCATTTCTCAGGCAGCACTGTCAAAAAAAAAATTTAATTGGTGTAGCACTTCAATACCTGGTTTAATGAAGCAACCCTCAAGGTAAATACAGTTACCACATGAATGAAAAGCACAATACTGCTTTAATCTGTGATATTTTTGTAATGTTTATTGTGAGATGGGATGTTTTGCTTTTGAAAAAAGGTTTCAAAGTATCTGAGTGATAGATGATTTAAAATTAGGTAGGGACGTATTCACTTATATGAATTCAATAGGAGTCATTATTATGTCCTTGGAAACTTAGCTAAGATGTCTACTCTCAGGAAAAAAATGTATTTAGAGGACAAAAGGACTTCGAGAAAATTACCCAGGCAAAACACTTCCGCTAACAGTGTACTTCTTCAAGCACTTCCTCAAACTCTCTGTACTGTTGTATAACACAACAAAAATACTCTTTAGTGATTTGCTGAACAGCACAGACTTATGATGCAATCTCAAACTGTAATTAAACACAATTTTTACCAAATTAAAACCCAAATCCTAAAAGGTGAAATGTGCCCAAAAGTCACTGATGGCACTTAAATTAGTCACTAAGTATATAAGCCACAATAAATAGAATAAAGTCTGAAACTACAAGTCACTCAAAAGCAAATTACTCTGAAGTTTTTATAGTTTTATGTTGAAGGTCTCAATATTTTAGGGACACTAAAGAAGTGACACCTTATCAGTACAAATGTTCAAAATACTAGCAACCCTGTAAAAGCAATTCATATGCAGGGAAAGAACGAAATCGTTAATTCAGGGTTAATAAACATTTTTATACTCATTAAAAAAAAAAAAAAGATTCAGAGATCTTTCAGAAGGCTGATGCTTGGATCCTTCTCTAATACTATCTTTGTGCCTTACTGCATTTTCAGCATTTTTTCACTATATTAGACTTCACATCTTTAAGCAGAGAATGATTTGTACTCACTTTTCCCTTAGCTTCCCCCAGCCACTTTTTAAAATGCTTTACTATTTCTTCCAATTGCCTCTCAAGCAAGACCACTCTGCTGCAATACTTCCTTTCTGCTACTCTCAAAACTCATCCTCCCACTGCTGTGTCCCTTCCCTACCTTTCTACTTCAAGATTCACAGTGAATTGCTGTTTTAACTTCCAATGGCTTATGTCTCTCTGATGTAAATTCTTTCCTTGCTCTTCATCTCTTTAGTTCTTTCATAATCTCAGAAGGTCACAAAATAATGTAACAACTTGTGATTTGGTATCACCCTGTAGGTCAAAGTTATGTTTTCCTACATCAGGATACACATTTGTAACAATTAAGAATCTTGTGCTTTGATACGTTTAGTTGTAATTCTCTCAGAAGGAATATTCCTTTACACATTCATTTAACTGTAGGCTGTAGTTGCTTTTAGCTGAGCTCTGAAATTTCAATTTGGTTTGTAAAAAATAATGGTCTATTCCTGTAAGAGGCACATTAAATGAGATGCTGTTGCCTGTCTTTGTATACAAAAAAAAGAATTTTCACATAATTAAAAAATTGTTTACAAAAATACTTTGAAAATTGTGGCAATATCAGATTTTATATAGAAATTAATATTCAGTGTCCTATAACAAATTAAGAAAACTAGAATACCTTTTCTTTTTAAAAAAAATCTTTGTTAGCATTTTATTTCAGGCAAATCCATTTTTGAGATAATAACTTGTTTCTCCATGCTAAATACAAAAAGCAGTCTGGAAAAAAAATAGTGCAAACATGCTAAAACTTAAATCTACTGATCTCCCATTTAATTCTTGGTACACGGAAAACAGTGGATAGTTCTGATACACCACCTGATTGATATTTCCAGGGTGTGAAAACCTCCACCGTGAGATTAGGCTGATATTGCATATTCAAACACATACAATGATATATTTGTCATTGCTATTGACCTTTATCTCTCCAGTTTCCTGACAACCTTCTACAGTTATTGACATTACAAATACCAGCGACAACGTGCAGGGCAAAGTATAACCTTTCATTTACCTTCATGTCCCTCAAATGACTCACGTAGCTAGTTTCAACAAAAGCCGCAAACAATGATACTGTTGATTTTTTTTTTCTTAACTTGCTAAAATGTTTTCCATTTTCCTCTTGTTCTCTGAAAATCATGCCAATAACTCACTACAAAGGAAACGATTTCAAATGAATACAGGTAATTAGAAGTGTCAAGAAATCAGCAGAGTAGGGTGTCTGCCATCATTTCTGTGGAAAGAGTGCCAGATTCCCTTTCAAAAAGGTCTTTGTCATTTTTTAATAGAAGGTAATTAATGTAGACTACAGTAAAGTGTACAGGATCCCAGTCACTTGTCTTTCTTTCCTTAGAAATGGGACCATAAAGATGTTTTGATTTCTAGAAACAATCTTCTGAGGTTATTTAAAAATGACTTTTAATTATAAGCATAGTCTTTTTGGTACTGTCGTTATTTTAATGGCAAGAAGAGGCAGAATTTGGAAAGGGCACATTTATAAGGGTGAAAAGAAAAGAAGTCTTCCTTTAAAAATTCCAGGGCTAAGTAGTTTGTTTAGAAAGTGACAGGATGATTTCACATAACAGATATTATCCACTGAGAAGAACACTAAAACCAGACCCGAACATGGAAATCTATCCACTTGCAGCTCAACATTCAACCATCCAAGTACAGAACGACGAAACATCAACGCTTTTGTAATGAAAATTACAGATATTTAGCTTGCTGCATCTTATATACCAGTGGTAACAAAACCAATTGTTTTGCCATTTTGATAACCATACCTCTGACAGACCAATGCAAATCATCTAAAAGCTGTACAAAATTTAAGATTTCAAACAAAATTGTGCACTTTATGAAAAACTATTTATTCTGAAATCTGAAAAAAAATCAGAGAATCATGGAATATACTGAGTTGTAAGGGACAAGAATCATAAAGTCCAGCTCCTGGACCTGAGGAAGACACCTCAAGAGTCAGATCATGTGCCTGAAAGCATTGTCCAAATGCTTCTTGAACTCTGACAGGTTGGTGCTGCAATCACTTCCCCGGGGAGCCTGCTCCAGTACCTGACCACTCCTGGGTGAAGAATCTTTTCCTAATATCCAGCCTAAACTTCCCATAACACAACTTCATGCTGTTCTCTTGGGTCCTGGCACCACAGAGAAGAGATCAGAGTCTCCTCCCCCTCTTCCCCTCATGAGGAAGTTTTAACGGCAGCGAGGTCTGCCCTCAGCCTGCTCTCCTCCAGGCTGAACACTCAAAGTGACCTCAGCTGCTCCTTGTATGGCTTCCTCTCAAGGCCCTTTAGCATCTTCTCAGCCTTTCTTTGGATGCTTTCTAACAGCTTGATATCCTTCTTATACAGTGGCATCCAAAACTGTACATGGGACTTGGGGTGACTCTGCACTAGTGCAGAGCAGAGCAGGACAATCACACCCTTTGATCTGCTGGCAATGCTGTGTCTGCTGCACCCCAGGACACAGCTGACTCCTGGGTGTCAGGACACAATGTTTATTAAAAAATGTGTACAGAAAAACAGAAAGTCAAATCATTATACTGCACTGATCAGCAACTTTCCTTCACAAGGAGTTAAAGCCTTGTGACAAAACAACTGACCTTAAAAAAAGTATCTAACAATGCATCTAATCAATTGCATAATCCTGATATGCTACTAATATGAACAGATATCTGTTCTTTGCTGTCACAAAATTATCCAGAACTTTTCCAATTCCAGTATTTTCCTTATTTCCCTTCACGTTTCCTACGATATATTTGCCATTCCTGATCTTTGATAACACAGAGAAATAACCATTGAATTAAGAGAGTAAAGTATTTCCTCCCTTTTGTTTTATTAAGATGAACATCTAGAGGGCCGCAAATTTATATTTGTATTGATACAATGAGGTATATCAATACAGGAATTTTATTTCAGACAAAAGACCATGTGTGCAGAATATGATTAACCATTTTGAAATACAGACATCAAAACTTTTTTGATAATGAAAAAAGGTCTTAAGAATCTGGGAGACTGGTAACAAAGCACAGTATATGTAAGAAGGAATATCACAAATTTTAACTTTGCATTTCCATCTGTATGTTCAGTAATAGAAAAAATTTATAATAACATTTACTAACACTATTTATTTGTGTTACAATGAGGTCATCCATTTGGATTTTAAGGCAAATAGACATCTAAAAGGAAGACGCTGACAACCTTCTGATTTATGTAAATCAAGCCTAACACATTTCATAGTCTGCATGTCACTGCCAACAGGAATTAAAAAGTAGTAACAAACATAAACAGCTCTCTGCTTTGTGGTTCAGAAAATAGTTGATAGATCTTAGGGCAGAAATTTCCAGTCTCCAGTTCACATCTTTTCTTCAAGTAATATTTCCTACTGCACATGTAGTTTCTCAACTTTAGGTGCTCTCTCATTGGGAATTGCTTGTGCTGTAACCTAAAATCAGTGGAAAGACATTCTCAAATTCCAATGGGCATGATACTATTTTCCACAGCAATAAAATTCAGAAGAGTTGCTACAAGAAATCATAAAGGTTCATTGCCCACTCTACAGCTCTGAAGAATGAGAGTTGGAGAACCACTGTTCTTCGCCAGGCTTAATCTGTGTTTCTAACTCCCTCGAGCAAGACTGGCAAAGGTTGGAAAGAGCAGACCCGTAAATGTATTTTAATGTTAAGAAGGAGTTCAACCTTTCTTTGATCTTGGGACTAATCTGGCAAAGCCACAAGAGTACTATTTAAGATCAATCCCTTGCAAAGAACTGTACTTGAGTATTATATTTGCCATATAAAAGTATACTATTAAAAAGGCTGATAGAAGTTGAGGCAAAACAGTTGAAGCCTGTAAATAACAAAAGAGTTTTGTCCTAAGAAGATATGAAATTATGTAGAATAACCAAACAATACTTCTGACAATTTAAAATTTTTGTTCTCTTATTTTCTTCTCAAAATAGGTAAAAAAGTTAGCTGGAACATGGCATGACTCAATAATGTGGCAAAATTATCTTAGAAAATATAGTAAAAAGCAACTATCCATATATCACATAAATCTATGGATACCACAAAATTTCTTAAAAGTATCAAAGTGAGCAGACAGCCTAGCAAGTTCTCTCTTACAGTCATAGCTTTGCAATCAGCCAGTGGCATAAAGTAATCTTAAACAGCATAGCCATCACAGGAATTAATGAAAATCAATCATTATTGGTCTGGTGTATAAATTTAGAACACTCCTCTAACACCTATAAAAACAAGTTTGGGTGACTATTCTGCAATATCCTAAATGTGTGATCTAAAACTAAGCAATTCTTTATCCTGAGCAATTGTTGCAAGCTCTCTGTGCTTGAGCTATCCCACTGTGTGTAAGACAGCAGATCTCTGAATGTAATGCATTAATAACAGCATTAAAACATTTCAAAATTGGACATAGCTGGACATGATAGCTGGACACATCTATTTCAGGGAATGGGAATCATCACTGGCTATATAACAGGTATCAATGGTACCTAGACAAATTCAGAGCTGGTTTCCTGACGCATCAGGTGAATATCTCACTATGGAACTCTATAGTCTGTCTGCTGGACTAATTAGAAGTCAAATAGCTCACAGAGGAGCAAGAAAAGCTACTCCCATTCATGGCACTAGCTACGAAGTTGAGCTTCCCACCTTTGGGAAATGGCTGACACTGATTAAATACTCATATTTAAATGGACAGCAGGAAAACACAAAACCCTGGTCAACAGGCATCTGAATATTTAAAGGCCTCTGTTATTTTGCTAGAAAATTCTGCCCCAGGCTTAAAAAAACCAATCTGTCATAAATTCCATTACAGTGGATATGTTTGAGAAAAAGTTTCTGGTGAATTCCATTTCTGTTCCAGTAGGTTGTTTTGGTTTACAAAAACACATTTAGTCCAAGAAAAAAAAAAAAAGAAAAGAACACAACAATAACCACAACAGTAAGAACCAGCTCCATTCCTATTTTCTACTTATCTCTGTATATAATGAAAACAGTAACTAGAGCTGGGCTAGAATTTATACACGCACAAGAGGCTCTGCACCCACCGACATTCTCTCATATTCTTGTCCATTCTTTACTTAGAGCAGAGAATACAAAAATACTGTTATTTGAATTGGGAACTTTAACATAAGAAAACAATTTTATTTTGAAAATAAGTATGTGATACAAGTCAAATATTTTTAATTATGGCAAAGTGTATAAATTTATGCTATTTTTTAGCTTGCTAAGCTAAGTATTTCAAAGAAAACATAAATATTATATGGAATATGTACAACAAAGTTATGTAATCAATTATGTGGAATAGTATACTAGGATTTCTACTTCCAGTAGGTTCTTTTTCACTCTTAATAGATAGCTTTAATTACTAGCAAAGATACCAGTGGTTGTCTTTTAGCCACCTACTAGCACAGAGAAATAAACTGGACAGAGCTTGAATTGTGTTAAGCATGCAACTCTTGTTTCCAGTTATATTATGCACTTGATAAACAGAAAGGAAAAGCCCTGTATTTTATGATAAAAAATAAACACAGTGAACATTTAGCTATGATGATTTCTCTGAGAAACTAAAGAGCCTCATTCATGCGCAAAAAATCAGTGAGTTTTGCAACGATAACTTTTCTTCTTTCACAAAAAAGATCTTTTTCATGAAATCTATATCAATATTTTATAACTCAAGCATATTTAAACAACATCAATATTTAGAACCTGCATGATACAAAAAGAGTAGCTGGTCACAAGGATGTGAGTGTCTTTCTTCACACTGTTTATACTCATGCATCTCAGTGGGTGAGTTGTTGAAAAATCACAAATAAATTAAATAGGAAGTTGTTTTAAATCGGGATTGGGTGTTCCCTCAAAACTTTTCATAATTCTGTACTTGCTACAGAAGTACAGATTTCACTGTAGCAGAGCTCAGCATAGTAGTAAATAGTTTCCCCTTGCAAGTGTGCACATGTAGACGTCTCAATACTATGCTGGTGGAACAAACATTGCAATACTAATGGCAAGAAGGCAATATAGCTTAGTAGTGGTTATCCTATTTGCCCTTTGTGCAAGATGCTGGAGCATTTGGAATATCAATATAGTTGAAAAACACCCTCCAACCTACTGCATGTCCATTTTTATCAAGCTAATTATTTTGAAGACAAGAGAAGGAAATAATCCTTGAAGTAGCCAACAAGTTCTATAGATTCACCTGATTTAAGCCAATGCGGAATGATTCCAACATTTTTACTTATTCAGTGAGGACATCTCTTTTTGAAATTTACAGTAAGTTACGTGTGTACTCTCTCCTTTAATAACAAGGAACAACATGCAATAACAAGATAATTATCAATATCTACTATGTAATAATAAGATTAACAGCTAAGAAAAGAATAAAATCTAAATGGAAGTTTAAACAATAATAAAGAACATCTAAAACATAAGTTAATGTCTTAAAATTAATTTTGAAAATGAGTTAATGAAACTGTGTTAGCAATTTCAGTTGCTGAGGCACCAAACTAATCCAATATGAATACAAAACTATGTCAAAAGCATCTTCCCACTCACATCATCAGCAAAACTGGTCCCTGCTACAATATTCTAAACAATATCAATCATTACCTTGTTAATTCCAGAAAATGCAGGCACAAATTATTCATTTTTCATTGTCATTGATATTGTATTTATTTCAAATTTAATAACTAATTTTGCAACTACTCAACATATCAGTTGCTATATTTCCTCAAGCAACTGATATGTAAATTCCTGGAAGGAGATACAAAATCTTTAACTAGGTAAGACTAGAGATATGAACACTGAATTTAGAATTAGTAGCAGAACAAGATTTAGAATAGTACCAGAATATCTGAATCAGTGTGGCATCTAGGAAGATCTTACCAGTAGTCTCTGCCTCTTCATGAGTAATAAGGAATTATCTCTCCCATTTACCTCAAACTGTGAAAGAATTAATCACATGATTAAGGAAGATCTGAATTGCCTTTTACATGTACATTCTCAGGATCTTTAAGCAGGAAATTGGAAAGTTTTACTTCTTTCAGGTTTGCATTTTTGCTTTTATGAACTGGAATATAAAAAATATTTTGGCGGTTAAAAACAGAATTCAAGCCCATCCACTTTCACATACAATTTTAACGTACCTAGAAACACTCAAAATTAAACCAAAATTCTCAATGGCATTCCACTTTGATTATATTTTCCTCAGGATCTATGCTCACAGTTTTGCTCAGAATAAAAAAGGGTCAGGCTTCTTTTCATCTGCATAACTAAAATACAGTGATACAGTCCAAAGCAATAGAATTAACAAAATAAAAAATTAGTATTGTTAAGAAACAGTTAAGTGAACTCATGTTTTAGCTCTATTTTGGCCTTACACCTAAATACTAAGCTTATGCTAAATGCTAAACTTATCCATGTCCCAATACAGCTTTGTTGATTGTAAATAGAGAGGCCAGATATATGTGTCTCTTCTCCCACATCCTCTTTTGACACTCAAAAAAAAAGTCTGTTTAATGGAACAACAGACACTAAATACACGAAGAACAACAAAAGGGCCATGAAGAAAGAAGGAAGGAGTGTAAGATTTTCATTATGAACAAACACAACAGAAAAAAGTCTTGGGAAATCCCATTATTCTTTTAGAAGTCTACAGCTCATAGCAATCTAGTCTAATGGATTAGAAGGATGAACTTCCCCAAACTTCATGTAAAAATAAATGTGGTAATAATATGAAGAATAGAAAAAGGAAACTGCCTCCTACAGAATTCATTACTCCAGGTAAGCAGACCCTTGTGCTTTAACATTTGTGCAGCAAAGCCCATAAACATTTTTGTCTACATTCTTTCATAATTGTCAAATAAGAAATTCTGGATCACATAACTTTTTTCCCACTTAAAATCTATGTAACATTGATATTTTTTGCATTAACATAATTGCTATGCAGTGTAGCAAATGTGACTCATTTTAATGCTATATCGATATGTCTGACCTCATAATAAATATTACGGTCCTGATCTTTAACTGTTGAACAGCAATTCTTGGGTCAATGGCATATTAATTGGAGTCAACTACTTTCATGAATTGTTAATTAATTACTTTTGCTATTTTGCACATTATACTAGTTATCAAATAAAAAAAATATAACTTTTCTTCCACAAGACAGAAGAATAACATGTAACTGCTGAGCCAAAATAGAGATAATCCATGTTGTTTCAGTTGCATAGATGCTAGTAGGAGCCTTCTTAAATATTATTATTAAGATGCTTTAGGTAACAAGCAATACTAAGAATGTTTTGTAGTATAGTGGAACAGCTATAGAGTTGACACACAAGTAAGCAAGTTGAGTTCAAGCTCTTTTATTTCAGGACTTTTCATGTGAGCAGAGCTGCCTCCAGTAGCTAGTTCAAGGGGCAGACCTACAAAACTTCTATTACTTAAAGATAAAATTGTATTTACAAGTATGCAGGCTAAACTGTTGTAGCACTTGTGGACACTGAAGATTACTTGATAATCTATGTATCATACAAACAAAAACAAAAAAATGCAGACTGTGCTCCCATATAAAAGGACAACACTGTCTACTTGCCCTGCAACCTCTCTAAAACAGTGTAATTTGATGAGAAGTGTGATTATGTTAGTCTAAATTCTACAGATTGAAGACTCAGAACAAATCTAATTGTACTCTAAAAATGAAGAGGTTACTGAGAAAAACTACTTGAAACACTCTCAACTTCTTAAGGAAACACTATCGAGAATGTGTTAAAGTTAACTCTTAGGAAGTCAGGAAGAAGCAAAATTCAAGTTAGTCAAGTAACATTAAATATGAAGTGGTATATTTCATAGAATCAGAAAATCAGAGGATTATAGAATCACATAGTCAGAAAAGACAAATAAGATTATCACATACAACCATTATTCCAGCCAAGTCCACCACTAAACCATGTCCCTAAGTATCATGTCTACATGTCTTAAATACCTTCAGGGATGGTGACTCAACTCGGACAACCTGTTCCAATGCTTGATAATCCTTTCAGCAAAAGAATTGTTACTAATACCCAATCTAAATGTCTCTGGCAAACCTGAAGCTTTTTTCTCTGGTCCTGACACTTACTACCTGGTAGCAGAGACTAATGCCCACCTCACTACACTCCCCTTTCGGGTAGTTGTAGAGAGCAATTAAGGCTCCCCCTTCAGCCTTCTTTTCCACACAGGATTTGAGATGTTGCCTCACCAATGCAGAGTACAGGGGGACAATCACTGCTCTGGTCCTGCTGGCCACACTATTGCACATACGGACCAGGATGTCATTGGGCTACCTGGGCGCACGCTGGACCGTGTCCACCTGGCTATTGACCAGCACCCCCAGGTTCTTCTCTATCAGGCAGCTCTCCAGGTAAGCAGACCATTGTGCTTTAACATCTGTGCAGCTAAGTCCATAAATAATTTTCTCCACATACTTTTATAATTGTTAAATAAGCAATTCTGGACCACTCTTCCCCCAGCCTGTAGCACCGCCTGAGGTTGCTGTGATCCAAGGGCAGGACCTGGCACTGGGCCTTGTTACATCTCACATGATTGGCCTCACCCCACCTATCCAGCATGTCCAGATCCCTCTGGAGAGCCTTCCTATCCTTCAGCTGATCAACACTACTGCCCAGCTTGGTGTCACCTGCAAACTCACTGAGGGTGCGCTTAATCACCTTCTCCAGATTGTTAATAAGGATATTAAACAGAACTGGCTCCAATACTGAGCCCTTGGGAACACCACTTGTGACTGCCTACCAGCTGGATTTGATTCCATTCAGCACCACTCTCTGGGCTTGGCCATCCAGCCAGTTTCTATTTACTATATTCTATTGTCCTTAAATACTTTCTTTCCCTTTATTAAAATCCACATTCTATAGCTTAAGCATTTTATACTTTCCCAAAATGCTTATCAACAAGCATATTGTTTTTAATGCCATCATAACCTTTTGTATCGATACATGGTTAATTTTTTTTTCATCAAAGGTAGAATAATTCACATGTTTAATTCCAATTCAGTTACTTTTGCACTGTTTATTCACAGTTGAGGACACGAGACCATTTGCAACAAATCAGCTTCACATTTAGGTGGCCTAACTGAATGCCTGGAAATTTTCATTTTCAGTATTTGTTGCTATATTTATCATACAAAGTTTGGTGTAACAGCTGTGATATTTTCACATTTCACATATTAAAAGTATGATTACAATTGTTTTGTATGCAATGATAAAAACATAAACATTTAGCATCATCAAGCCATTTAAGAGGATGCAAGGTTGCCCACGAAATTGGTGTTTTGAATTCCTTAGTTGTGCTATTTAACAATGCAATTTTAAAAAGGATTAAAAAGTCTGATTAAATATATGATTTTTAAAATATAAGAAATATAGCTCATAGGACTTGCCCAACAGGTCCAACAGGACTTGCTAAACAGCCTCTGAATATCCTATCTCATTCTTCTTCAGACTTGGTAGAGTGCAACCTTCCTGTGTTGAAAAATTACAATTAAAAGATCCACTGATACTGCTGAAGCAGAAATCCCTTCCTGTTTATGTGTCAGGACTGCAATTTCTCAAGGGTTTCTGAAGATCTCCAGTTTAGTTATCAGTCAATTTTACTACACTTCTAAGTTAACACCATGGTAATACACAATAACAAGACAACAGGATGTGCAGAAGGAACATATTTAACAGAATAATATCTTCCAGAGATATTACATTCATAATACATTTCATTCAGCACATATGATTCTGGCACAGTTTTTCATCAAAACGGGTAGTGGATAATATACAAAAAAATATGTTCACAGGAACATTTTGGTGTCATGAGATGGGTTGAGATCAATTTTGGACAATAGTCCCTTTTCTCATGAATGGGACCACAACATATATAAAAAGATTAGCTTTCTACAGGAAGTATTTTGAAAACAATGTTAAGGTCAGGGACAGAAACACTCAGCTAACAAGACTCAAATTAATTCTGACTCCTCCTAAAACTGCAAGCTAGTGGAATATTTTTGTTTAGACTTTCAGCAAAACAGCTCGGTTTGACAGACATTTTCAGCCAGCTCTAAGTTTAAGAAAAATCAAACTAATCCAAAGCAAAAAAAAATTTTTGGGAAATTAACTGCAGTGGTCACTACTGTTTTGCGAAAATGTATTACTCAACCAAAATACAAGAAGTATTTTATGGTTGGTGAGTTATCCTTCTGCTCAGTCAAATTACATGTATTCAATAATTTTTAGAAAATCATGTGGGCAAAAGGAAAGTAAAATGAAAATGCATATATTATCTATGACTAATATAAGGTTTTTTCTGAAAGTAATTTGGAAGTGTCTTACTGTATCCTGTTTGGTTTTTTTTAAGCTAGGAAGCAAGACACATCAGACAGAGTGAAGAAAGAAATCTATTCCACTAGCAACACACCATCCAATCACAGCACATCTGCTTTTCTTCTGTGGTGATAAGGATGCACAGATGTTTTTTAATATCCATAAACCAATATGCTAACTATAAAAACAAAAGAACACATACAATATACTGCCAGTAATTCTATTAATCTAAGATAAAAACAAAGATGAAACCAGAATGAATCGGTTTCTTAAAACAAACTTCTTTCTACTTGTAAATCAGAGTACTAAAGAGAAATAAATACATATGTATCCTAGTGATCTAACACCCATCCCAAGCTAGCCCCATCTTGTGTCACTGCCTAAGTCATGCAAATTACACCAGAACTGCCAGTTGACTAAGATTAATGACACTGCGCCAGCTTCTTTGTTTCTCTCTGCGGCCGTTTAGTGTGAAATACTATCCAAAAACATTATCTATCCTCTATTAATCCCACAAATTTGTTCACACCATGCACATTGTTTAGGGCAATTTACAACAGGAACATACTGAGCACAATTGCATTTAATTACTTGGGTTCTAATTACATTCATTAAAGGCTAATAAAATAAATGAAACAGCTTTAAAAGCTTCTGCAAAACACATGGGTCTTGTCTCCCTCATGAAGCATGCTATAGAGGTTTGATGTGAAACATAGATTTCAACATATATGTCTGCCTATTATGTATCTCTAATATGCACAAAGACACATAATGCGTATTTATTTATTTATTTATAAACCATATGCACTTCAATTCTGAATGATCCTGAATACTGCTGATATTATGTATATTACCAGTCATGATGATGCCAGGCACCCCAAACTACTCTTTAATGTGGTATGTTGAGATGGAGGAATATCAGTTTTAGCATTCTGACCCAGTTAATTTAACTCTTTCCATCTCTACTACAGAGTTATTCCCCCATTTTCTCTCATCCTATACCAGCATTATGAAAGATACAAACTGACATCAGAAAGAGAATAAGATAGCGAGAAAAAGAAGAAAAGAGCAAAGAAAACCACTTTTTTATTTTTTATATATCCTTAAAAATATTTTGTTAAGGCTCATTTCTAACATTCATCTGAGGATCTGAATTTTTTCTCAGTAGCTATTTACATTTAAAAACATATTCTGCACACTAGGCAGTCTAAATAAATCCCCCATGGTGGTTAAAAATGCAGCCTGTTAATAACACAATTTCCTAATTCTTATGTTTTTATGCTATTTCCATTGCGCTTAGAATGCAGTTTATGGCAAAAGACTGAGCCTGGAACGTGCAGTTGACAACTGTGCCAGAGAGAATTCAGCACTGGATATTTAGGAAAAAGTGCTTATGGTGAGCTTTGCAGTTACGACTGTTCACTGTTCTTCGATTTACAAAAAGATGATCGTAGTAATCAGTAAAAGAAATAAAGTTCTGTTTTATCATCATAAACCTTATATTATGTATGTATGTGGTCCTAACTGAAGATCCAACTTGGCACACTTGGAAATTTAAAACTCCTAAGTATTCTGCATCGTAAATACAATGGTAATCAAACATGTCTGCCAACAATTAAAAAGTATACAAACTTACACAAGCTGTGTTTTATGAAGAAATGCAAATAAAAATTAGAAAGAAAATCAGCCCTGTAGAATCTTAATAAATTATTTTAAGTGCCACGAAACACTCAAAGATTTGGTAGAGATTCTGTGAAGTAAATCAGGTCTACCCATCTAATGTATCTTCCTCTTATCATTTACTAAGCATTCTGTGGCTAGAAATTTGTTAATTTAAAAATATTTTAACACTTTCTGTAATTTTAGTCCATTGCTGACAAAATAATAATATTTTACCTTAAAATAAAATATAAACCAATTTTTCTGTTTGCAGTATGTTTCACAAGAAGCAGGCTGTGCTGGCACAGCACTTCAGGCAGTTTAACTGAGAGCAATAAATTAACAATGGCTATATGCACCATTTTAGAAAGTCCACCTTAAAATTATACAACTTTGCCACATACATGTCTCAAACTGTTTCTTATTATGAGCACAGGATCAATTCCTTTTGCAAACTATTTAAAGAGCAGACATTTAAAGAAATCATATTAATCCCTCATTCAGATATATAAACCCCTCATTCGTGAATCAACATTTGCTTTGGAGCAGGGAGGAGGGGCACCCATCCTGCACAACAAAGCGGCTGCTCAATACAGCTGCCATCTGGCTTCCTCCTGCAGTTCACTTCCCATAGCAAACAAGATCCACAGTTTAAGGAGTGTTGGGGAAGGGAGAGGGGCTGCAGTTTTAACTTTACAGCTTTATGATGAGGCATTTTTCCACTCTATAAAAACCCCGCTTAATACAGGAGAATGGAAGGCTCAGGAAATTGTTAGTAGGATAGAAAGCCTTTCACTTCTGTGTTTCTGGTTCAGATCCGTACCAACTCAGTGGTAACCAAATATAACTGCTACCTAAAGGACTTTTTAATGAAATGAGTTAGCTGATATCAGTACAATACCTAGAGAGCATGCATCCATATCACTAAAAACATCAAATACAATAAACTCATTCCTCCTCACTGTGAAGGAATTGCTTCTCACCAGTAGCAGCTGATAACGTCAAGGCATAAACCAAACTATTTTAACTACAGCAGAAGAAAGAATGTTAAAATCTTGACATAGTGAAGAATCTTCTGTGTGATATGTTGTTTCTGCTGAAGTTCATAAAAGCATAAATTTTTCAATTTTCAGGTTATGGGCTAATGTCTATTGTCTTTACGTTACCTTATGTACAAGTGAGGGAAATCTAAGAATCTAACTGTTTAGTTTTGCCTTTATAGTGGGCAGCTAAAGACAAACTGATGGCTATAAAATCTCTACTTTTCTTACTGTTGTCTTATAGTGTGTATTCACCATTTTGCTACATTTACAAAATAGTAATAGATCCAAAGATTCAGGCTGTGTGCTCTGGTGGTTCTGTGAAAGAAAGATAAATATATGCTGAAGCAATGACAAAGGTGCTGGTTTAAGCAGTAATATAAAACCTAGCAGTTTACTTGTTGCAAACAGTCCTTTCCCAATAAATTATCATTAATAACAATGAAATTCCTAAAAGGATTCATTGACCTCACTAGAGTTTTTTTTATTCCTTCAGTGGGATCTGATTTTATACACATTAGTGTTGAAGTATTCAAACTGATATACAGCATAATGAAACGTGAGATAATTTCTTCCCATATCAAAAAAGTAGTATCCAATTTATACTCAAAGTAAAAGAAACTTGAAAATTAAATCTTCATGTTGTTGGCAAGGTCAAATGCTGTTCTAATATCATACAGCTGAATGGATAATATCCATTAAGACTGATCAGTGAAAAACACCAACAAAATGAATAAATAGAACCCAAAAGCTAATGACCTCAATCCCTAGCAGCCCCTTGACCCTTATTACTACAGCTGCTGGTGTAGGAAAGGATTAAAAGGGTCTAGAAATCATTGGGTTAACATACGAGGGTCCAGAAATTTGACCCTGGTTACTTACAACACATATCCTCTACTAAAAATGAGTATATGAGAATTAGAAACAGGGCTAGCAAAGGTCAGCTTGAGTGCAGATAAACTAGGAAAAAGAGGGTTTGAAAGGCAAAAGGGTTTTCTTTCTCCCACAGCACTTTGTTATAATCAAGACGGTCTAAGGACAGAAGCAGGAGTAAGGTAGCTGGCATTGTTGAATATCCTAGATAAACTTTTAGGATGCATAAACTTTCCTCATGTCTTAATCAAAAGCAGCAGCTTTCAAAGCTAAATAAAAGAACAGCTACTCACCATTAGATATGTAGCACCAAGCCCATACTCCATTAGAATAACATATTCATACTCCATATGAATAACATTCCTATCACCATGACTAGAAAACTGGACTTCCTCATTAATTGAAATCATGCATTCAATAACCATAACTCTTTTCAAACTGTCTCTGAAATACTACTATAACAAGATCCTTTCTAGGTACTCAGGTCAAGATCAAAGATGGTAATCTACAAGCAAATACACACAAAATCCCACAGATTTACAAACATATCTCCATAAACCTGCAGCCCTCTGATACACACACACACACACACACACACAAAAACACACTTTCACTCACACTGGGCAACCTTAGATGCCATCCCATCCAACCTAAAAAAAAATCTTGTGATACCATCTACAGAATCATTAACTATACTTTTATTAAAAAGTACACTTCTACAAAAAGACTGTGTTTATTTGAAAGAGACACCTGAGCACCATAGAGGAAATTACAGCTGTCAAATAATGTCAATAAGGTGTTTGGCACTCCAAGAAAAAATCACAAACCGATTATATGCAATTCCAGAATATGTCATTTTAGAGATCTTTTCCAAGAACCACCTTGGTGTTCTAACAGTCTAGCCTCAGAAAACTCACCATCAGGAACACTCTAGGTACAATCCAAAGATATGGAATGAATGAAGACCATATTTGAGCACAAAACATAAAATCCCTATTATCACTGTAGTAAATAATCTCTCCACAGAACCACCACTATCTTTCAATTCTAAAACTGCACTTTCAGGAATATAAACGGTTTGTTCCAGTAACTTGCCATTGCAAGACCTATGATCAGTGTAAAACTACTTGGAATGAACAGACACACTCTAGAGAGGATTAAGTACCCATATGTGAATGCCTCTCAGTAGCCACTCTGTTTCTGATCTTTCATTCCTTCCTCTCTGATGGCTCACACACTGTGCCCCTATGCTCAGGTGAAAACCAGAAACACTTTTCAAATTCTGGTAAACAAAGCCTGCAACTCTACTGGATGGAAAATTGTTTCATAGCACTTTTTAATCTCCCCACAGATAAGTGTTGGTCTTTCTCTCCTGTTCTTCCCTAGCCCCATATTATCCTGTCTCTTCCACAAGCACCAACTGCTTTTCTTTCAAAGATGGCTGAATTGATGCATGTCTGCTATCTCTGAGCAACTGTTCTCAACTTTTATTTTGCTGCTATTTCTATTTCACACATGGAAGAGAGACTTCTGTGCCTGTAAGCATAACTTTTTCAAATATTTCAATTGGTGTAATAAAAGCTAATACAGACAGACCTCTTCCCATATTTCTTTAAAGTCAAGCCTGTTGAAAACCAAAGTAAAAATCTGAGACAATTAAAAAGTAAATCATTGCATAATAAAACTTCAGATTCCTTCTACTTTCAAAATTCTGAAACTTAGAGCAATTTTCAATATAAATTCGAGCAATTTTTCAAGCACAACTAGTAAGCTTTCAATAGGTATAGGTATGCCTATAGCTCTGAATACTCAACAACATTTAATTAACTTATTTTCTTGAAAACAAACAAAGTTTGTTTTTGTCACAGATATATAAACTCAACAAGAATGAAGAAATAATTACTTCCTGGAGATGATGTCATGATTCATACACAACAGAGAACTCAGGACAGGGACAAGCGTGAGAAGACATAATATTGGGTCAATTGTATTGTCTACATTTTTCATCATTAGTTTCTTGCATGAAACAGACCAAATACTATGAAAGAAGTAATTTTTGAACCATCTGTGGACCTCAGCAATTACAATAAGATGAGAAAGAGAACAGTTCATCAAACAACAGGGATTAGATTTCACTGAGGGTAGGTGAAGAGTCGTGCAGTAGAAAAAGAAGTTCAAAGCCCTCTGTGACTTACCTGAGAAAACAGATTGTGCATAATTGTTTGTGATATTTATGAAAGAATGTTGAGCGGTGTTTATCTACTGAAAAAGAGAAAAAAAGACTGAAACAAAAAAAACCATACATATAACAACTAAAAAACCAAGGTGTGATGAAAGAATCTAGTCTCACAGTAACTTAGGTAATCACATCTAAAAACCCTTACATAAATTTATTAAACTTTGTAGGGGAAACTATCTGGTTCTTTGTTGCATCTATTCATAAGGCAGCTGCAATACCTCATTTTATAAGCAGAAACATAATTTTTCAGTTCATGTTTAATAATAGCCCAGTTTATGATAAACTGCTCTTTTGATAACTGCCCTTTACTTTAGAGAATGTCTTTTTCCTGCCTTGTGGTTTATTTTCCATTCATGTTTTCATGGGTAATATAGTACCACCTCCCAGTATCTGTTTTACTAGACTAAGCAAACCAAGCTCTTCAATTTCCTTGAGGTTTACCTTATTACATTTCATCTCAGTTGAACTCATCTTTATTAAAAGCAGATAACCAAAAATGCACCAAAGTATTCCAGGCGATGTTCAGACATATGAAAGTCTTGTACAATGGATTTAACACTTGCCTGACTTAACTATAAATACATCAGATCCACAAGAAGTTCCAGCTCTCTAAATGTTTACAGTCAAAAATGTGTAACTTATAGCAGAAATTGTGTTATTTTCACCTTATATTACAGACTTTCATTCAATTTTGTACAGAATTCGTATTTTGTATTACTGCATGCTTCAAGGTTACCCAGCAGTAAGGTATTTTTGCATGAAATCTTATCTCTTGTCTGCTCTAACACCTACTACTTTTTTAGCATGTTTTGTTTTGCCAGTGTCATTAACAGAAATACTAAATCAAATATTTCCCTGAAACATTTTCTTGAAGCATGCTATTTCAGCATGATACTTTCTTTTTCAATAACATCTGTGGTCTCACTACATATTTTTTAATCTTAATTTATAAATGCCTTCATTAGTCTACACATTAAGCTTAAGATCAACATTGTAGTCCATAAATTTAGCGAAAGGACAATGAAAAAAGTTACCCATCACAAATATGTAACTGGATTCTGACATTAACAGTAACATTTGTTCTCCATTCTGTATCTGGGAAGTTAATTTCCCATGGTTATAGAAGTCCTAGTAGGGTTTCTCTCTCTAATAATATTTCAGGAATCTGAATGTATCTAATATATCTAAATATATACTAGACCCCTGAGTGTTCTTCCAGTAGGATCTGTTTAAAAGCTCTTCCATAAGTGAAACAGCATTTGCAACTCTAAAAGACAAAGGTAGGCATATTCTCTTCCTTAAAGCACAGCACCGTGCTAATACAATGCTTTTCAAAAACAACATACACAGGCACATCTTGGCTTAACATAAAAAGTATGTATACCTCTGAAGTAAAATAACTTTGAAGGAAAACAAATGCATATTGGGGTAAATACTGCTACAGTATTAGTATGCACTAATGCATGATTCTTTGTAAAAGATAAAAAATCACACACAATACTCTGCTGAATTGCCTGGTTTTCCTGCAAAGAAAACCACAGCAGACTATGCAAGAGCAAATCAATCAATTTTTCTAATTCCAGTAAGAATCTAACTTGTTAAAAGGCCTAAAAGATTTATAGTTACAAAGATATTTTTAAAGTAATAAATAATAACAAAATAAGGCATATTATACTGCTGTATCAGTAACAAAATGTACACAGAAAGCCTGAGAACTTGAAAGCTGAAGTCTTGAGTTTAAAAACCCTACCAGGAAGCTTTTGGATCATTGGATTTTTGGACCAAATCCCATAGACATTCTTGGACCGAGTCCGATGGGCTGTTAGAATAAAGTCAAAACCCCCACACTTAATCATACAGAACAATGGAATGGGTCTCATTTTTTCAGTTCACATTAACTCCACAATGAAGTCACAAAAATGAAGAGCTAACTACCTGTTACTGGACAAATCGGTATTGAGATATACTAGAATACGCAATTACCCATTAGTTAACCCAAAAGGTTTTAAGAAAAGAAAGAAGTACACAAATATTTCTCCCTTGGCTTGTTTTTGTTTCTACTGATGCATGGCCAAAAAGTGTAACATCAGTAAAAAATAATATATTGTCTCCCCATTTTCCACTAGAGCCAGAAAAGTGCCTTGCCATTCCCAAGCTGTCTCTATTTAACAGTCTTGTAACTTTGTACCAATTTCAAGCAAGTTGAAAATTTAACTCTTTATATCTTATATGACACTAAAAAATGTAGTTAATAAGAATTTGTTTTTGAATCAACACAATAAAGTCTCTAAAAGAAAGCTGCATCTACACCCCAAAATTGTCCCAGAATAGCTGTCCACACTTCTGATTTGTAAATCCTCTTCTAAATGAATTATAGTATGCTGCTTGTCTTTAATGGATTAGAATATACATTAATTCTATATACATTTCACTGTGCTGAACTTGTAAAATACACTGTTTCTGTATTTAGTAATGGTGAATACTTTTATAAGCAGCACACAAATACATTACTTTGAACCTGGTTTACAGATACTGCTATCTGTTAAAATATGACTTGGCTTCAAAGCCATTAATCCAAATCAGACTGTAGCATACCTGTGATGTCCAACAAGCACTAACTGGTAACATTTCCCAATTATATACTTCATTCTTATGAATGTAGCAAATGAAGATGTGGAAGTGGATGAGATCTCATTTTGGATAAGAGTCTAGTCCTTGTTAAAATGTTATTACTGCAGAGCTGGTTATACATCATCATTGATATAACAATAACAGATGTCTTACTTGTGCATTCCATTTCTGCCTGCCTTTCAGCTATGATTTTACAACTTGTAAAGGATTAGAAAAAATTGCCAAAGGATTTACAAGACACTTCTGCAGTATTATTTAAAAGACAAGTGTCATATTGTTTTTACAAACTCGTCAACTAACATAACTCTCATTTGAAGGACTATACCATGTTTTACTTTCCTAGTCTGTGAAATTATTGATTAGGGGCTAAGTTTATTAGTAAAGATTACTACATATGGTATCACTGACAGCTAAGACCTAGTGCTAACCATGAGGATACTGCCTAAGAACATTCACACTTGCAAAAAACTGCAGATAAGGAACAGTATTATATTCTCCCAAGGTTTTTATGAATTATGCATTGATTAGTGATTCTATAAATAGTTTAAAATAGTAAGGGGAATTGATTTTAAGCAGTTTCCTTTTCATTGTTCTTTCTTTTACTTAAATAAACAGGAAGATTATAATTACTATTTTAAACTTCCTTAACCAAGGAAGTTGAAAAACTCGACCTATATTTTGGCATGAAGATTATTGTCATGATTCAGGGAAGGGTTAACTTTTCAAAGGTATTCTTAGAAAAGCCTTGTGGCATGGAAAAGACACATTATACACACCTGTAAAGTAACAGAATAAATATTCCAGTTAATAATGAGCCCGCATTGTAGCTAGAAAATAAGGAACAGTTCTCCAGTTCCCCAAATGAGCACTCTGAAATAGCTAATAAAAATGCTGACGCCCTAGCATTTAACTTTGAACCATGAATGCAACAAATAATCATTCCAGAAATTTTAATTTTTGCCACAAATACTTACTATTATCTCCACTGGAAACTTCCTTCTTGTGAGGATTCCATAATCAAATTCTTAATCTATTTACATTTTCAGTTTCAGTTTACAAAATCAAATTTCATGCAAAATCTTTGAGATGTTGTTCTTCAATTATTTTTTACCAAAGCTATATAAACTCCATCCCCATTCAGCAACTAACTCACACTTACAGCAATGCAGATGGGTACGGAAATCACACATCCACATCTCAGGTAGTCAGGGGAAGCCACACAATGAAGCTTGCTGGATTAGCCCTGCAAAATAAAATAGAACACTGATAAATGTACCACCACACTAGCACAGCATTCTGTTTTCTGGACCCAAGCTGGACTCATCTTGACCAGTTCAAGGCACAGAAAGAGCAGCTCACATTCATTTGCATCACTCTGTAAAGATAAGAAAGTTCAATTCTCCTTATTACACAGTTTTTCTAAAGCTCAACCCCTAAAAATTACTTTATCAGTTTAAAAATTCCTAGTAATACAAATTATTAATTTCACTTAGATGTGGTAAATCAAAGACACATAAAACTTTAATAAGTTTCCATCTTTAAAAATTAGGCCTAGGTAGCACACCAAACATCATGACCATAAGAAACATCAGTTTAAAGATAAGGGATGTCATGTATAGATAGTATGCAATGTTTTTGCAAGAAAGCCAGGCATTCTATCCACTGACAGTATATAAGCCTTCCTCTGATATCTCTAATAAGTGGGAAAAAAGGACGAAAAGACTAGTTCTGGGAATCATCAGTTGCAACTATAAGATGACAATCTACAGCATTACTCACAACTCAAATCAAAACTTCAGTTGTTTAAAGGCTGAAAAAGACTATGAGACAATATATCAAACACTGAAGACTCTATTTTCCTCCATTATTATTTATTTATGTTCTGCAGGCAGTGTGCAAATCACTGCTTTAAGTACATCAGTGTTTACATAAAAATTATGAAACATAATTACATAAAAATTAGTTTCAAGGTAGAAAGAAAGTCATCCTTCCAACTGGTGCAAAGTGTCCACAAGATACAGGAGAGATTTCCATGTCACCACTGTGTTTCTGGAGAAGTTTCCAGTGCAGAGAAAATGTTAAGAACAGCTGAGATTCCACTACAACATTACTGCTAACTACTACAAACAGTATTCTAGAGTCAGCCTCAACAGTGTTGCTGAGCAGAGAGAAGTCACTGATCTGCTGACAATGCTCCTCCAAATGCAGTCCAAGATACTCTTGGACATTTTTGCCATGAGGATGCATCGCTGGCTCACAGTCAGCTTGCTGTCCACCAGGACCCCAACATTCTTCTCAGTGAAGCTGCTTTCATAACAATGCATAGATTTAGCCTGATTACAAAAGAAAATGCTTAAAGAAGGCCTTTGAAGAACAACAGCAACACATTTAGTGTTTAGAACCTTAGTGAACTTCATCTGTTTAACTTCTCAAAGAAAAGTTTAAGAGGTGATCTGAGCAGGAAAACTCACTTTATATCGATATATTTACTATTTAACTGACCAAAATCAGGAAAATAAGACACAGCAAAACTAAGTGATAAAAATATAGCTATACAAGTTCAAATCAGGTTACTTACAATTGACACTAAAAGTAATTAACCACAAAGAATTTAGTAAGAGTCTGTATTTCTGGACGATTTTTAATTAAGTTCTAAATATATTTTTGGGTACCATTTTGTCTTAAAATGATGCCTGATAATTGAGGTGCTGAATTATAAGCAGTAATTAATGAAAGAAATATCTAAAATATATATTAAGCAAGAAATCAGACTAAATGATCATGGTGACTTTCCTTCCAGCCTTGAATCAGAAAGAACATTTAAATGTGTTAGAAAATTAGATAAAATTTTAAACTCATTTTGAATGCAATTGCCTAAAGAGAAACACAGGCATTAGGCCTTACATATATAACACAAATACTATCAAATATATTGTTTACAGTACTAGAACTACATGTGGAAATCATAAACTCTTTCAAAAATACATTTTTATCTCAAATGGCATCATCTAGTAAGCTCTTGTATTGCTTTGAGCAGTCTCATCAACTTGCCTTGAAAGACAGCCATGCAACATGGCAGTAGTCTACATTTTAACTTACCCTTAGGGACTACTTAACCTCTTGTTTTACTTTTCCTAGAACAAAGCAACAGTAAGGATAACCAAGAGATGATATATATGTCATAACTATGTAAAGGTCAACAAGGTTTAAACACATTGGGTTCTACTCATAAATATTTGACTAATAGGAGTGTATTTTTCATCTTAAACCCTAAGATTGGCATCTCAGTATGCAGCAAATTATTCTGACTGAACATGTACAATACATGGCTCTCAAGTTGAATTTCTCCAGATATGCGCTTCAATGCCAACGTCAAAAATCAAGGACTGGCAATAATTCTTCTCTTACCATTCCTTACATTATAAAGATAATTGACTATATCAGCATGAGTCATATAATATGCCCAATTCTGATCCTCCTTACATTAGCATTCAATGATTCTGGATTCACACTAGAGTACTTCAGAGCCTGGTTTTATACAACTCATTACTAACCAAGTGGAATCTTCATTAAGTTTGTAGATCAGAAAGAGCAAACTAGTTTTTTTACAGGGGAACAGGCAACCTTGGTCAGGACTGACTGAGGCAGTTTAAACTTAGTCAGGCTGACTAAGTTTAGGCAACCTACACTGCCTCTTCACATACCCTTGAATCAACTGGTTTTAGTGCTGCTGTATACATTTGCATAATAGAAATACACTCAAAAGCTTTCCTCCCTGACAAAATTAAAATAAAACAACAACCAAGGAAAAAGAAATAAAACAACAACAACAAAAAAGCACCAATAATCTAGAAAAATCTTTTTATAATTGAAAATAAATTTGCTTTGATGTGTAAAGAAGTAAGTAATGGCTACCTACTTACTACTCTACGGAATCATATACTTTTGTATTTCAATTATTTAATATTTCATACATCTGCATCATGCAGCAGTATCATCTTCTCTCTTAATTTTTGAACTTAAAAATAACAGATCTG
This sequence comes from Pyrgilauda ruficollis, assembly GCF_017590135.1. Classification (NCBI taxonomy): domain Eukaryota; kingdom Metazoa; phylum Chordata; class Aves; order Passeriformes; family Passeridae; genus Pyrgilauda; species Pyrgilauda ruficollis. Next base: position 733,663 of record NW_024512543.1, read on the forward strand.
AACAAGTAGCCATGTGATTTCAAAGAGAAAGTCATCATATAAACCATTAATATTTTCCTTCATAAAAAAGAGAGGTGAGGGGGAACTTAGACAACAAGTTCATACATTTACATGTTTTCCGAGCTGTTGGATTAAGCAGGTTTTTCCCCCCAAATTGGTATGGCTTGAGTTAGATTTAAAATCTGTTCCCAGAGGAGGCTGATAAATGGATTAAAGTGGAACATAAATTCCCTGTGTCACCCAGTCCCTTAAACCTTGATGTCAGTAACATGCCTAATAATTCCATTATTATAAACGTCAAATATGTTTTACATGTGTTAGAAAGAATAAATGGGTAACAGAAGAAATGGAACACTCAAGAAACTGTAATGCTATTACTATGTTCCATGAAAAAATATCTAATATCTATATTACAGTGTTCATCCACTAGTATTTTTGAATCTTATTTTCTTGTATTTTGCACACTGAATCCTCTCCTATAGGAGACAGACCAGCATATTCATTGTGCTACACATAGTTTGCTTTCCCTTTATGGTGCTATTTCTATAAGCTAGCATAATAGACTGGAGAGTGAGCAAAGACAGAATAAAAACTCACAGTGTGATTTTTTTAGTAGTTAATATGAGAAGCAGCACATAGGAATCTTTCTTAGAAAATATGAGAATTTTTATTCTACTCAGCAAATGGAAATGCCTCAGCCAAAGAAGTGTTTGCACTGGATTTTAAGAAAGATGTTGCGAAGTATAGAGAGCAAAAAAATGACAACCCTTTCAGAAAAATTACTTACAAGAAAGGACTGAAAGAACTGTTCTTGCATACACTTCCAAAGAAATATGGGAGAAGTGGATCAGCATTACAATAACCCTGAAACAAGTGAAAAAGCCAGTGATTTATCATTTTCCCATTTCCTCAAAGTACACAGAGAAAAGTGCTTTCATTTGCAACCCATAGGCTTGGAATTAAATACTAGAAAGAAGCTTTCCAAGTTCAAGTCGAATAAAATACTGGAATATTTTACCAATGGAGACAATAAAAACCTCATTAGGGAAACCTACAATAAAAAATTAGAAATATTTTGGTATGATACTGTTATATTTGATACTATCACATACTTGATCAGGTTGACTACATGATCTCAAAGTTAGTTGCATTCAACTTTTTCCTGATTCTGTGATAACACATTTAAAGAATATTCCAATCCTCTAACAGTGAAAATATTTGATATTTAATGAGAGGTAAGAATTTTTGAATAATACACAATAAAACATTACACATTTTAGAAGAAAAACAGTGAAAGAAACCTCAGCTATTTAATATAATTCCATAAGTATAAGGTGACAATAGAAATTTCACTACTAGTGAAACAGAAAAAAATCACCCTTAACCTACTTCTGTGTCCATCTTCAAAGCTTATGTAATCTAAAATAACACAAAGTTCCCTGAAAATTGTTATATGCCTAAAAGTTCCAGACTATGTATAATAGGGTCCTAATTTTCAGGCTGGCTAATCATACATGGCTCCTACTGAAATCAAAACAGCACTGGTCACTCACTGCAAGCTACCTCTTTCCTGTTTTATTTTCTGTGTGTGCATGTGAAAGGAGGGAGGCAGAAAAAAAGACCCAAATGAACACAACAGCACACAATTCTACAAATTTAACTTTATATTGCCAGATCTCAGGTACTGGATAAATCAGAGAGTTTATGGGAATCTCTTCTCTCTTTCACAATTCATTCTTAGGCAGAATTTGCTCCTGTTTCAGAGATTTTGATAGAAAGAAATAAAGCACAATACTGGAGCTAGTTTTAGCCTTGTACTTAGTTTTCTATTTTAAATCCTTCTGGCTGTAAGAAGAGATATAGACAAGGTACCTAGTTACTCTGAGGTACTATGTTTCTGTGAAGTTAATAAAAATAATGAAGCAATTCAGCAGAGCACTGCTGTCTCATAACAATGCTTCAGAAATATACTACAAAATTATATAATGTTGCCAATTAGCAAAAAACCATAATGCAATTTATTAGTAAGTATACTTTTTATTTCAATAGCTGTATTAATAATTTTAGAATTTTATTTATACATCATAACATCACACAGTCAAAAACTGTGAAACTTGTACATTATACCACACATTTTGATGTACAACCTCATTTCAGTCCTATTCTTTACCTGTATTACAAAACAACTCCTAATTTCTAATTTTCCTCTCCTTTGCCTTACCTACATACAAAATAGTGTACCTCTTCTGTACTTATTATAACTCTTAAATTCAAAATTTGGCCTCACTTATCCTTTACTGCCAACTGTTCACATCAGACATATTAAGCATTACAACAGCATCTTATTGAATAAGCACAAGCAAAAAAATATATACTAGTATATGTATTTTCAAAACACATTCTCCTCTGTCATGTATATTTTTGTATACTTCTGCACGTGTGTATATATTTTTAAATTCATGTATATGTATATGAGAGAAATCAAACTTGAAAGATTTGGCCAAAGCTGTTTACTGCTTTGGGCTCTCCAGTAGAGTACACCCAGGACCTGATTTTTCAGAGTACTGTGCCAGTATGTTCAAGGTTTGACTGTCATTAAATTCAGCTCCATTGACAGTGCTTAGCATTTAGTGCAACAACACTCTCAAATGTAAACCCTTAGCAGAACATATGCAGGATAATCATACTGCTTAATGACTGGCACCTAATTTAGAGGTCTAAATTGTGAGGTCAATCCCTCAAGGGTCTGCTACCATCAACAGAGAGAGGTAGCCTTGCATCCTTATTTCCTCCCGTATGTTGGCACTTCTATTTTCAAGGCTGTCCAGTGAGTTGAATTCACAGTTGATTTAGATAAAAATAATAGCTTCAGGTGGTTTTTTTGCATGTTAGGTTTTCAGCTGGATCAGCTGATCTGTCTGACCATGTACACACACAATCAGCAGTAGCGGTACTACAAGTGCACAGGCATTACTCTGAAACTGGCCAGAGCCAACTGGAATGACCTCTTTAGACAACAGCTTATGGCACCAACGTAATTAAATTAGATGGCTGGCAAAGAATAACATGCATCTTGTGTTAAAAAAAAAAAAAAGAAAAATAACACATGGAAAGAAAAGAAAATTCCATCCAATTACTTCTAAGCTTACATAAAAAGTACATAGAGGCAAGGACAGAATCCATATTCATTGAGTAGCAGTCCAATTATCTTTACACTTAAATTTTCTTTCTACAGTTCCTGCTCCATTCAAACAGTATGTATTCCAAATTTTGCAACAAATAAGGCGGGAGTTTTTCAGAAAAAAACCCAATTCATCACATGACTACAGGGGTTTTTTCCATACAGTGAATGAAGCTGAAATCCTTCGGAGAAAAAGCAGTATACAGCAGTTAATACAGTGTCTTAACAAATACAGACAAAGAGGGGAAATTACTTCAAATAATTTAAATAATTATAACTTTAATAATAACTTTAAATAATTGCATTTGAAAACAGAAAGGTATTTTCATTTAGGTTTGTATATCTGACTACAGAGAGCTTAAAAGGGCAAATCCAAGCTCCAGAAATTTCATCATGTGAAACTACAGGAATGTCAAGTGGTAGGGTAAGAACACTTTGGGCATGTTGCCATCTCAGTTACAGAAATTGATTTTTAAATAACTCATCATTTTCAACAATCTTTTACATCTTGTTACAGAAAATACATAAACATGCAGCTAAGAACCACAGAAGTGGCCCAAGTCCATTAAAATTGATAGACTTTCTATGGACCATAGATCAGGCCCCATGAGTATAAAGTAACATTCTCAATATGTGGCAGTGCACTTTTTCTTTTCCTTTTAAGTACTTCAACAGGCAAATAAGTATTTTATATAGAAACATATCTATATAATAATAGTACAGAAAACTAGATTAATTTGTTTCAATGACTTTGGTAATTATGAGGAACAAATCTGTAGACAAAGAAGGAAAACAATGTCTGCCCTTTTTAATTGGTACTCTACTACATATAATCATTCTATTGCTTCTATTGATGTCACATACTCCACTTGTTGTGGTGTCAAACAATCCCACGTACACTTTTAGAGGAAAAAAACTTAGGGCGACTTACTGTCTTGTGAAATGGCAAAACATTTGTGATGCATAGACCAACTGCTCTTTTTTTGTTTGTTTAACACAAACTGAAGATACCATGGTTTGTTTCACAATACAAGCACATTCAGAAAGTACATTAAAACCCATGGATATAAATTAGAACATAAATTGAGGGTTCTCCCTTTTTATGAGGTAACAACAGTATCCTGTGGAGGTGTTTATTAGACCAAGTTAAGTGGAAGCATTATCAAGTTTTTTTTCGATGAAAAAATGTCAAATAAGAAGAGCTGAATTCCACAACAACAACAAAAAAATCCCATTAAATAGATTTAACAACTGAAAAACACTTCTCGAAGTACAGGCACCAAATTGAATAAAGTGGGATTAAAAGCACTAGACAATTCTAACCAGCACTCCAAATGGTGGCCAGTGATATTCTAGTTTTAGCATAGCTCCCAACATTAGCATCTACAATCAATAGATTGGAACTATATATGAGTGCTAGCAGACTTTTCATTAATTTTGTTGCAGAAAGCAGCATGGACCAGAGATTTTGCCTATGAAGAAATGGGGTGATAAAGTAAAATGACAGCTGCACATAAGGCCATAAAACCAAATCAAAATTTGCACATTGTGCATGAATTGACTCCGTATTAAGATCATACTCTAATTATCTATTCTCAAAATATAGTTGTTATTCTGTGGAGACTAATGAATGGTATTTTAACTCTGAACTTAGCTGTAAATCACACTATGCAATCACATTAAAGTAATAGGAGACACATAATAATATCGCATACTACCAGGTAAAACAAAGCAAAAAAGCAATGGAACAAAGGTCCATTACTTACCGTCCTCCACCAACTGTGCCCAAGACTACCTACAAGGAAGGATGGTCATGACTGGAAGTCCTGTGCCAGGACTTCCAGTTTTGCTCTCTCTCCCTGTCCTTACTTTCCCTCAATAGGTTACATGTCCTCTTCGTTTTTCCCCCAGTTTGTCATTCCCAGCTGTTTGTTTTTCCCATAGTTTTTTTTCTCTTTACTTTCTTCTAGGAAGGAAACTTTGTTTATAAAACAGACAGACTGGAAACCAGCTCCAGGCAAAAACCAGGAGCAGCTGCCTCATGCAGACACCATGGAAACATCTAAGAACAGAGCAAGTACACAGTAACTACTTCCTGAGAATGTTCCTCCAGCATCCAACCATTTGCCACTCTCAGTCTCCTTAAGTCGAATGTAAATTTAAGTTTTTCCCACCTTTTATTTTTCTTATATATTTCATCCAGCTGCTTATTTGATTTATGCAAACTTCCACCATCTACATAATCTTACAATATAGATGTCCACAACTTAATTACAGATGGTCTGATGTTTATTTGATATAGTAAAACTGGAAAGGCAGGTTGATTGATGGAAAAACGTATTTAATGGACTTTCTGCTAGGAACCTCTCCTTTTTTCTTTTTTTTTTTTTCTTCACTGGATTTTTGAATGTTTAATTTCAAAATTTCTGCATTAAGTAATTTAGGCAAAGAGTGATTTATACTTTGCACACAGAACTTCTCATCTATGTTTTGCTTTGCACCATGCAAAATGTTTCCCTGCAGCAGTTCATATCTGAGGACTGTTACCTCCCTATGACAGCATGGTATCAGCTCCTCTTGGTCTCAGTGAACCCTCATGTTAGAAAGTAATGTTTCAAGAAAATTATATCCTTATGGGCCTTTAAAGTGGATATCAGATTGAAAGAACACCATCTTCCCTCCCAAACATACATATAACCGACTATGCTTTTTGACAGAGCTAAAGAAAATAAAGTATCTTCACATTAAATAATACTCCTCATTAAAAGAATGCTCTTTTTTTCCAATGTCACCTATTATTTTTTGGTCTCAGCATGAGGAACAGAACGTGTAATTTGGCTTAGGTTCACTGCATTTCCTTTTACTGTGGAGTAATTAAGGAGTTTCAAACACTTATATTTAGGCCAGAGTGTCAGAAACACCTGTTCCTAGGAGGGCTTCTGGTTCCAAACAAAACTCACCAAAATTCATGGGATATCAAGAGATAGAGGATTCTTTGAGCATTATCCATCAGAAACCTTAATAACTGACCCTGCTGACACACCCATCCTACTTGCTCTTCATTGAAGTTCTAAATTTTGTACTCTTGCAATAAACAGTAAAGTTTCTTGCTAAGATACTGAAAAAAAACCCCTCAAAATGTGATCCTAAAGCTTTCAAGAGAGAAAGCAAGGGAACAGAATCTAAAATCTATAAAAATAAGAAATTCAGTTCTTAACCCATAGTTTTAAGTGCCTGAAACCTCAGGACTAGGACACCACTAACCTTGTAGGTAGCTCATGAATGCAATTAGATAAAGATCTACAGGGGTACTTATATTTCTTGGTCACCAGCACGGTCAATTCTCTTCACATCCGCTAGCCTTTTTATCCTGTTTTTAGGAAAGCATACCTGTCTTTGAAATTGTAATAGCTACTAAAAACACCCAGCACAGAAACTAAGACTTGAAGTATACTTACTGATATTTAAATAGTGTTTAATAATATTGCTTGCCCTGAGTCTTAACAAACTTTGAAGGAAATCCAAACGCAAACTAGGATGGTTTTCCCCTAAAATTCAGCAGGAGCCTTTACCCTGTGCATATAACGGCTGCATGCCATGTGCGCATCCTCAACTCTACTACTACAGCTCTTGTTTTCCCTTTGAACAGCAAGAAACAGTCATTTCAGCGTGACATGCGAAAACGGCCTTGCAAATTACACTTTTAAGGCGTTATACAGGAGGACGCGCAGCCCGCGGCCCAGCGCAGGCGCCCCTGTACGCGAGAGAGAGCCGGCACCTCGGCCCCCTCTGCCCGCTGCGGGCCGGGGCCGGAGGCGGGGCCGCCCGGCAGCTCTCCCGCCCTCGCAGCACCATGGCGGCCGGCAGAAGCGATTTGCGGTGCACCAAACAGGGCGCATCCCCAGGCGTGAGGCTGCCGGCGCCCTGCTCCGCCGGAAATGCCGGGCGCTCACGGCGGCCAGCCCGGCCGGCAGCCGCGCACCCCGGCCCGCCGGAGCGGCTGCGCAGAGCCGGGCGGCGCGGGATGGCCGCTCGCACCGCCCCCTCGCACCGCCCCGGACGGGGCGCGGGGCGGAGCTGCGGGAAGCGGCAGCCGCGGCGGCTCGTGCCTGCCTGGGCGCTCGGCTGGTAGCGACGGGTTTCCCGGGGTTGCCGGGGTTCTCCGCCCCGCCATCACCGCCCTTCTGCCTCTCGCCGCCCGGCGTGACCCGCGCCTCTCCCGCCGCCTCCGCGCAGCCCTGGCGGTGCAAGGCATGAAGCTGAGCAAAGCCCAGTACGATGAGATAGCCCAGTTCCTGGGGCACGTGCAGCCCACCCGGCAGAGTCTGAGGAAGCTGAAGGAGAAGTTTCCTAGGTAAGTGCATCCCGCCTTCCGGCTCGGCCCCCGGCGGCGGCCTGCGGCTCGCCGCGGGCCCGCTGTGCCGGCTCCACCCGGAGCGCCAGTTCAGGCCCCACACGGTACAAAATCACCAGCACACACACACAGTCGTCGATGGCAAGCGACAGCTCGCTGAAGCTGCCGCTGGGAGCAGGATACTGCTCCACCCTCCGTGACCTGAGAAGTTGGCACAAAATAAAGAACACTTCCCCCGACACACGTCCAGGTGAAAGCTCTTGGGGCCCTTCACGAGCTTCTTAGAGACCAAGGAGGTCTTCTGATGTGAATAAAGCCTTACGGTGCAGGACCAGCCTCTGTGGCTGAAGCCAAGTATGAAATGCATCCTGCAATGTCATTGCCCCTGTCTCTTAGGGATAAGGGACTTCATGGATCCATAATTCTCTGCTTGCTGCTGCATTCCAGTTGAAACTGGAAAAGGGATCATCTTTTTACCTATGGTCATTCATGTGCTTCTTTGCCTGAGCTGTGTTCAGAGTTCTCAAAGACATTTGCAAATGACCATGGCCTAGGATGGGAAGGTATCCATGACAGGATGTGCTCCATGCACCAATCTTCATTGCTAAAATTTACTTCCTACCAACTACAACAGATGTTGCAATGTTTTCACTTTCCTTTCACGTTTGGGGGAAGGACTGCTGTTGCTGAATTGGACAGGAAAGCAAATTGGGTTCTGTGGGGAGAAGAGTGATGCTAAAATCACAAGAAATAATACAGAAAAATGTAGGGGGTTAGATATTGTATCTAGTTTGGTGAAAGAGAGAAATTAACAAAACAGAAATCATTCACATGCTTCCTGAATGAACCTTGCTAGTCTTAACCACAAGTGTAGTGGAAGAAACTGACACTGTGTGTAACTCACAGTAAGTGGATGAAGGGCCAACATTAACTTAGGCTTTTAAACTGTCCAGTGAAATCCTTTCCTTTTCAGGAAAGCGTGAGAAAATTGTCCTGTTACAGAGAGGTAGTGTTAATAAAGCATTGTGGTTGGTTCAGGGAGTGCATTGAGCTACGTTTTGGGAACCCGGCTCACATTGCACAGTACTTCTGCAACTTGGAAAAGCACTTACCATAACAACGTGTGTTTCAGGAACTTAGACTTGGCTTTATCACTTCAGTGCTAATGAAATTAGGAGAGAGTATTTGTGGGTATTTGTGTGTGCATGCACACAAATACCCACAAATGTGTATGCATGTGAACATACACATGCACATGTTCACTTTTTCTACTCTCCTTATATAGTTGTCTTGAAAGAAGGTTAGAATTTGGGTTGGTTTTCCAGGTCAGTCGCTGTTTTTAGGAACCTGCTTCCAAGACAGATTCATAGGCACATGAGTGTTTGTTAATCAAATTTGTCCAAAAAAGACTGAGCTTTTCTGTTATATTTTACTTCCCAGTCCAATCACTTTGTGCTACAAAAAATCCATTGAATCCTCTGTTTCAGAACTTGATGGCTCCTGAATAACTATGTGAAACAGTATAGGGTTATTTAGGAAAAGAATTCTGTGTTTTTTTCTAAAGGTCCTGGCTCAAGTGTGGTGAACACTGCGAAGCAAAGGTTCATTGTAGTAGTTGCTTCCACAATTAAGTGGCTATACCCTTATCTTGTTATTGACATTGTGACATGAGAATGGCGTCTTCTGAATTTTGCTTGTAGATCTCCTGAATTTTGTTTGCCCATGCTACAAAAAGGCTAAAATCTTCTATATGAGCAATGAATTTTAAAAAATGCCTGTCTTAAATATATTTTGAGGAGCTCTGTACATCTTCTTTCTGGAAGTGTGATGTTTCTTTGTTGTATCTTTGTTTATTTCTCATAACAGGTCAGATGCAGAATATAAACAATACATTCAAAGGCCACTGCTTTCCTTAGCAGTAAGGAGGGTGTGTTGAAATTGACACATGTTAGGATGTGGAAAACAGGCATTCTCTATAACCCTTATGTTGTAAAAGAGGCCAGCTGCAAGCTGCCGAGATTTGTAAACTTATATGCTGTCTTAAGGGGGAGGCTTTTTCAGTGATATGTTTGATAACTGTGGAGTAAGTAAGTTTTTCTTATAATCTGGAAATTTTGTCATTCTCTTCTAGGACAAGAAGGGTCTTTAGGACTTTCTGGCTGGATTTTTTAATTTTTCTTTATGAAAGCCAGAATCAACTAAAGCCCCCCACCCACCTCAACTTTTTAATTCAGTCTTTTTAAAAAAATATTCCAGAATCTGTCATGGTACCTGCAGTGTGATAAAGGTGTCCATAGCCAGTTTCTCATTATTATATAGTAACAGTTGCTGATTCAAACTGGAAGGTAGTAACATCCATAATAGCAGCTTTCACCTTGCACTTTCAATCTTTCCCTGGGAAGGATTGGTATTCCACTGGTAATGTAATACATAAATTGACAGTTTTCAAATATTTTTGGTTCCTAGTGCCTCATAGATCTTGTGGATCTTTGGATTTCTGCATTAATCTGCTCAGTTTTTTTCTAATACTGTCTTATCTCTTGGTTCTTCCCTCAGCTGTTGTATTTCCTGAAGCCTCAAATGTTATGCTCCTGATTTAAAATCTCTTTCATGCTATGTGAAAGGGCCTACTCTTGTTCTGCAGTTTCTCCCTAAGAATAAATTGTAATTTCTGTAAACAATTGCCACAATGTAATGAATGCACAGGTGTGGTGGGTGGTAGCTGCCACCCTGACCTGTGAATCTAAAAAAAAATTATAACGGGGTAGTTTGTGCTTTACTATTATTGAACTACTTCACGAGGTGAGATTATTACTTCAAATGAGTATTGTCGTGTGACTTATTAATGTCAAAAAGTCAAAATTAAACTGCTTCTCATACTGTTTATAAGTATTTTAATACAAGCATTGGGAATTCTTATATTTTACAACCCTGTAACTTTCCATACAACATGGATTTAGTCTACTTTGCTTAAAATCCAGTTATTTGGCAAAAACTTGGATATCCAATTGCTGTTCTTTTTCTGTTAATGCTGTGCTTTGTATTTCATGCCTGGCAATTACCAATGTATTATTCATTTCTTTATTCTTAAGGTATTTGTTACATCCTCAGGAGTTGTCTCCTAACATGTTCCCATTTAACAGCAGGGTATTTGGATGACCTGAGGATTATCAAAATGTGATTTTGAGCACTAAGCACAATAAATCTCTGCCAATATTGGATCAGTGATCCGTAGTTCCTTTGATCTTTTTCACACATACGCCACTGGACTGATAATTCTGTATATTCAATGTTGTGCTTTTCTGTTGAAGTGTATCACCTTTTCTGTTTAGTTTCTCTCCTGAATTTTTCTATTTGCTAATTATTTTTGGTTTTCTTTACTATTTTTGTATTATATTCTTCAGCTTTCCCTTCAGCTATGGACTCATGTCCTTCTGAGGTACTATTCTTCTCAATGAGAGCTAATGTCTAAATTGAATGAGCCATTTTAGGACTGGTTTTAGGCCGTTGCAGGAAATGTTCTGAGAAAGTTGAAATCCTTTTTTTCAGTGCATGTTTCTCTCTTAAATGGTAGTAAGAGCTGCCTACAAATAGAATCTTCTAGATACAAATCACCTTAGAACGACCTATTTATAGTGACAAAATGTAAGTTAGACCTTTAAAATTATTTTTTCAAAGACTTGTTCTGAAAAGTCCAACTTCTGAGAGTTAAATTCGTACCCAAACTGATACTCTAGTACTTCAGTTTAACTGTTTACTGTTTTAGTTGGTTCAGTTCTTCTGTATATGGCAGAATACATTGTTTCTCTCAGGAACCTTTTCTAAAGCTTCTTATATGTAGAACATAATTGACTTACGAGTAGACCCTTCTCAAATATATACCTGACACATATTTTCCTGTTTTTCTTTGTATCCAAGTCTGATTGAATATTGTAGTTTTCTTGACCAAATCTTTGTCTTGGTTTAAGACAATTTAAAGGGGAACACTCTTAAATGAGTTCTCCTTTGTTTTCACCAATCCCTTTCTATCAATAAGGAGAAACAAAATGCAAGTAGATGTAAGTGAAAAAAATAACAGTTTACTAACAAATGAGACTGCAAAAGGGAAAAATAATGGTAAATAACCACTAGACAGAAAATTGCTAAATCTCACAAACTCTGCCAGAACATAGAGAGACCCAAAATGGCAAAAATACCCTTTCCAAGATGGTGCCCACCATGAGTGACCACTGTAGGGAGAGAAAGGGAAAGTGGTGGCAGACCCTGCCCCCGAGATGGCGCCTTTGCAGGTGATCGTGCGGCCTGGGAGACGAAATGGAGGGATGGTAGCAAACCCTGGGGAAGGCAGGAGCTTATGCAGCGTTTCTAGCAGCACATGAGAAGTGCTGGCACCTGTGGGGTCAGCACCACTGCCCACCAGACTCTGATGATGTTGGTGCTGATGTCTCTGAACTGTGGGTATGTTGCGGGGAAGAAACTGGTCTGTCAGCCCTGGTATGAGGTGACTGGGCCCCAGCAACCAGCTGGCTTTGCAAAGTTCACTCCAAAACAGTTTTTGATTGTGAAATGCAGTTTTCCCCAATGGCTACTATTGCAAGGAAAAAACTGCAAACAACCTCCCAAAGTAACCCCTCCAAAGCGGAGCCTCCACTTTCAGCACATGCTGCCAGCAGTGAGTTTGTTCCCCATTTCCCAACTCCAACTTAAAAAGGGACTGCAGCAATGCCCCCTCTGCCCTGCGGTTCCGGTTCTGGATGCACTGGATCTTAAAAAAGGCCATAACAATTTTTGGGCATGAATAGATACGGAATATAGTAACATTTTGGGTTACATGACAGTCTTTCCTTGGTCTCTGCCGAACTTTCTAAGGACGTAAGCTTTGGTGACCCCATTCATTATGATACTGCCTTGTTTGGTTTTTTTTTTGATGTGAGGTTTTTTTCTGGCTTGGTTCTGTTCTGAGTGCTTGAGTTTCTTACACCAGCTTGTGCTTGAATTGGCAATCCAGAAACTTTCTAGCCTTGAGCATCTTTTAGTGATTCCAAAACCCATGCTTTTCAAGTTCTTGAACTGAACTGTTGTGAAACACATTTCAGTCCATTTGAGGAGTGCTATATTTTTCCATAGCGCAGTTTGTGTAGTCCGTATTGTATCTCTTCCTTTTTTCAAGTTGTTAAACAAACTTGGTGCCTCTAGCCTGACTTTCCTTTAGGTACCTTCACTTGCATTTCTTTAAAAGAAGCATTAGTTTCTGAGACTATTTAAGTGCAAATTGTGTTATAGAGATTTTCAAAGTACTAGTGTTTTGAAGTATCATCTGACTTATCAGCAGCTGTGTGCAGTTCATCACTTTTGTGCATCTATTCAAAAAAGTACCATTCTCATGTAATCAAGAGGATCTTTTTTCATAGCAGAAAGGTAAGGGAACCTGGCATAAATGTAAGAGAAGTACTTTTAAAATTTTTTCTTCCTTTTTTTTCCCCAGTAAGCAAGAGGAAAATGTGATGCACAGCTTTATATTGATACTTGAGTATGGCTATTTGGTTTTAATGTATGTAACTTCATATTTGATTGTTGGAATGTGCACACTTGGTTCCCACAGCATATCAAGGGATGCACATTCCTCTACATTGATGACCTCGACTCTTCATTCCGTAGTATCATTCAGTTTTCCACACATTTTCAGTAATTGTGTTGCTCTTTCTCCAAATTATTGATGGCTTTATTAAATGACACCCGGCCTGGAAAGCGTCTCAGCAAGTTTCATTTAAAAAAAAAAATGTATCTGCACAGTAATGTGTTACAATGTAAGTTGGAAAAAATAACCTGTTTGTTATTTGCTCAATTTTATCCCTTTCTCTGTGGTGATTCATATTAAATCAGAGTCCCTAAAGAAGCTTAAATGTATGGTATGAATGTTATTTCTTCTACCAGCAGCTTAAGACTGAGGAAGATTTTTTTTTTCCTCTTTTCCAGTGTCTTTTTTGCCTCTGGTTTTGTTTTTTAGGGTTGGGTGTGGATAGGCCTCTCATTTTCCTCTTGAAGCCAATTTTATTTACAGAGCAATATATGGCTTCTTTATGAATAATTTTATTCTGCTTTCATGCAATTGCTTAGATTGTTAAGCAGTAGTGATGAGCCTATGATGGTTGTGGTGAGAAGCAGGAGGAATTTTTTTCTTTTTCTTTTTTTCTTTCCAGTTCTGTGTTCTGGTGTCTGGAGCCCGCAGATTGGGTCAAAGTGGAAGGAGACTTCTTTGTGCTTTGCTCTAGTGCTCTTTGGAGCTGCTGTTACCTGGGAAGGCAGACTGGCAGTGAGGCTCCTGAGCAGAGGGCAGATAGCTGCCTCCCTGGCTCGCAGAGTTCGAGGCTCTGAACTGGGGCACAGGATTATTAGACAGGTTGTATTTATGAGCAGGTGTCCTACTGCTGCGTGACACTGCACTTGCACTCTCTTCTGCCTAGAAAGGTTCTTGTCATAGCAAACCCAACGTTATTCTTGTAACTTCTGCTCTCCCTGACCTTCTGAATAGTTGATTAATTACTTTGAAAAGCAGAAGAACTAGGCTATTTTTCATTACTTTGCAAACACTGATCTAGCAAATCTCATTTGGAGGGTTACCTTTGTGCCTGTTGAGTGATAGAAACTTATTCTGAAAAAAAAAAGTTTAAAGGCACGTTTTAAGCTCCTTTCTCTATATTCTCAATACTTAACAATGACATAAATTCATGCTCTGCCTATATAAACAATCCCATCAAGTGGCAAGTGCTTTGTACCGCTGTACCGTATTTAAATGTTCTGGAGTGTTTAAGGAGAGTATCAATGAAACAGTAAATTTTCAAAGTTTTATACTTTCTTCTTCTATATTAGACTTCTGAGTAAACCAAGTTTGACACGGAATTTGTTTTTGTCTACTCTATGTAGAACAAACAATATAATTTAAAATTTGTTGTGTACTTGAAGCTGCAGTAAACCTCACAGGTAATTAGATAGATAATAAGAGATGAGAAAGAGGTCTTGGGTCATTAATTGAAAAGATAATTATGTTCAGGTTTCAAGAAATGACCCACAATAAAATGTAGCATATTTTAAATAATCCTAAAATGAAATAAAAATTAACTGTGCAAAGTAATCATGTGAACAACTGATAATACTCCCTTTGGAAAGATGTTCTTGTTATTTGACCCCTTGGTAGAAAATCTAGTGTATCACAGCTTTGATAGGCTGAACCAGTGGGCGGTTTCTCTTTTCACTTAAATATCAGTGAACAAGTATTAAAGAACTTGTAACTTGTTGGATTTGATATGACTTCTAACAAACTGTTTGGTAGTGTTATGACCCACAATGGGAAGGATACCAGTCCTCTCCTGTAATATGAAATATTGTGAAAGAAATCAACAATATCTGTGTATAACTCAGAAAAACTTTATCTCCTTTATTATTCATTAAATTAAACAGAAGATACTGACTTAAAAGTCAGATATTGATAGCAGTGGGCAGTTTCAGAGTAGAATGGAAAATAGTTTTGCTCACATTTGTGGCTTTCCCAACACCAACAGACAGGATTTAGGCAGAAAACTTCCACTGGCACATGTAAATGCTAAATTTTCAGGACATGGGTGCTTTCTTTTTTTTTTGAGAAATAGAAGGGGCTTTTTTTGAATTCTTCGCATGTTACCTATTAATAGAAAAGTAGGTGTAATATATGTGTATGCCAGCATGAAAGTTAATTTTGAAGGAAGTCCATTGTAGTTTTCTGTCACGTTTTTTATAGGTGTAACCATTTTCTCCCTTACATGCACTCCCACATATGTTGTCCATCCTAGCAAAATACAAGCCTATTTTAAATGTTAGTCTTGAAATTTTGTTTGAAATACACAAGGAAAATTTAGGTTTTATTTTCTGAATTCTTGAGTACTGATAAATCTCTTCCTTTTCTCTTAATGTTTTCCCCTTCCAGTTTGTGAAGTGTTACCATATGGGAGTACACTTCTTTTCATAAAGAAAAAAAAATTACACAGAACAGAACTTATTACACTTGTGAAATTCATTTTGGCTGAGTAAAGGGAAACCTTTTTTGGCCTTGAGGAATTTATACAAACCACTTAGAAGCCAATCCTATATCCTTTGAAGATTTGATGGTGAAATACAATGATTGGAGGGGGTCTTTTAAAGCAGATGTGGAAATTAGTTCCCTATAATTTGAAAATGCATTCTGAATCTGTTGGAGCTATGTCTTAAGTGTTCTTGTTTAATTCAGAAGAAAAGAAATAAAAAGAGAAAGAGAAAAAAGAACCAGAAAAAATGCAGAGAAAGGAGAAAGCAATAGGAAGAAAAGAGAAAAATATAGACAAGAGGGAAAAGAGAAAAAATGCAAGAGAAAAATAAATGAAATGTAGAAAAAAGAGAGAAAAGAAAACAGAAAAAGAGCTGAAGAAAAATTTAAAAAGGGAAATGAAAAAAAAAGAAAATCCTTTCATATGTCAAAGCTGGGAGAGTTGTCTTGGTCACCATGTACACTACTGTGTTGATTTGTGAGGTTTAATATGGTTGTACTTTCTGACACTTCTTAAATTCCATGGATGTGATAATCACTGGTAGGATAGGAATATAAGTCTTGTGACACAGTCTTTTTCTATGCATTTTATTCTAAGGTAAGCTTGATGTCATCAGACAGACCAACAGATGTCTGTAGATTTAAAGGCAAGATTATGGTGGTTGTTAAGGGAGGATGAAGTGGAAGTTTTAACACTGACCATATGTGCTTTTTAATTGACTTGTGGATTTTAGGATGCCATGATATTCATGTTGCTTGTATTTAAGGAATATTGTGATAGAAATGGTAATTCTTGATTGTATTTTAGAAACAGCTCCATAATGTATCATTCTTCTGAAGCCTGAAAACAAGTCTAGGCTCAAGTTTTATGAGCGTAGGCAATTTGCTACATCAGAATGGAAAATATTTTATTCATGCGTTGTTTTTTGGACAGTCATATTCTGGGCTATATTACAATGGCACGATAAATTGCTGAATACACTGTCTGCTGAATATGACCTCACCATGAAAAATTTGATGCATTAGAGTAGGAAAGGTTGGAATATATCAACCTTAGCTGACAAGGGATTTTGAATTTTGACCTAACACAGATGACCTTTGTGTGCAATAAAAGTGAGTTTAATCTCCAGGTCAAGGTTGAGGTGAACGGTAGGGCAATGTGGATTGGTTTGTACTGGCTGTGTCTGGATCACACCTAGCAAGCAAAGAAATCCAAGGTCTTTGCACTTCAGAGTAACCAAATGCTTGTTTACCTAAACTTTACTCATATCTGTTATACCACATTTAAAAACTTGTGGTACTGTAGACAGCTAACTCCTCAGCAGCTGTGGACTATTTCATTTGAAGCTCAGTGTTTCAGAATAATAGGCATGAGGTATGTATATTCTGCTCCTATAGATCACTGAATAGGTAAATAAAATTTCTCCTCTAGCATGCAGAAGAAAGATTTTTCATGATATTGCCTTGCTATGAAAAGGGTGAAATCTAGAAGCTTTGTTTCTTTGACAGCTCGCCTGTCTTTTGAACATTGGAAGTTTATTCCTAAGTGTCTTATGCTTTTAAGAGGAATGTAATTAAGAGAGTTCTGATATGTTTCACTAGGGAAATACAAAGAAAACAGGTCATTTTGAGTACTCCTTTGCTGTAAAAGGTATTTGATCAGAAAAGCTAAGTTACAAAATGGTTTGGGGATTGTCTAGGTTACATAATAAAGACATATAGATTAATTTAAATAAAATACTGTCACATTTGTAGTAGTCACAAACAAAATCTATCTTTTTAACTGGCTCGTGTTCTAGGAGTGCTGTTTCACTGATGTACCAAAGGTATATTTGCTGAATACTTTACACATTGAAGAGTGGTAGCAGTGGTGCTGTTAGAAGGAGCAAGTTCTCTTTAAATCAGCCAGAGAAAAAAAAGTTTGAGACTAATGGAAAGAACCTCTACTCCTTTAATAGAGCCTGCAAAATATATTCTCCAGGACTGATCAGCTCTGAAGGCTCTAGAGGTTTGATGATTGGAATGGCAGGAAATCACGCTTTCAGGACATAACGAATTGACTAGGCCATCCATCATTTGTTAGCATGCGCTGAAACACTGGGTTTGTGTGCAGAGGTCTGTGATTTAGTAAATACTTGGGAGATGAATAGAGCTTACACACAAGGGAAGATATTGCTGTCCTTCAGCAGCCTTAGACACAGATCCCTGCTGAGAAGGCCGTCTGACAGCAGCTCATCAGTAACTGGCCTGTCACAGTCAGTGATGCCCACCAGCCATCCCCAGTATATTAAATGCATTTTTAATATCTGCTTCAGTAGATTTAATGAAGAAAATTTAGTTTCCATACTCTGATCACTGCTTTCTCAAGTGTTTTAAAGCATTGAGCGAAGCACTTCCAAGAAAGGAACTGTGCTGATAACAAGAGGAGTTCATTGAAAATCAGAATGAAACAGGGGTCTTATTATCCAAATAGTTTCCTTAAATCAAAACAAAAATGTTTGGAAAAAGCAGTGATGATCTTAGAAACAATTGACCCTCCTGCAGAGGGACCTTATGCAGCAGGCTGTGCAGCAGCAGAGATGCAGGGCTGGGAAAAGTGTTTACACAGTGGTTCTGTCTAGTGTGGCAGAGCTTGCCAAAAGGCAAAATTGCATTTCTTAGGCTGTTGTGTATCAGTGCCAGAATCAGATCATCATTCCGTCTGGCTTTCAGGATCCAGAGAGAAGGGTGGCTGTGAATGGAGGAAATGGAATAGATCAAGTTTTTAATTGCCAGCATAGATTTTGTTTTGGTTTTGGTGTTTTTGCAAGCAATGCTTTTGGTGCAAATAATTGTAGCATTACATGGTCTTATATAAACTGATATAAGAAACAAATAATAACACACAACAGAAAACTGCTGTTTTTATAACTTGGCAAATTCATTGAGAGTAATTCAATATTGACATTCTATGTGTAAGGATTGTACAGAATTATATTTTAACTTCATGGCAAATGATAAGATCTTTTGCTGTCCATACATATAGACAAACTTCATAGTTATTTGATTTTCCTTCCAACTTTCAGGGAAAACTTCCATTTACATAAAAGCAAATAAGTTGATTTTCGTTTTCTAATGAGATTCAATGCTTACGATAGTTAGTTCAAGACAGCAAGACAAGCAACTTGATTTTGTAGGAAACATCTATTTGAAACATTGACTTCTTGAGCTTTTTCTCTCTCAGGAATCTATTCTGTGTTCACAGAAGAGAAAGCAAGTCGTGAATGAGACCTATAAATTTGATTCTTGTATGTGTCAAGACAGTAATGTATGAAATGCATATTATTATAAAAATTTAAGAAGTGTCCTAAATGCTTACATTTTTATAACACACAACATATTAAATAATACATTTTCTTGTTAGCATCTGTTTGCTGTCATTGTTAGCAGGGCCTATGATTTGTTACTTAAATTAATGACTACAACCATTTTGGTGCTGATATATGCCCCTTATGGCTTATTGCATCACTTTAAGAAGCAGCATATATGCTTCTACGAGAGTAATTTTTTAATTGTTCATTCCTTTAAGTTCCTGGTGTAGGTAACATCTTTATTTTCAGTGTGAAAGTTTCAGAAGCTTGAATTACACTCTCAACTGAGTGAAATACTGCTGAGGATTAATTTCTGTAAGAAAATGCAATGCAGGAACTGATCCTAATAAAACTGCTTTCTAAGACAAGCCTAATAGAGTATTGTTACCAAGAAAAACTAACAACATTGATGGAGGAATGGAAAGGTAATACCCTGTGTTCTTCTGATCAGGTGGTGGTTAAAAGCCTTGTTCATGTTTTTGTTTGACTAATTGGTACCATACAAGTGGATTTCAAACTCCCATAGGCATGCTGTGTTTATAGTTTTCAGCTTGTATCTCATGAAGTCCTTGTTGTCCATGGACTTCAAATGAAGAATTCAAAGTAAATTAACTTCTTGTCAAAGGCTTAAATTTGCCAAACAGGAATCTGTGCCTATCATGGGAAAAACTTTATGATTTGTGAACAACTTAGGATAAAAACTTCCATTTGTAAGCAACTAAAGCATTTTTTTACATGTCTTATGTTTTATTTGGGTACAATCTTTTTTAAAAATTCTTGTGTCCTTAACATTTTGAGTAATGATAGTGATTTGAGTAGAAGATGCTATCCCTTCCATTGCACACACCAGGATATCCAGTTGCCTGATTGATAGTGACAATCTCATTGTTTTGTATCGGAGAATTGTTGAACTTTACTATCTTGCTTTATCCTTTTCATCTGAATAGAATGCTAAGTGTTGCTGTCTATCCAGATCAGGATGTAGTGCTGAAGAGGACTTTATTGTTTGGATGATTGTCCTCTATTTGCATGTCTGTATTTATGCCTTCAAAGTCTTGGAAGCATTTGATTGTCTAGTTTCCCATATACCTCCACAAACTTCAGCAGGGGATAAAAATGTCCTAAGATAGTGCATGTTCTTCTTTCGCAGAAAGCAAAATGTTGCCACATATTCCTTTGAACAAGACACGTGTGATAGAAAATGTATTCTTTTATGCAATACAGCCTGTCTGAAAGAGTTTCAAAGGAAACAGAAACTGTGACCAGGATGGAGGTGATACTTGCTCCTGTGACTGAATTACTTTAAAGGGTCTTTGAGAGTTCCCTGTTCTTAATTGAGGACACAGACAACAATAAAGACATCATGTATCTCTGTTTCTATTTGTGGTTGGCTGGGAGATGTCAGAACTTCATATCAGTCTTCTGTTGATACTGTTGTACCATCAAGTCCTTTACTGCATCTCTTGGTGGAATACAGATGCTCATTTGGAGACTACAACTCATTTAGAGGGTACTGTAGGCAGAGAGTGAGTGTATGTTTCTATATATGAAATGGCTATTGAACATCAGCCATTTATGGCATTAGTATAAAATGCATGTTGTAAATGCAGCTCTCCTTCAGTTTTCAACACAGCTGAGCAATATGACCTCCTAGACAAGTGCATTTTCTTGGGGTACATAAAATTAAAAAAAAAAGAGAAAAAAAAACTTGGAAGCTAGCTCTCTGGTTCTTATAGAGCATAAAAAGGAATATCTGCTTTGACCAGTTGGCAGGTACTCCAGTAAGCCAAGCAAGTTCCAATCCAAATGGAGTTCAATGACCTAATTGCAATGAGTGATCTAACACAGGAATATGTTTTCCTTTATCCTGTTATTAGGAACAGGAGAATATAATTGTTGACCAAAAAGAGTAAGTTGGGCTACATTTATTATCTCATTTGTATTGTGTTCCTTTGACATCAGTGGTCTGAGAAAGAAAGGAAAATGGTCCTTTATGGAATAAATGCATAGTTTCAGTCTAAATATTTTCCTAGCCATATCTGTCTGCTTGATATGTCATCTAAGTGCTGAGCATTTTTTTCCAAAAAAATTCCATTGGTTGCCCAACAACTATTATTCACAAGCTTCCTGCTTACACTTTTTGTTTTAATTTGCTATTTAGACACAGACCTCGACAGTGACAGACAATCATTCTTACACATTGTTATCTTTTGTGGTTTCAAGGTTTCTGGACAGAGAATTTTGTCCATTTATCTGCAATAGATGCCTGTCATTCTAACATTTTAAATCACAGTAATTTAAAGATTATATTCAAATGTTTCAGCTACTGTGTAGAAATGAATATATTTTTATGTAGACAGATTTAGGGAGGTCAGCATGTATCACATATTATTTGTTTGTGTTAGTTTGTTTTGTAATTCTAAGCTCTTTAGTTTTATTTTCAAGGATATCTCTCTCTCAGTGGAACTTTACATTAGTGGATCAGGGTGTTTGCTGAAATAACCAGTTGAAATTATTAAAATATGCAGTGGAAAGCAGCATGCTTAATTTAATGTGCCTCTGAATATTAAATGCATGTAAAATGTTATATAGACATGAAGCCAATTGTTATAGTATATGAAGCAATAGCTGTGTAAACCCTAACCTCGTAATTTTGCAAGTTCTACTTTATCATGTAGCTGTAAAAGGCAATCAAAATAAATCATGGAAGATGAAGAAATATTTTCTAGGGCTTTCTGTATGCTTTCAGAAGTGGCGCTTGATCCATGAAATTTTAGTAAGCATATTAAATAATACAATATGATGTGCGACGTGTCAGGGCTGATAAATTATTTTGTATAGGACATTTATACAACATATGGTGAGCTGCTATGTGAACAGCTTAATGACTAAATTATGTTAATCTTTCTTGCCATATTTACTTTTCATTTAATAAAAGGCATTTTCAAATTTTTACTTTACTTTTTTTATCATGTGTAGATATAAGAAAGGTGTAGGTCATCTCTGAGAAGCCGTGACAGTGATCCAAGGTTCCTCAGCTGTGCAGTGTACATAACACAGATGTTGGGAGAGTCATCTGTCAGCTATGCCTCTCCTATGGAGTTAAAGTTCTGGGGGGAAAAGAATTCGACACAGTGCTGTCACTGTTACATTTTCACAATAGAAGAGCATGCAAATAGTCAACCTCCTGCTTAGCAGTAGTGCCCTGTCTAATGTCTGTGCTGGTTAGAATAAAAAAATAGTGGGTGCATCTAGGGCTCATAGATCTGACAAAGGTCATGCTATGCTGGGTATTTGAATTGGAAATTGTCTGGACTTAGATTTTATAAAGCTCCCAGTGTTGTCGGGGAAAATTTCAGCAGGGTTTTGTCCCTAGAGAGGCCTCTTAGGCCCTTTTCTGTCCTATGAATGAATTTAGATGTGAGGGTTTCTCTTGCCTTAAAACTGTTAAGTTCATTTTGCATACATCCCTAGAGAGAAAAACTGGCAGATGCTTTTGTCTTGGAAGTGTTTAAAAGAAAACTGCAGAACAGGAACAAGGGAGAGAAGGGGCCCTGTGTGGAGTCCCAGAACATTTTGGAAATGGCCAATATGCAGTTTTCATCAGTACTAAGGCGGGGCGCAATATGGTGCCTGTAGCTCACTGGGGAATATGAATGTTGATTAAGCATACTCCCAGGCTTTGAAATCCTGAAAGCAGTGTCAGAATAATGGATGTTGAGCAAATGTCAAGCATTTGTTAATTTCGCTGTTATTTGGAGTTTATCTACCATGATCAATCAAATAAACTAGTGCTTCTCTGTTGTGGCATGTGTCATTGATATGGTGATTAGGTGGATAGAGAGACCTTCTGCCTTTTTTTTTCTTTTTTTTTTTGTTAATCCAGGTAACAGATTACATATGAACAGCCATAACTTTAGATTAAATATTTCTTTGCAGTTGGTTTAGTGGAAGGAGTTGCATTAACAATACTTTGGGGGTACAGAGAGACAAAAACATTTGCATATCTGCTGTGATAAAAATTACATTTATGCCATTTTTTCCACTTTTGGCCTTAAAGTACTACTGTCATGATGAAGGAGAAATTGCTTCTAAATAAAAGTTGATAGAGGGATTTTTACTTGTTAGAAAGATAAATTTGAAAACAAAGTACTGATTTATGGCTTAGCTTCTTTCTTCACTCTATATATTTTGGTTTCTAAAAACTAGAAACTTGACCTCAACATCCTCTTATTGATACCCTTTAGTTAAAAGCAGAGATCTCTTTTATAAGAATATATGCTCTAAGATATATCTTGCATAATGTATATGTGTAAGTTGTTGGTTACTAACGTGGACACATAAACATTCCAGTTGAGAATATTTTGTTCTTGTTCTCATTTTCACTATTTTCTGAAGTCCTAATTCCATTAGGTTGCTGCTCTTAGAAATTAGGTAACATATAAAATATTTCTATTTACATGTGAAGATATTTAAATGTGAAGAACAGGTTAAAATTAATCTGAAAGAGAAGAAGGCTCTGTAGCCTTTGCTGCTTTACTGTAATATATTAAAACTTCAAAAAAAAGGGTTGGATGTTTTGTGTGAGACATTTTTGAAAGCTGCCTGAAAGATATTCTCAGTCAAATTTCAATGAATTCCAGTGAAGTTTATTTAACACCCTTCTCACTGACTTTTTTTTTTTTAAACTGTAGTACTTATGGACTTAATATAAAGATGGTAATGTATATTTTTAGTATGTTTTTGATAAGTCACAAAAATTTAAGAAGTGTCAGGGAGTCATGCCATACTACTTGATGCATGCTGAGGTCATCTTCAACTTATTTTAACAGAGAGCTAATGTTTGTTCTTCCTTGGGTTCCACATTTATTTATCAAAGCCTCTAGGCTCATTCTACCAAAACCAGTGACTTTTTGGTGCTTAGTGAAGGTGATGCTGTACAGTCAATATTATTGACTGTTTATATCAGTTATGACTCTGTTCCATTTGTGTTCCATTAAATTCTGTTCCATGGAGTAAGAGTTCTGGAAAGCCAGCATTTCCTGCTGTGGCACTGTGGGAAAAAAAAGCTTAGAGTCATTGTATGTATTTTCAGGGCAATATAAGGAACACCAGAAAACTCCTCTAGAGAGGGGAGGAGGGGAAAGGAAAAGGAAAAGCCTGTTGATAGGAATGGAAAGGGTTAGAGAAGTTTTAGGATACACTGATGTAATGTTGTTATCAGCTCTTGTGATGTTCCCTTCATATTGCCTTCCAGTTTTAGGTAGACAGCTTTTTAAAAAAGAGAATGTTAGAAGAACAGTAGTAAAAAGAGATAGCTGGATTTCCTTCTTGTGCATTTCTGCAGTCTTTCCAAGGGGAAGTAAGTAGTGACATTAAATGACGTTATTCCCTCTATGGCATAATAATCTATATTCCTGGGGCTGGAAGTAGGCTTTGTAAATATATGCGTGCTTGATACAACAACTTAGATATACAAGACAAAACACTGCACTGTTGGGTAGGTAGATGTTCTGGTTTAGGGCAAATTTGGGAGGAAACTTTCGAAGAGGACCCTCTATTAAGCAGATTCAAGTGGTCCCTCCCCCACTGGTTCAGGAAAAGACAAGAATTACTTTTTTTTTTTCCTTTTTTTTTTGTTCAATAATTACAAATAGGTTTAAAATTGTAATTTTTTTTAAATTATAAACACTATCTAGGGCTCTAAAATCTTAAGGGAACTAGCTATAAATGGATTCGTCTCGTGCCTTGAATCTGCATCATAACCAAAATGGAAATTTACTAAAAACTATCACTTCTATATCATCTGTGTTTGATTCTTGAAATTTTATCCTGAATATATTTTAGATTATATCCTGAATGGGAAGCATCATTAAGATCCTAACTTGTTTAAGGAATTAACAGTTTTGATTGGATAACTTGAAGCTTTTTTGACTGAAGATGTTCACTTTTTACCCTGGAGAAACCTATGCAACAGTGTGTGTGCCTGACATGTGATGCATGCAAATGCTAAATACAGTAGCAGCATGAGGCAAGTGTCATTAACAGTAATTTATGTAATGAAAGCCACCTGGCTGTCTTTGTAATTAATTGCTTCTAAATAGTAAATTTTAAATGTAGTTTATAGTTTTCTAAATCTGATGATGTATTTTTAGGAACAAATTGTTTACGGGTGTTCAGGGATTTATTTAGTGCTGAACCATGCTTTTTACATGCAGGCTAATTTTTTAATACAAAATAAACAAGCTAATTAGCTCTGAATTACCATTCATTCATAAAAATAGTTTTCTAAACTTAAACACCTAACTTGTACAGGACAATATAGTTTTGTTGAAAAAAAAAAGCTATAAAGTAGAATTATTTTCCCCTTTGTCCACAGTAAGTAAATTTGAGATTGAAGTCTGAAAAAACTTACCTTCTGATCTATTTATTTTCCTGGGCATAAGAGGAAGTAGCACGATAGGCTAATCCAAACAAAATGAGGGGATGAACACAAAATAAATATTTCCAAAATTGCTTTCCGGTAATAGCCTACTGAGTATATTTTCAATATGTGGGCCATGGCCCTATCAGTAGGGCAGATAAGAAAGGAGAAGGATAAACCCCTGGTTTAAATTGTATCTTCTTCACCTTAACTGCTTGTTGGGGTCCATTGCTGTTGTACTCTAGGAACATCCCTCTTTGCACAACTAACATCAGATAAGGAACTACTTTAGTGTATTTTTGTCTAATGGTTCAATATTTAGATTGTGCTACTAAGATAAAGATGTCAAACTTGCAAACATGTTTTTGGTACAGTCTTAAGTGAAGTAAATTGAAGTGTGGATGATGTACACTTGAGTGCAAATGTTCACAAATGTTTTGCCTTTTTCCTCAGTCTCTGGTGTGCTGCTGTATGCCTCTGCTTTGGGACATTCACTGATTCTTTCCTGGATTTGAGGAAACTTTTCTTCTTGCTAAATAACTTGCTAAGATTTAACTAAGTAGTTGAAATGAAGGACATAACAAATCATCTACTTTTGCTAGTCTCAGGTGCTGGGTTGGTTTTTTTTTAATTTTCTCAGAAAATTTAATGGTAGAGTTAAAAGCAGAATTCTTGGGAATACCAGGAAATGGAGATGTGGTGGACAAGTACTGAGATTATCAAGGTGTACGTGGAGACAAACCCTGTTTGACTCCTCTCAGTTCCTTTTGTCAGTGGGCTCCCTGATTAGATACTTAAAGATGGGTTCTGCTGTCTGTAACGTGAGGATGTTCAATAGTCACTGAAGCCTGATGTCAGAATATTTGGGAGTTTTAATTTCACATTTTAGCACTGACAATGTATTTCTTCAGCCCTATTGTGTATATATATTGTTCTGTATTATATATTCAGATATATAATATATTTTATATATATTATATATTCTGAATAGATATTGTTCTGAAAGTATTTTTCAGTTTGAAATGTGACCTTACAAAATAATTTTATATTTTAATAGAAGAAGCTTGAAACATTAGTGAAATATTTACTTATAAAGATCTCTCTGTGGGTTTGGCATTGGAATAGGTTCCAAACATTCGTGCAACAAGTATTGTTTAATTCCAGAATGGAATTATATCAGAACAATATCTTAGGCAAATTACTGTCCATTTTCACTACTTGCTTACTAAGATTATAAAACTGAAAAAATAGTTTATTTTCTTATGGACCTGCTACTCTTCCATTGCTGTGATTGCTGTATTTTTTTAACATGTTATGTATTTATCCACTGTTAAAGCATGTTGCTGTTCTTCTCAACCATATATATGTGAATGGAAAACCAGCATTTTTGTTCGTCTTTTTTTTAGATTGGGAGTTTGATCACACTTTGCAATCATTTGAATATGGAGTATTTTTAGTTACACTTATATTATTGCTATTGGAAATGAGATTTTTGTAATGTGGGTGAAAGAAGATGTAATTTATCTCTGCAAAGAGCTAGCATTATTTTGGGATCATTGCCTGTATTGGTTTTTTGTACTTACCTCTGTGATTTATTTTTTTCACATCTGATACAGTTTGTTCATAGTCTGCAGTTGTTTTAAAATATATTGGTTGTTACAAGAGACACCAAAAAATTAGGTGTCTACAGGAAGAATTGGTGCTCTGTTCTTAAAGGAACTTCTAAGTCTTCGTAAATGAAAAATCAAACAGTATCTAATACTGGCAATTTTCCTCTGTCTGCTGCTAGAACTTATTGGCCAACTAGGTCAGACATTATTAAAGTTCAAGTGGCCCAGTGGGAAAAGTAATGGCCTTACGCTACTATGAATTTTAAATGCTGCCATTTCTATGTATTGCACCATCATCTGTTCTTGCACATCACTAAATTGTATAGAAGTTGTGGGACCAACCAGTGTCAAGGTCATAGAAGTGATGACTCTTCTCAAGTAGCCTTTACTGAGCTTTGTCATACAGTTATACTCATAACCCTGGCTCTAGGCAGCAAAGTTGTATGCACATGTTAACCTTTTTATTATAATTGACTAGTGAAACCTGCAGTGCAGGATATCTTTCTCCTCAAAAACTTTACTTTGTATTTTATTTTTGATCCTGCCAAAGGTATGAAATTGACTTTGAGCCAAAAGCAATTTTTAGGGATGTGTTTAGGTCTTTTGAGTTGAGCTGTTGTACAGCTTACTGAACTGGATATCAGAGAATTTTAAAATTTATTCATGTTATTGTTTTTCAGATGAGCTTGGATTTCATCTTGATTTTAAATTTAATTATACTAAGTCTGAAATGAGCATATCATCACGTACTTCTTGTCGTATATGTATGTATATCTACACACACACAGCATAACAATAACAACAGTAACAACAACAACACAGTAATAATAATAATAATAATATATTTGTAATGGGAGTATTTCCTCTACAGAACTGTATTGACTTGATAGTTTGAGAAGGAGGAGCTACCAATAATTCTTCATTGTATGGAAGGCTTCTTATGCAGAAATAATAAAACTGGTTTTGTATTCCAGACTCGAACTTAGATACTTCTGTGTTACTTAGTAACTCTAATTCAAACTCACCTATTGATTTAAAAATACATATTCACACACATGTTTATAGACAAGTATGTTGATTTAACTTAAATTGGTAATTCACTGACTTCTGATAAATCATTGGTAGATTTGTGAACTATAAAAGTACAAATGTATACAGAGACAATACTCTGCTTTTTTAGAATTTTCATTCAGAGAAGTGACCACAATCATACTAACCTATAAGAAAGATTGTTGTACTAGAGGCTACAGTGAAGAAAGATTAAAGCTGTAACTATTGTAGAGGTCAGTGTGCCTCCATTGTTCCATGCTCTTCAGGCATGTAAGCCTAACAAGCTCTGGGTAGGCCTTTGGTATTCCTGAGCCTTCCTGGATTCACTTGTAGAGTTGTTCAGACTGCTAAGAAACCTTTTTGTTATCTGGACAATCCTGACCATGGAAGAAATTGTGAGAATCCACAAGTTGTCACATCCTTTCAGGTGGGAAGTTGACCACCAGACTGGCATTGGGTCATTTTCAGGTGTAACTGTGGTGCTTGCTGCCCATGTCCTGCAGTTGTGGGAAGCCACTGAGGCTGTATGCCTCTGTGCATGTTATGCATTTGAAACAATGCTGCTAGATCTGTTTGAAATCCATTACTAACAGAGTTTTTTACAAAGTAGGGTGGACTGGTTAGCATGTGATAAGCAGTATAAACATTGCTTCCTTTAGGAGTCCCTGTTCCAAATCATTTGCAGTATGGAAGATGAGAATTTGGCTGCTTGGATTTCTTTCATGTCTTTAATAATGTAACAGGAAAAATATGTTTTAGATACATGCTCTGAAACTTCAGGATAGATGTGAGGAGAATTCCCCTTTCACCACTAGTCTTTTACATTTTTTGGATATATATCTTTCTTTCCTCACTTAGATTTTAAAGTTGGCATGGCAGCACCACACAGTTCTAGCCCTATTACTTTTATTTTAATTCTCAATATTGTGCCAGTAAAAGTATTTTTAAACTTACTATGCATGGAAAGGGGAAGTTCTTTTCCAGTTTAAAGAAATGAGAGACTCTTGCTATCTATTTTAGAACTTTAGGACTTTCATATCATGATATGCAATGCATACTCACTAGAGATTGTAGAAGAAACAATTTTCCCCCCTTATTGAATTCCTTCTGTAGCTAAGTGGCAGTGTATGTTCTTCAGGAAGAAGGTTTGACACTGCAGCTTTGGGATTTCTCATGTAACAGCTTCTGAATTTTGGAAACACAGCTCCTGCCCCTACACTCAGTTTTTAACCAATATATTTATCGTTTTAATAAGGTGGAATATTCAATTTTGTGAAAAAGAAACAATTAAGCTATTCTGTTTATATATAACATATTTGTCTTATGGACTATGCTTTCCCCCTTCTTGCCTCCACTTGTGTGAAATCTCTCTAGATACTCTTCCTTTGTTCCATGATAAAATACACTAAATGTGAAACTGATTTTTTACTCTTTGTACTTTAGGCAACAAATGTGAAGTTAAAAGTGAGGGAAAGGAAACTCATTATAAAACATGAAACATAAAACAAGTGAAATCTTGGTTTGCACCTACAAATCCATGTTTTCAGTAGTCTCAGAAAATAAAAACTCTAAGTTTCATCTTAACTGTAAAGAATTCATTATTTGCAAGGTCTGATAGTATAATATTTGCATAACATTTGCTATGCTTGTGAGGCTGAAGTAAGTAGCAAGTATTAAGCTGGACAGCACTCCAAATCTTGGTTGCATCTGCAATTCTGTTTTGTTGAGGTGATGATCTGATACAATTAAATTGCTTTCATCATTACTAGCTGCTTCTTAGCCAAAGTTTTGTATCTAGCTACAAAGCAGTAAACTGCTTATATGAAGTAGTAACTTACCTGTTACTACTTTATATATGAGTACTCATTGCAAACCAGAACATTTCTGAAACACTCTCCAGGGATTATAGCATTCCTTGTCTTCAAATTCTGAGATTCATTAGAAGAGAATGGTCTAAATTTTATACTTATTTAGTAATTGACCAAAGGGCATATTCTTTTCCAAGCACCAAGCTCTTTCTAGCTTAAATGATATCTAAGTTCTTAGAGATCATTTTTCTTATCCCTTTTTCTGGACTGTCTTGGGCATCCCCTTCTAAATGTTGGATTTGTGTATTAGAAGTAACTTTAATAACTGTAATACTATTTTTTTTTTATGGCAAGCAAATTTTTATATCTTTATATCACTTGTAACCTAGAACTTACACTTCATTTTATAAAATAGAAGTATTTTTATCATTAAAAAATGGGCATTTTTAGCCAACTTCAGCTTTCAGTTTTCTGCTCAAATCCACTTAAGTATTGACAAGAGCATGAAATACATCAGGCATTCAGATGGAAGTATGCTGCTGACACTGACATGGAGTAACAAAAGGTAAATTGGCGTCACTGTGGATGCCAGTATACAAGTAAAAAAGGATATCTAAAGAGTGAGGCTGGATGCTTTGAACAGAGCTCTGGGAGTTAGATTCATTACTGTCTAGAATTGCAGAAGAAAATGTTTCCATGAAAGTTGTCACTACAGAACTGCTGAACTGAGAAAAATTTGCTTATTTCCCTGGACAATATACTGAGTTTTACAGGAGGGATAACAGGTTAGAATATTAAATGTTTAAATGCAGTAGTACTCAGAATTATGGCTTCTGGGTTTTTGTTCATTTGTTTCAGAAAATCAGCAGTTATATACCTTGGCTCTACAGTTGTTTCTCAACAAAAGTATCTGCTTGTCACAAACATCTATATTCCTAGTCTTCAAGTAAGGCATGAGGCTTACTATGTAGTTTATTCCATGAAAGGCAATAACACAGTACTCAAATGTTATTTTGAATAAAAAGCCACTTTCAGTGTTACGTTTGTTTTCCTGGATAGCTCAGCGATAAATACATTTGTCTGCTCATTTGTTGCTTTGAAATCTTGTATAGAAGTATCAGAGGATGGATGGAGCCCTGGGAATTTAGCTGTTCCTCTAGAAGTAATGATAACTTCTATGGTAGTATTCCTGCTGTCAGTATCAGCAGTTGTGATTGTGCTGTTTTTCTATTCAAATTCACATTCATGATTTCTCTTCCCTCTCCAAGTACACAGTAGTGTCTTTTTCGGTGCTTTCTGAAACCATGATGTTTCAGTTTTCACTCACTAAGATCTTGCCATAGATGCTCCATCTGTGTTTTGAAGAGCTACTTCATTTGGCCAGGAAGTTGTCTCAATGAAATTGTAGCAAGGAAACACTGAGTGGCGGATGAGTGGTTTTAGTTTTTAAGACAGGAACGATGTTAACCAAAAGAAACATGGAAGCAGCCATGTAAAGATATAAATCCACTTCTCCTGGAGAAAGGGAAAGATCATCCAGTAATAAGGCTTGTAATTATTTGAATGATGTTATTGAAATAATTCTCTTTGCCCCAGTGATAAAGTGTATGTACTGCAATCCAGTATATATCCAATTTGCACTGTTATTGGAATGAATTTTTTCAGTATTCGTGCTAGGTCCTAAATTATCTGAACAGTTGGAAAGACTGTTCCATAGGAAAGGAGTGTTGAACTAAATTGAAGTAGGTCAAAATCCAAGGACACTAAGGGGACAAATATAATGGACAAGAATAAGAGAAACATTTAATTTTGAGAAGACCTTGAAGGCCATCATGGTCATTAACCTGGCATTTCTAAGTCTGCCATTAAAGGTGGAATGTAAAGGGAGGGAGGGATAATGGTCTTAGTTGGTTTTTTTTTTTATATATGCCAGTGTCAGTGTTTAATAGGATAATGAGAGTATAAGTATAGTTAACATACCAGGAATAGCCTAAAACCACAAAAATTACTATGTCAGTGGAGGAGAACTCAAACCAGAGATCTAGTCAAATGCTGTCCTGATCTGTTCTGGGATTTTTCCCACATCTGTCTCTAAATTCAGTTCTACCATTATGACCATGTAAATCTACAAGGTAATAATAGTTATGTGGTGAGCCATTAGGGGGCCATATATATCCAACTTATTTATAACCTGCAGGTTTGGGTTTTTTTTTTTTTTAATCAACTTGAAATATCTTAGCTTTCTGTATGTGTATAGCCTGTGTAAGTATATAATCTTAATTTCTTTCCTTTGTTCACCTTCTAGTGATTACATGTGCAGGTTGCAGGTTGTCATAATTGGATTGTGCACCTTTTGGAGAGGCTTTGTAACTCCACAATGTTTGTGGTATGTAACTCCTGGCCTCTATGTCATGTGTATATTTAAATAAATATTTTTTATTTAAATACTGTTTACTTTATTTGACTAGAAACTATTACAATTTAAATTCTTTACTGTATTTGACTTATTTTTTCTGTAATCCATTAATTTAATATATATATATTAGTCAGTTTCTGTTTCTATCATTGTTCTACAGTTTTAACATGCAGTCTCAGTGAGTACTCCGGGTGAACAGTCCCATGTGTAAAATACCAAAGATCAAGGCTCAGCTTACTGCTGTCACGCAGATGTTGCGCTGGGCAGACAAGCCCAAAATACAAAGTTATGGCAAAAAACCTGGAAGCACAGCTATGGATAAGGTATACTTGTAAGTTCTTTATACAGTACTGCACTGATCTAGTCACTTTGTTCCTGATTCTTCAGCTGCTTGGTTTAGAGGTAACTTTATACCATGCTGCATATACATACTGTCTGTTTAACATTGATCCAACCGTTTAGTTGTTTTGTGCCTCATTGTTCCCTTTTGAAAGTGAGAGTAGGACTTCCTCATTTTAAATTAGTGTTTCTGAAGTGTGAGAGTTGGAAGGAGAAGGGTCATTTATGTATGGAGAGAATATGTACTTTTAATGTAATTATGATGTGATACAGGTGTTAAATTCACATACAAGAAATCTGACAGAAGAGTGAGACTTTAGACATTATGGAATCTTTGAACTACCTATGCTGTGCCATAGTAGGTAAGTTCATGGGAGGAAAAAATGTTAATTATTCATAATGCTTTGCTGTACCATAAAACTCGATTTATTGAGGCTATAATTTGTTCAAGTTGCATGTAGTAGAAAAATATATCAGGAGTAATTAGTAGTACTCAGGATGTGATGAGGTAGATATATCCACAGAGGACAATTGAAAACAGTAGCGGTGTGGTATTGATTGCCTTTCAGAGGAAAAAAATCTTGTCTCTTTTCTAAATGTTAACAATTCAGAGAGAAAAATTCCCACTTGGGAAGAATGCTTTCCAGGTTGCTTCATTGCCAGGTGTTCGACATTGAGTGGAGCCGTAGATGAATGAAGCTTATGGCAGCTTTTGGAAATGACCGACTCCGGGGAATCTTGGCTTCCTGCTGTGAAAGTTTCCATTTTCAAAGCGCATCAGTTTCAGTGGGAATGTTCCACTGGTCCCATATGCTACTTCTGACAGAGGGGAAGTTTTTAACCTGAATATGAGACAGCTACTGAAGAAGTTTCCTTGCTGCTAACAAAATGAATTTCAATATGTTGCCAATGAACAAGCGGCATGTTCCCAACTGCTGATGGAATTTAACTCCATCAATTTTTAATGGAAATTTTGCTTTAATTTCCTTTTATCCCTGTTACCTTTTAGCTCCACTACTTGCTCCTGGTAGGACTTTTGGGTTCTGAAGTTGAATCACCCAAACAGTATGCTAGTTTGATTTGAAGTTCTTGCTATATTTTCCTCCCCTCCCTCATACTCTCTCTCCTTGACCTAGCAGCAGGAAGCCTTTGTCTGAGGTGTTCATCTGGAACAACTTTTCCACACTTGTTTTCATGTTCTGTTAGATTACAGGGCAGCAGGCCTACCTTTGAAGCTCCCTTCTCTTTTGTTTCTTTGCAGTGCACTCCAGTAATTAACTTTGTCCTTCTTTTATTTGTTCCAGTCAATCGCAGTCCACTCTGCTGAGCATCTTCTCCCAGGAGTACCAGGTTAGAAGTTTTCTCCTTTGTGAGGGTTGACAGGTGCCTAATTGAATGATGAATGTCCCTTTATTTCTTTGTAATTGAACTGCCAGCTTTCTGATTGGTTTGGAGGATGTTCCTTTTTCCACATCAAGCACCGCCTGAGTCTCAGTGGATGGCTGCCAAGCCTACCCATCCATCTGTCTAATAACATCTAGCCTTTGCTTATTTGGTGGACCTGTAATAAATTATGCTAAACCATTATTATTCTGACAATAATAATTTCCCTGTGTTGCGTGGTTCCATGTGCTAAATGTTTGCTGACTTGCACTGTCAGTGCTGCTTTCCATTGCTGACAGAGATGATGATAAATGACCATTGCCGGAGTGGCAGAAGGCAAGAGAGGCAGAAAATGGAGTCATTTATCATGAGATGACAGGTGTCAGTCAAGTGGCAAGTCTCTACGGAATTACTTTTTGTAGTTTTTCAAATAAGTTGTTTTTAAGCAATGTTCTTCCTGGTTAAAAATGCCAATTGAATTGTAAAACTAGAGTGCACCAGACTTAGATGGAATTGAATTGAGGGAAAATTAATACAAAGGTTGAAAGAGAGAACAAGTTTTTCTTTGCCCTCAGCAGCCTTCAGTAAACTTATTTAGATTCAATTATTGTGACCTTACTGGCTTTTACATATGGTACATTGCAGTACAGTCTGAAGGCGTTCAATTCAATAGGTAGATTGAATGTCATTTCTGTATGGAATCTAAAAGCATGGTTCACATCTATCAAAGTATAGCCAAGGATCGTGTGTTTGTGTAGTCATGATTTCAGTGTTTTGATCTATGACACCTTTGTAAAAGTCCTGTTTTTTTTATTTTTCTAGAAACAAATCAAAAGAACACATGCCAAGCATCACACTGCTGAAGCTATCGAAACTTACTACCAAAGGTATGACCTCCCCACCCCAGTTAAGACTCTCATCGTAGCTACTGATTTTTACAGCAGTTGTGAGTAAATGAGCTTATTAAGCTAATTTTATATAACAATAAATTAAGAATTTGGGAATACAGAATGGTTCACCTAAAAATGTTTTTCACTGGTAATACAGAATTTTTTCAGGATTTGGTCATTCTGATTAAGAAAGAGTTTACTTCCCTGGCTCTAAGTCAGGATAAGCAAATATTTTTTCCAGTGTATGTGATGACATTTATTATATATTGCCTATAGTTTGTAATTTTTAGGATTTCTGTGTCAAGACTGATTTTGATGACTTCCTTTACAGCAAGAGAGCTTGTTCTGTTACAGTTGCTTGTTTAAAACAACATTTGTGTTACATTACAAAAAGTTACATATTCATGTGTTGCCAGTTAAAGCACTAATTTTTAGATCACTCCTGTTTTATCAACAGAAGTGTCAGAAATAGTTTTTAAGGGAGGATGAAAACCTTTATGTCATTTTACAATTGTTTGCCTCTTAAGCTAATAAACTGTGCTTGCTACACCTTGTAGTTTTTCTGTTAGTTCCACAGGCTTTACTAAAAATATTCCAGTGACATAATTGGGGCATAGTGATAACAGGTAAAGATATGCAATTAAAATATTACTTTGTAGACTGACATATCTGAAGAGCATGCATGGCAAGTGAATTCATACTTGTGATGTATGATATTCGTGCTTAATACTAATCTGTATGAATCAAGAAAATAAACAAAGAGCCTTCATTTGTAAACAATTAAATGTGCTTCTGCCAGAGTCATGTATTTAAAACTTAACCACAACCTGATTATATCAGACACTAGTTTAGAATATCTAGTGTGAAATGTACTAGTTTGGGTGTTTGATTTCAGTTTTTTAGTTGTTGTATTGTTTTGTAAAATTTGTACTGGATCACATCACACTTTCCCTAGGGTTGATTCTTGTTTAGGAAGAATATTGGCTTAAAATTTTGTTTTGCTAATAACATGCGTATACAGTACTACTTTTAATTATTTTTCACTAGCACAGTTTCAGTGAAGCAGCCAGTGGTAATTGTAACTGCTGCGTAAGTAACCCTTTTCATAGAGTATGTGTAAATCACTAGTTCCAGCCTGAAACTTCAACCTGAAACATGGGAGAAGATTTTGCTTTATGCAAAGCAGCAGTTGTATTGGTGTCAGTAGGGTTGTAGGTATGATTAAGTTTGTCTCACATCAGGTAGGAGGATTTGGTCTCCTGTCTTCTTCTGTAGTCTGAAGTATGATAGCAGTGCATAACTAATGCATTATGTATGAAGCTGTGTGGTAGTGGTAGGGAAAATCATTCTTTATGCTATTTCTGAGTATGTCATTTTGCAAGTGTATTAACATGGCTGAGTAAAATGCACATGTTTTAAAATCAGAGATATTCTGGTCAATAGCTAAAAAACTCATTTCAGTCCTGTTTTAATAGATTTACAGTGTAGTATGTTCAGGACGCTGCAGAACCAGACAACTTCAGATAGAAGCCACTTTGAAATACTTCAGGCGTAAATATGACAAACATGTCTTCTCCTCTGCTCTTCTGTATCATCCACTTTACTGCTGTAAACCCCAGACTGAGTGCTATGCTCCTTGGTGTTTCTGCCGACATACAAGCAGATAATTGTACTGTCATTGCTTTATTAGGTCAGAACTACCAAGTTTTGAAGGTAGACATTTCCAGTGGTACCTGTTAGGAGCAAGTAAAATAGTTGAGTAGAGTAGTTTCTTCCACTTTGCTGAGACTTGCTAGTCTGAAACTTAGGCAAGCACAAAGTACAAGAAGGATCAGCAGGTTTTCAGAACTGTATTGCCATCAGCTTGTGAGACCTGTTAGTCTATAATGGAGTTGCCAGAAGCATTAGAAATATATGACAGAAATTTACTTCATTCTCACTGTTGCTGTTCGATCATCTAGATGCATGTTTGAGAACTTTAATCTCAAGTACATTTTCCTGGTTGTGTATTTTGTGTATGATATCTCATTTTCTTCTGTTATAAATTTGCAATGTTTGAATATGTTTTGTGGGTTTTTTTTTAATGTGGAACCGAAATAGTTTACAGCAAAAAGCTTTTTTCGTTTCCTTAATTCATTAAGCATCAGAATAATTTGCAAGCAAAAAGCCCTCTATCAAATCTTATGTGAAGGGGTTTTATGAAGGTGTGCCACCCATTCCACAGAAAGGTAAAATGATAAAGAATTTTAATGCCTGTAACTAATGAGCAGAAGAGTGTCTTCTGATGGATAGATAATGATAGAGCTGGAAAGGCTGTGGCCTTCTAATGATGTCAGTAATGATGTGCTATGCGAATACAGATAGGATAAACGAGCAGGTTCAAATGTTGGTAACTATTGTTCTTTTCCACATGGCTGCAAAGCACAAAGTGGCTTCCAATATCATAGCTCCTTCCCATCAGCTTCTGAACACAGGTTTCAGGTTTTATTGAAATCTGAATATCAAACAGTGAAAGTAACAGAAGTGAGGAAAGCGACATTGTGTGAATTGATGGTCAGAGGCATCATTCTGTAATACCCTCAACTAGAAACATTAAGCCTTTGCCACTGATAGGATAATGACTTTCTATCAACCTTTATTGAATGCTAAATATTTCTTGTTTTCTTTGTAGAATATTAATTGTTAGACTGATTTCACTAAAGTAAGCCTTTAGTATTTAAATTACTGCCCAGCTGATAAAATCTGGAATAAATTTGAGAATTTATGTTTTTGTGTGTACTAGGGAATTGGGTAAGATATACAGTGCACCTTCACAGTTGAAGCTCATGTGGAGCCAAAAATCTTTACTGTGAATAATAGAGGTTTATTTGTCTGTGATGCATCTTTAAGTAGTACAGACATAATTTATTTGTGTGTCATTAAGCCACATTTTTTTAATTTCTTGATATGTTGGGTTTTTTACCAGTGTCTTAATTAAGATAGATATATTTTGCAGATGAATAGAATATAATAGAATAGGAGACAACCCTGGAAAGTTAGTGATTGCTTAAAGTACTTACTTCTTAAAAGATTTCCCATTAAATGGGGTGTTTTCCCCCAAATGAAAAACATTCACAAGGGATGCTGACATATATAAACTGGCCTTTTCTTGCCACTGCAAAATTACCTGGCTTTGTCTTGTCTAGGTACCTGAATGGGGTGATGAAAAATGCAGCTGCCCCAGTATTACTGGACCTGGCCAATGAGGTAATCATCTTTCTTTTTTCTTTAATCTTCCACTGTAAAACCTGAGGGGCATATCTATAGTGACTTTACTGAGAAATGTAATTAACCTAAAAAAATGGTTTCAAGGCACATTAGACATTTAAAATGGTTCCCCAGTCTGTTAGTACTTAAAATAATTAGACAAAAAGCCACATTTATTAATAAATCAGTTCATGTAATTAGTCTTTTAACTTCAAGGCAAATGGGTAGGATACCCTGAATTTGTATTTTGCTGAAAATTTCTGACACACTGCAGGTCTTTATTGCATAAACTTGCTAAAAATTCTCACATGGATTAAATGCAGTTGCATCAGTTTGATTCCTATCAGTTTGATAGGAAGGCTTAAAACAGATAATTTTCCTGACTTCATTTATTTCTGTTCATACAGATTAGAGGATGGCTAATGAAAACTGCTTAAGGTAAAGCACTTAAGCAGAATAAATTCCTCAGTGTATGAAAAGTTCTGTACGGATGCCATTAAAGTCTTGACAAATTTATTGATGCTGTTTATTAACTAGCATATGAATTTGCCTTGGTATACAAGGTGTTATTTGTATTAAAAACTGCTATCTTAGTACTACATTAAAGAAGAAGGAAAAAGTTTGAACAAGTGGTAGGGAGTTTCCTAGAAAAAAAGAAATTGATTAAATACCTGTTTTTTAAACTTTAAAATATTTATTTACTGTAATAGTAACAGTACAATAGCTGATACTACCTGAAACTGCTTATGCAATCCTCAAAGGGATAGAATGAAATATATGCTGTTTTGTGTTGCATTTTAATAGAAAATGTAAGAAGGAAGTAGAAAATGAGTGTTTGCATTAAAAATGATATGGCACTATGAGCATTAAGTGTAGCAATAGCAGCAAGTTCTACATGTTACATTAGTAAAAAAGAATGGTTTTTCTCTCATGTACATTGCTGCAGCCAGCAAATGAGCGATTACCTATCAATTACTTGAAGATTTTAATGGTCTGTGAAGTGTCTGTGTAACCTGATCGTACAGTTAGCATAGAATCAAGAATTTATTTCATATTAGTGGTAATGTGTAGCTTCTTACCATCTCTGGAAAAGACAAATCCTGAAGTACTGAGAATAGAATGTACTTTACATAAATAAGTACAATCTTACTAAGAATTTAGGTAAACATCCCAATGGATGATATATTGCACCCATATTATATGGGAACTGTCATAAAAATATTTCAAGCACAGAGTAATATATCTGTTACTGGTTCTTTGTATATTTTTCGCATTGATTTAGAGATGATGCATATAATTTCTGACTCCAGTGAGCATATCTTTGTTTATTTTTCACTAATGCATTTTTGCAATTCAGATCAAAGATACCTGCAGTTCAGAAATAAATAAAAATTAAGTCTAAGAGAAAGGGGAGATACATAAAAAACTTATTTGTTTCTGGTTTTGTAGTAGCAGGTATATCAGAAAGGCAATGCATTTTGTGACTGCCACCCAATGCATTAGGGAAACGTGGCAATAACAAGCACCAGATTACTGCTTCCAAACAATCAAGCTGCCATTTTTATATGATAGTTAATATTTAAATGACATACTCTTGCATCTGCTGACAATTGATGTAATGGTAATACTTTATGAGTCAATATATATTTAATCAGTGGAAACTGTAAAAATTGATGAGAAATATATAACATAGCTGTATTACAGTATGTAGCAGCTCTGTTAAGTAGGAAAAGCGCCATATTGTTGTCTTTTGGGGATGTATTTTGAGGGTTTAAAAAAGTACTTCTAATTCTTTTTTTTTTAATGAAATTGTTTGTCAACTGTTCGTATTGTATATGTAATACAAAAAGACTAAAATAAATCACATTTTTGTTAGAAACAATAAAATTAGTCACTGTTCTCTTCATACAAATATTTTCAAGTGAGATTTGAAGCACTATGAATTTTACTTACATGCTAAATTCTGACATGAAGCATGATGGCCCTATTTCAAAGAAAGATGGACACATGATTAATATGAAAATTAGGGCGATGCAAGTACCTGAACTAATAAGGTAGTCCTTATTCAGGCTGGACTACCTTCAGTAATTTCACCATTTTTCATGTGTCAGCTCTGATGTGGGTTACTGGAAATAAGCAGCTCCATGGAAAGCATTTCTCTCTACTTGGGGAATTTAAGGCCATCCAAGTACATACATATTTGGAAAAATATGTATGCAGAAATGGAGTAACCTTTTTTGTCTAGTTACTAAATCAGGATAAAATTTTTGCACCAACAGTGAACTTGAAAAGATGTCAAGAAGAATTAATTGTGACAATGTGTGATCAAGGTTTCCTGTCTCATAGTTAAAATTCTGATTCACTGAAGCAGTATTTTAATGGCATCTAAAAAGCTATTGTAATTTTTAGGAGCAATTAGGTTATACATTTTTCATATATATGAAAAAAAATTGAAATGAAGGAATAGCTTTGTTAGAAACCAAAATATAAACTCTGAAGTAATTTTGACCGAGCCCAACACATCTGCTAGAGATATTGATGCTAAGGATATGTGGTATCACTTGATGGGTACCACATGAATGAGGATTCATACATAGAAAAGGATCACCACTTCTTTTCCTTGATGGATAACCTTATAAAAGGGATTTCACGGTCATCTTTTACAAAGGGTGGTTCAGATGCAAAATGTATAAACATAATAACCAGGATTTTATGTTGTCTACTTTATTTGGTTTTTCGCTGGTACTGTGGATTACTACCACATATTTGGTGGAAATAGTTGAGTTTGATGATTGGAAAAAGATCCTGTTTCCTCTACTTTGCTCATTAGTTTTAATCTACAAATATAGTACAGTTCTGATAAGTGTGCATCTAAATGCATTTACCTCCTGAAATTCTGTTTTTGTTTTTCTTGGGCTAAGGTGGACTTTGCCCCATCATTGATGGCTCGTATCGTGTTGGAAAGATTTCTACAAGAAAAAGAACAAACCATCCGTAAGTATCTTAGCTGTTTGGGGGGTTTTTTTGTACTTTATTATTTTTTAAATATTTTTTGTTTCCACTTTTCTTTTGACTATGATAGAAAAATAATTACCACAAAGCTGGAAGTGAAATAACAAGGCTAACATTTTAAGCTTGGTATCTTCAACAGTTAATGACAGTTAAACTGTATGTAAGAAGAACAGCTACAATTTCATACTATTTAAATTAATCTTTTTCCTCTTAGATTTC